>NC_137824.1:50678772-50761272 GCF_963921795.1 Nannobrachium achirus | reverse complement strand
CCATTGAGTGTCATTTTGACTAGATTACAGGTGAAAAGCAATCTCAACATTTCTGTGGGCGCTGGAGGGTGTTCGCATCGATTTTGTGATGCCCCAAAGAATGAAAAATTCATGACCTTTCCACATTTTGCAATCAACGCACAGAACAAAATGCCTCTTCACAAAATATCCGTTGACTCCTCTATGTTTGTCTTTCTCTGCAGTGAAGAAACAGAGGGTCTTTCTTTCATTCTGTCAGTGTGTGCTTCATCAGCTGGAGTGGGCAGAGGGAGGAGGAGAGAGGAGACCCTTGATGGCGTCTCCCGAGACCAGGGGACTTCTATTTTTAGTACACTCTGATAGCCTGTCGGCCCCAACACCCCCGCCCAGTCTCTATAACACACGTCTCTATAACACACACACACACACACACACACACACACACACACACACACACACACACACACACACACACACACACACACACACACACATACATACACGGGGGCAACAAAGTCCCAGACTCACACTGGGAAAGGGTTCATTATCCCATCAGTGTTATCGTCCATTTTCTGAAGAAGCGTGAAAATCTACCAGTGTTAGATAAATTATGTGTACAAGCTTTGGACCTGACCTGACATTGTATAAAACAGAGCCACAGTGAGTGTGACCACAGTGGTCACTCACACCAGGTGATGATGATTACATCATCACCACCTGGAATGGGTGAAACTCATGAATGTACTCAGTGTCAGTCACGTTTAACAGTTGGCCTAAAGCAGCAAGCATATATGTAACTTTTTTAATGAATTAATGTTTTTCCAATCTGTATATGTATAATGTTAATGCAATATAACTTCTTCTATTGTGTCAAAGGTCATGTCTCACCTAGACATAGGATCTGACATGAATTCTGACCTGAGGTTCAAGATTAAAAGTATAAGCAGGCAGGCTCTATTAGCTCAATGGTAAAAATGTAAAAATGTCAGCACTTGCGTAGGAAACCAGGTTCCAATACAAGGTAGAAGAGGAAAGTTACATTCAATGAGTCAATCCACAGAGCCTATAGTCCTTCCACGCGCCAGATTGCCCCTCCCAGTCTTGGCAGAGTAGTTCTGGAGCGGCGGATTGTATGGCCCTGTCTTTCCCTAATAGGACTGACCGTGGGTAGCTACTGGGACGTAAGTCAGGACTTGATCAACCCCGGCTGGGTCACCTGGATGAGGGGTATGTTATTGCGAGACCCAAAATCCAGAGTTCAGGCTACATCACTGATGATACCTCCCAGATGCATCCATGTGATGTTTTTTCGTTATGATCTGCTTTTAGGTAGGCTACTCTGATGAAGCGCATCTCCCCCATACATAAACAGCAGACAGGAATATTTACCTCCAAACAACATTCAAACATAATGAAGGCTAATTCAAAGAGAAGCTAAAGATCCCGTGCTGTTTATTACCTCCACATCTAGTAGCGGTATGCCCTTCTTCTGGCTGAGTCAATTAGTCTGTGATTTATATTTATTCATGAGTGGAAATGCATATTTTAAATCCTGATGATAGGAAAATGGAGAGGGGAAAAGTGGGAGGGAAAGAAATGCCTATGATGTAAACACTTGTCCTTACTAGATCCCAGTCTAAGCAAATCATTTATAAATCAAACGTGATGAGTTTGGCAATGAGTTTGGAAATCTATGTTGTAAACAGACTGCAAACTGGCAAGAGTAAATAATGGAAAGTAGTGCAAAAGTAAAATCACAGTGTGATCCCAATTTGAATCTTGACTTCATGTGGCCATCCTGTGATGTCAGACATCTATGACATCGGTCAATTATGACATTGACATTCATGTCATATCTTATATTAAAATTTGCTTTTATTTAGGTGTGCGGAGTGATGCACAGAGTGGAAAATCAGTCGAATCAGAGGATCTAAAAAAGTATCAATTAATCAGCATATAAAGTATGGAGTCATCAATATGATGTAGTACTGATGTCATAGATTGGCCTGGACTCCATATTTGGACATGCCTCAAATGGTACTCTATACTGTATATGGGCATAAAAGGGACACAGACAGACAGATACAGAAATCCCCTACACAGGGTATAAAAGGGACAGAGACAGACGGGTACAACGGACGTATGCATGCACCATGGCCCAAGAAGACTGTGTTTGTGTCTCATTGTAGCTGATGTTCCACCTGCTTCTAATGATCTCTTCGCATTCAACCGGACTTTATCACCCTTTTTCAGACGTTTGAACGCAGATAGTATCCACAGTGTATCCACGGAGGAGTATCTACTTTGAAGTACGCATGCGCCGATATCTCTCGCCTTGAATATTATTCCCCTCAGGGGAATCGAACCCAAACCGTGGGTTTATTGCATCCGTGCTCTACTGACTGAGCTAATGAACGGATGAATGATGTGACTCCTTTTTTGTGCATTTATCTATGACGTGGATAGTGTGGTAGACGTTGATAGTGAGGGACTGAATATTTACTATTCTGTCCATAACGGCACATAACTCGGTAACGCGGCTGAGTGGGATTGTGCGGCGTTCCCACCGCTCGTCGCGGCAACTCGGCTCGCTAGCGCTCGCCTCGGTGGCGACTCACGGGGGTCATCGCCGCCCAATACCGCGCCGCTCCGTCAGGGTCTGTGGCGTGGAGCGTTGCACGGGGGAACAGAGAATAGCTGGCTTCTGGTTCGAGGCTGGAATTCTCCTCAGGTTTTATTTTTGCGCTCCTCTGAGGTTGACCACTAGATGTCGTCATTTTACTACTAATATCTCTGCCTTGGTGAGATACTTCTCTGCATTGATGAGATACTAGTATGCTGTATCTATGGATACCTCTGCATTGAAGAGTCTGAAAGCACGTGAATATTTCGCATTAAGTGCGTTGATGGATGTTCAGTCTCCTTGTGTAGCAAGCAGGTTCGAGGATTAATTGGGCTGGAGGTGGAGAGAGGCGGGAGCATTATGTCAAAGTCGAGAAGTTTCACCTGAATTATTCCTTCTTCCTTATTTATCTTTGTTTATTGCACGGCTTGGTTGAATGCTTGATTCTGTTTGTTCAATCGCTGAATTCTGAGTGTTATTTCTAGATAATGACCACTCCGCTCAATGCAACATGACAGCCATGTAAACAAACACACAATGCTGGGTAGACGGCCAGTGCAACACTTATGGAATACTTTCATTACTGTAATCAAGGATATAATTTGTTTTATTGTTGCTATATCCTTGCTTAAGGAGTTGCAGTGATTACACGATCAACACAAGTGGGAATGGAACTTGTGTTTGTTTTGTTTTTGATTGAGTTTATATCAGTCCGTTTTCCTTCCTGGTGCAGTGCATGGGCACTGATCCTCACCAGGGCTCCATTCACATCAAGACACAAGCAAGATAGCAAGAATTGAAACAGACAATCTATACAGTGTGTGCTGGCACATTTGTTTGATCCATTGTTTTGCAAGGAAGAGTGTCAGGTATAAAACATACTTTATGCTCTGAAAAATAAAAGGATGGCTCATGGACCTCTACCTAAAGTCAGGCTAGCAGTGTATTTTTGGGGCTTTTCTGCCTTTATTGATAGTTTACAGTGGAGATAGACAGGAAACAGGGAGAGAGAGATGGGGAGTGACACGCAGCAAGGTAATCAGGACTCAAACCCACGACACAGCCGAGCTGTCAGGCATCAGAACCTACAGTATGTACATTAATACTAACAGATTTAGGATTTTAAGTTTTCATGATTAATTGTTTTGTTTTAATTGCACTTAAATAACTTTAACTGAGAAAGCTATACTTGCAGGGCTGGACAAGCCCCTGCTTGCAATGTTAAGAGTCTAAAAACACAACTCAGCTCAAATGTGTTTGGATCCCCTTTAATCTCTGTTATGGTCTTAAGGGGCTTTACTGGCTGAGAAATAGATTGATAGTCTGACACATGTGATATTACCAAGTAGAATGAAAGTGCACTCTGTGAGAAAGTTGAAAATTTGTTTTAGGATCATCTGTCACCCAAATGTATGGTCTAATACACAGGGACTGCGATGGCATTATACCCAGCATAATACAAAAACAGATTGGCATGACATTCTCTGCATAACTTTGTCACATTGAGCGAGCTCCTACAGTATCTGGGTTGTAAATGTGTCCCAGAGAACTGAGCTGTGCAGAAGTTCCCAGCAGTGTGATGGGCAGGGGTGTCGCTCCAAATTCTGGGCCCTGGGTACAAGGATTCACTGCGGAGCCCCCCTGAAGGTTCTTCATAGGGGGAGGGGGTTTAACCCATTTAGACTGGGAACGCATTATTTTGTGCTTTAACTTGAAAAATAGCAGATATACAAGCTGTGCCGCACTGTGAGCTTGTAGATCTGCTATTTTTGAAACAGCTTGAAAATTTGTGCAAGTCTTTGAATATTTCAAATCCTTCTAAGGTTTTTTGAAAAACCTATGTTTCCATCTAAAAATATTTAGTTCCAGGGACCCCCCAGAAGCAATGTTACAAATGTTCGCTTAATACATACACATAAATACATATATATTCAAAGATTTGCACACATTTTCACAGCTTTTCAAACTCTGTGCCACGCTGCGAGCTCGTAGATCTGCTATTTTTCAATAGCTAAAGTATAAAATAATTAAGGCCCCTCCAACTTGGGCCCTAGTAACTCAGTCCCACTCCCCCCCCTTGTGACGCCCCTGAGTGTGATGGGCGATGTGTGTGGGGGTGTTTAGGGCTAGCTGTGAAGGCAGGGCCTTTGTGTGGAGACAGCCCGGGGCCACTAGAGCAGCATGCCTCTTTTTAGGTTTGATTTATAATTGAAAGCTGTGTTTACATCCGTTCTGCAGCTTCCACCAGCACAGAGTGCACTTCACAGCTAGAGAGAACGGAGGAGGAGGGTGCAACCCCACAAATCGAATCCTCTGAAATAGAACATTTTCTGGGGGGATGGCTAGAGCAGATGGAGTTTGGGGGGGACGGGGGTTGGGGTGGGGTTAGCCGCAGAACTCGTGTTTACATTTAGTGGTACACCATTGTGTACACTAACAGTGCTCCAAAAGGAGGGAAATGTTAAATCACCTCTGTCAGTTGAGAGATTGACCACCTCTACTCGGCGACCTCTGACCACAGTGGTCGGTGTTGTGCCCGGGAAGAGTTATCTCGGCTGGGCGGATGGTGTAACTCAACGGGGTGATGGCTTCAGTTTGCTTGTGTTAAGCCTATAGTTCACACCAAAGATTTGTCGACCTACAAGCTCACAGCTGGAACCGCTGTAACACAAGAGCATTAGATGAAGCAATAGTATATTCAACAGAAAAATCACAGGGGTCTGAATTACACTTTAGATTACTGTCTAGATTATGTAGATTATGTCCATGCCTTTTAATGAGCCCATACAACGGTAAAATCCCAGTTGTCCTACGCCCAGTTGTCCAACGTCCCAGTTGTCCTACTGTGTCCCAGTTGTCCTACTGTGGGCGAAATGTGTGCAAACGTAGGAGACGGTGTTTGAAGGAGCGCTCGTTTTATGGTTAGATGTCACAGTTATTGTCCACGACATTGCAAGTGGTGCGAAGGCCAGCGGACCTTGGTCGGGCGAAATGTGTGCAAACGTAGGAGACGGTGTTTGAAGGAGCGCTCGTTTTATGGTTAGATGTCACAGTTATTGTCCACGACATTGCAAGCGGTGCGAAGGCCAGCGGACCTTGGTCCTGCTCTTCGCGCCCGAGCGCCGCAGGCGCAAGTGCCCGCGAAGAGCGGGCCAGGGCCGCACGGCCGGCGGAGCGCCGCACGAGTTACGAAGCCGTGGTGAATGCAATCGTTATATTTATATACAAGCCCACGATAAACGCCCGCGCTCAGTAGCTGTACGCTTGCCGCCTAACCAGCCAGCAGCGCGCACACACATTTCGCCCAATTTCGAACTGCCAGGCTACAGTAGGACAACTGGGACACAGTAGGACAACTGGGATGTTGGACAACTGGGCGTAGGACAACTGGGACTAGCCCCATACAACATCAGCTACAGTAATAGCCTACTGCACACAAAATGTGGTAGAAACAGAGCTACACTTTCTAACCACCTGCCCACTATACCTAGACATCAGAGACACATACTTCCCACAGATTACACACACCCGAAGTGAGTTTGAAAACATGACCAATGATGAATTTTTTTTCCCATACCTACTGGGAGAAATACAACAATGCGCAAACACAGCAGCACGATTTGTGAACTGTTGCGACAAAAACTTCAATTGTCACCTCTCCTGTGCAAGTAGGCCTATTGATCCATGTGTGAGATTCACAGAGCTTAACAAAGACTTTCTGCTGTAAAGGTCGTCTCATTCGTCTCATTCTCACGGAATAGTTACAGGCTGCTGCCGTCATGCTTTGTAAACCCAGGTTTTAATCATGTACTGATTATTTATGTTCAGATAGTTTAGAAACTTTAGATCACTCACTTTTTATATATAATTTTCAACACTGCACATTACCTCCTCTCCTTTCAATTGTCTATCTGTATCGCTGTTCTAAAATTATTTTTCTCTGAATACTGTATGCAGTTATAATTTCAGCTTTTATAATGCACAGCTTTATAGTAGTGTACAGCAATAAGTGTAACCTCTACTCCTTTTGCATTGCTATGAAAAACATACTGTTACATACTGAATCAATCTAGTTATTTCCATTCCTGCTTAAAAGGTAGACACTGCCACCCTGTGCTTATTTGGAATATCACATCTGCTAGTAGCATATAACAATCCTATGATGAGCTGGAAAAGTGCATGGAGATATGGGCATATTGTTGGATCGGCGGTTCTACAAAAAAATATTTTGTTTCATACATTGTGCAAGTACAGTAACGGCAGGGGAAGCAGCAAATAACATAGGCAATAATCTGAGGTATCCATGTGCTAAAGTTGGAGGCTGTAGAACCAACCGTGTGCTGCCCCCCAGACTTGCTTTCTCAGTTAGCCTACTCGTGAAAGTCCTATGACGTCTGACATCATACATACAATCCCTTTTATGCCCATATATGGAGATCCCTGTCTGTAGAACCAGCCACACTGGTTAGACTGACATGTTATAGTTTAGACTGACATATATTGGCATTCACAGATATGGGCTTAATATCGATAACATCAGGGATCTCCATAAAAGGGATTCTGCTTGTGTGGTTCCATCACAGTGATGTCCGAGCGTGATGTCAGAGCTTAACAGTCAACAATAAAAGATCAAACCCCGGATAACCATACATATTGAGGCGTTACAGAGATACAGAGATAAGCCTACGGACAAGATGTACCGGTTCTCATAGTTAACTGTGACCTACGGTCGCAACAATTCCTACATGTTTTAGCAATACACCATAGGTTAGTGATAAATATCTCTTTTCATAATTATGTCTAACCTTAATTTCTTTCCAAATACCTTATTTATTCATTTTGCCAATATTTTATGGTCTAAATGTATTGCCAGTCACTACGAGTTGGACTAAAAAATGGATATACCAAACAAACTTTTTCCAAAATAAGCAAAACTAGGCCGCATCAAGGGGTTTATTAGGTATTATGCCCTTGAGCGCAGGGAATTATTGTGGGTTAAAACTGTTTCCGGTTTGACAGTTCCGGCCAAAGTGTAGTCCTTTGAGGATTGGCATGGGGTAATTAATCACACCACCTGTCGATTGTGTGATCACATACTGTATTTTACATGACACATCACTAAACTGATTATTGTATAAACGATTCTGTAGTCTTCCTCTGACCCTGTCTCTGTCCACCAGGACATGGATGTACTTACTCTGTTGTCTTCCTCTGTTTCTGTCCACCAGAACATGGACGGCCATTACTGGGTGAGTGGGAGGACAGAGGAGGCGGCCAGGGAGAAGGCAGCCAAACGCTTCAATGTATCCGCCGACAAGATCTCCCTCAGACAGGGTAACGTTCACCAAATTCCTTATATTAAAGGAGTAGTTCACCCCCAAAATGACTTTTTTTTCCTATTGATTACTCACGTCATGGAGACTTGAGTTCAATAATATATTTTTGAATTTGTCACATTCCCGGGCCCATGGCAAAACATTGGTTTTAGTCAATTTACCCCCATTGATTCCGGATGTCCACGAGGTGGACCGTCACATGGAGTTTAAAGGCAAAAAAGCAAAAAGAAAGATCTTTAAAAAAAAGTGTCTGTCTGGCCTGGGCCACAGGGTAGTGGTCCAGGCACCTAGGCTGGTAATCCTGCCCTTGCAGCGTTTGCAGCGTTTGCAGGTCACCCCCCATCTCTCTCCCCATTTCCTGTCAGTCTACTGTACACCTATCAATAAAGGCCCTACTGGACTCAAATATTTTGTAAATTGCCATTATGGACGGGAACCCCTTTTTGTGCTTTTACCCCTCAGGCCGGGAACATGTTTTTGTGTAGTAGTACATGTACAGTATGTAACAACATATTTGTTACTTTACATCTACAAGATCTCCCTGGTAATACCATTAACAAAACAAACTAAGTGAATTTCCCCTGTGGCTTAACCCAACGTTTCCTTTACATCCTCTTATGCTTAGCACTTATACCAAAAAGACAGAACATATCAACAGTTCATAAAGGAATGTTTAACACTAGCACCAAGCACAGGGAAACACTCGAAAAACTGTCATTGTAGCCATTAAAGTAGCTTATAGAATGCCAACTGTTTGTTTTACACATGCATAATTCAATTAATATTCAATTATCAAGTGTTCTTCGATGTAAGGGATTTGTTTCAAATTAAATGAAAAATTACTTGATTAAAGAGGTCTACACAGTAAATATACTGTATGCGCCATTTAGGTTGGGTCTTTGGCTTTCGCCCTGTGTGCCTACAAGAGCCAAGGCAGGGACATCAACTTTGATGTCAATTGTATCCTGGGCTACCGTCACTTCTGCATTTAACTCTGGAACGCTGTCAATGGAAACATTATGAAAATGTATAATACAGTTGCCAAAGACAACTTACATTCTCCTTTATATGATTCACTAGCTAACAAGAAACACACCATGGAAAGGCATACGAAAAGCAGAATCATTTCTGTAATTTGGTATCGGTGACCAAATAACTGGAGAAACGATTTAAAGTATCCAAACTATATCATTTAATGAGCTATAGATTGCAAGACTCAATGGTATAAATGCATGTACACTCTGCACACACTTCACAGCTGCCACCCTAGTCACTTCAGCATTGTATGACAACTATCCTCATGATAAAATACCTCAGTTATGAAATGATGCTCTGACATAATAGAGTAGTTCTCCGGCTGCGCTTTCAAGTATTCCATAAGGTCACTGATGGCCGGAACACAATGGCCCCTGTTGACCAGGAGGATGTGGCAGCCGGACGGGTTGAGGTGTCTCTCTCTCTCCAAGGCCAGCAGATCAGAGAGGTACTGCTGAGGGTCATGGTCCATCAGAACCAAATCCAGAGCCATGCTGTCCCCATGCAGGCCATGCAGGGCAGAGATGGCCTCAGCGGAGCTGCATGCCAGCACACGGAACTATTAAGAAACAGAAATGCTATCATCATCGCCAAGAACGAGGTTCATATGAGAATTGTGAAGTGATAATTCACTGTTAAGCGATTGATGTAGCTACATGTAGGAGGCAATTACGTCATCTAAGAGTGTCTGTCTGGCGGTGCCCGCTGGCCTAGCGGTCCAGGCTCTGATGCATCACCGTGAGTCGCGGGTTCGAGTCCTGATCCCGACAGCCTTTACTGCATGTCACTCCCCATATCTCTCTCCCAGTTTCCTGTCTACCTTCTGTACTATTCATGGGTTGCATTTGTAGTGATAAACGGCCATGTTGAGGACCAACACAGGTGTTTCAATGTGTCTGATTGGCATAGAACTAAATCAGAACACCCATGTTGGTCCTCAACATGGCCAGTATAGGACTACAAATGCAACCCATGAATCATTAAAGGCAAAAAGCCTAAAAGATATCTTTAAAAAAAAAGGGTCTGTCTGTGTGTGTCATGGCTAATGGACCCAAATATTTTGTAAATTGAAAGCTTGGCTTTTTTCAGTTTGGCCTGTCACTTCCAGTGAATGTACCTGCGAGTCTTTGAAGCCTGCTACCAGTATGAGCTCCTCCCCAAGTTCTGCTGTGTAGGAGTCCATCTCCACTGTGACCAGCCGGCCAGCAGGGGGCAGTAGACGTAGCATTCTGATGGAGCTGTAGCCACAGTGCATCCCCAGCTCCAGCAGACTCTGGGGGCCAACCCTCCTCAACACTTCATCCAGCACCTGGCCTATAATAGGACAACAACACAAGCCTTTATGGCAGCCATTCCCAACCGGTGGTGGTAGTGGGCCATGAGGATGTTGCAAGTGGGCAGTGGTGGAAAAGGTACTCAAAGTTTTTACTTAAAGGCTGTCACCTAAAGGGGTTGAGGGACAGATTACACTGTGACATGAGCTTCTCTGAAAATGGTCTGAAACAGTCTGAAGCTCATGTCACAGTGTAATCTGCCCCTCGCCCCCCAACAACAGCTGACAGGTACAGTAAAGCCCTTTGCACACAGACGTGTTTTTCTCGCACGGAAAAAACGGACGATTCCATTTTTTTAAAGAAAACAATGATTCTCTATGACCTCATGCACACCGGCTCTGAATTTGCCATGCGGCAGGTGGCTGCCTACCTAATAATTGTACTTAAGTGCAGTACTTGAGTTAATGTCTTAGTTTCTTTACACCACTGCAAGTGGGCACCTAAATAATTGGCAAGACACCCAAGATTGTATTTTAACATAATGTTACAAAGATGCTTAAGTGTTTAAACGGACCTAAGATGTTTAAACTGACCTCTCTGTGGACCCAGGCTGAGCGAAGGATGTGTCTCCTCGTAGAGGTCAAAGGTCTCCAGGACACTCTGAGCATTGCCATGCGTGCAGTGGGAGAACACGTAGGCATGGGTGCTCCTCAAGCACACCACTCTCCCTCGGGCCAGCCTCAGGGCCCAGCCCAGCGCTCGACGACACAGTGTTCTGATGTTAGCGCGGTAATGGTTCAGCACAATGACCACGCCAGGGAGCAGTGGGACAGAAAGCGCCAACAGCCACATTTAGAATAACTGTGAGGGGAGAAACGTCAGGGAGGAAGCTTCCAAATCTGTTGACAGAGAGAGAGAGAGAGAACAGAAGGTTGAAATAAGTGATTAGATGAAGAGACTGCAAAACGATGATATTCATCAAGGATTGTATAAACTAAAGGTTTGACTAAGGCTCCACAGTGACTGTATGACACAAAATTATAAAACCCAATGCAGATAAGACAAGGGAAACAGTTCTTTTTTTTTTTTTATCTTTTTGCCAACTTTAACCAATTTATGAAGATTACAATTAACAAAGGCATTGGCAACATTGGAAATCATATTTAAATACTGTATAACAAAATATATCCTGTAAGGCTGTAACCCAATAATAAGTTATATATAATATTAAGCCATCAACATAGAGATAGTCCACTCCGGCTCAATGCAGGTTACATTTAGCATAACCTGATTATCGTTGCTACTGTAAGTGCAAAGCTCAGCATCCTGAATTAATTAATTCAAATTAGTCTGATATTCTGTCAAAAAGAAATGAATGAATGAGAATGTCAAACCTGTCTCACAGCACACCAGAAATAAACTGCAGTACTTGCCAGAGACTGCCTGATCCGTTGCCTATAAGGTTAAGAGTGTTCTGTCAAACACAGGTGGGATCCCTGTGTTTGACAGGAACAAAATGGTAGAACGGAAAAAAAAAGAAACAGAATATAAAGGCATATGTCTAAGAACAAGGCCTCTTTGTAAAACAGTGTGGTTCCCTAGGTTACTATAGCAAAATGCATGTTATGTATCTAGGCAATAAAACAGACAGGCTGTGCTGTAAGTAGAATCAACAATTGAAAGGAAAATAATACTTGTTTTAAGAGTAATACAGAAAATGGGTGTGTGCTTTCCATCTGGGCTGTCTCCAGTTTTCCTACATTATGTCAGATAAAGAAAAAAGGGAATGGGAGTGCATTATTTTGATGTGGATGACATTGTCATTCACTGTTGTGCCACTACTATTGGCTATTATGTATTTATTTTTTACCAGTTTTAGATCAGTGGTTCACTGGTTCTCATACCTTTTTTCATTTTCATTTCATTTATGTCGGGGAGAAGAGAAGCTTTGTGTTTTCAAACAACTACAAGCGTGCAGCTCTCAGCTGTGAGCTTGTAGATCTGTAGATCTTTTTTTTATTATTATTTGATACTATAAATAGATAAAGTGGTTAGATTGATTGTGATGCTATGCGAACTACTTTTGCTGGGGACCCCCTGGAATTGGAGATGATAGTTGTGTTTTCTTTATTTGAATGACTGTTCTAACTTGCTTACCATGGTATGCATTACTGGTTATATCACTTAAGGCAGTATTGCCCTCTGAGTCTGTAGCAGGCCTATGCACAATAGCTGGAACAGGAATCTACGTTTCAGACTCTGGGAAAGTAAAATTCCCCACAACTACTCTGAACTATCTATCACACCCACATTTAGGCTATTCCACTTCCACGTGATTATCTTTTTTGTAACTTCCATGCAGAACCTCCCCTGAAACATGTTTCTCCCCTTGTCCACACGAGGGAGCCAAAGGAATAGCAATCATATAACAAATCATCTTCAGTAGGTTTGTTTACGGTCTCCATGGCACCGAGCAGCCGCAGATCGTACCAACAGGACCAAGACTCATCAAAAATAAATGTATTCACCTGGCTCAGAACGTACAAACTGTCAAGCGGAATTTATTTGGGCCAATACTAATGTTAAGGTGCCGTTTTATAGAGTGACCAAAAGATATGTTAACCGTAGACATTCTTTTGTTGACAGCAGCCAAGTATCTCACAGCAGCAGCATGTAATTTAGGCTACATTGCTAATAGACAACAATGGGATGGGATCACGTTTCAAGTGAAATGGCTAGCCCGCCCGGGGTCTGTTTTGGTGCCAGAAATCCACTTGTAGTCTTCTTGTGATGAACGGTTGTCTAGCTAAACACAAACATGCAGGATTGGGTGAATTCAAACCTAAAACAGCTGAAAACAATGGCATAATCACAGGCTATAAACATTTAAGTTACAAATGCGAATACACGATGCTCCACAAAGCGTTTTCTTCATACTGATAATTTGAGTAAATAATTCGCTCTTCCGGGTGATTAATAACTCGGGAACGAAACATTAAAAGAAAAACGCCTCGTTCTCATTTTCTCTTAGAGAAACAACGATCAGATCAAACTACAACTTGATTTTCATCCAAAAAAGATCCCCTCAGAGTCTGATAGGCTATAGCTTACATAACTAGTGAAGTGTGCAACCTAATAATATAATACCTTTAAACGTGCGTGTGGATACGGATTAGAGAGAATGAGTGAGTGGATCCAGTGGGTGCACGGTGCGGTTCGGTCCCGTGGCCGGTCGTCCTCATTGGCTGACGGCCGGGCGGCAGAGAGCAGAGCAGCGACCAGCTAGTGCTCACTGCGGTGCGTGCGCGCGTGTATGTGTGTGAGTGTGTGTTCTCTGTTGGCCCACACCGGCTAGTGCAAGTGCTGCTGCTGCGACACACACGGAGAGAGAGCGAGAGGCAGGCACACCATCAACGTGCTTCTTCACGTTGAATCCGGTGGATTAACGAGCTTTTATTTATTTTCTTTTTAGGCTATATAGCCTATCTTTTCTTTTTTTTCTTTTCTTTTTCTTTCTTTTTTTCTTTCTTTTTTTCTTTTTTGGAAGGCAGTGCTCTCAGATGGCCAGTCCGGTAGCAGATCATCTGGGACAGTCTCATCAGCATCACCCTCTCAGTGATTCTGCAGCGGACGCCGCGTTTCTGGAGGCGCAGAAATGGATTGAGGTGAGTCATTTATCGCGAAACACACAGGCACAGCACAACAAACCCATCTGTACCATTGCTCTCCATCCATACTAAATTAATATAGTTTTTGTCTCGTGCTTTTGTTTTGCTATTCTATTTTATTGCTTTGTCACCTGTTGGAAAAGTGACGCAAATTCCGAGCTGCTGCTGCGTGCGTGGGGCCGCGGGGTGGGCTGCTTGCAGCGTGGTTAACAATGAATGCATCATGTGGAATGGATTTTGGCCTCATTGCGAGCTTGCCGAACAATAATCTCTCAAATGGGGTTTTGTTTGGTGGGGATTTGAATCACGACATTCACTGGACTGGGCTGGTGGCGTTGCACTTGACGTAGCCGGGGGTTTAGCTGTCCCACTTCACCTCTTTTAACAGTTTACGAGTATTTACGAGGGTAATGGAACTGGCAGTTAGCCCCAGTTAACCCAACTTTATGGGCAGTGCCTGCTTTAATACAGGTGCATAATAATGTTATTGTGGCTATTTTTGAGAAAAATCTGAACTTTACAAAACACTGACACATCAGGGCAGTTCTACATAGTTCTCCAGACCAACATTTTATAATTTAGCCTGTACTTTTGTGTTATTTAGAACACATATTTAGCCTGCCTTGAACAGCACATCTTTTGACTATACACTTTGTCATATCATAATGCTGAAGATTGGGCCAACACCTAAACCTGAGAGGTGCACACACAGTGACATGACATATTCGAAAATGACTTCCAACCACCAGGCACCATTATAGGCTGCTAGCCTGCTACAGTTCTATTTAGAAGCACAAAACTCCTCAGGGGCCCAGATCACATCCTTAAAAAGTCACTACTGACCTAGAAGCCTTCTAACAGCAGAAATTCGAGTTACAAAAAGTGAGGGGAGTAGAGAGGGAGGAGAAACCACTCACTTGTTTGTTCTACCTTCCACCTGCACAGGCGCACAACCCCTCCCTCCCACCCCTGGGGACTGATCTCATTACCTGTACACACCTGGTGACTGTCCCTCGGACAACTCCAGGGACAGGAGACAGGTCACTGGGTTTTTCACTGAATGAACCACGCAAATCCCCAGCTGTCAACTTTATAACGGCTAAAGTCTGAATCATGTGTGGAATTGTTTTGTTGTGGTGTTTGTTGTCATGACCCAAGGCTCAAGTGTCCAAACTGTATAGGTCACAATTGTGGCAGGGGTGTGTGTGTTTGTGTGTGTGTGTGAGTGATTGTGCACAGGTGCACGCAACAGAAATTACAATGTCGATTATACAGTAAGTAGCACATGAAAAGGAGGAAGGACATGCACATCCACAACCCAAAGTTAGGCAGGTGCGGAGCGAAAACGTTTAAAACAAAGGTACCTTGCAAACTGTGCGCTCCAATTGCTGGAGCGTTCCTTTGTTTTACACTATCAAGTAACCCTTCTTATCCGCTTTGACATAAAAAAAAGAAACTTTGAAATGGTGTCGCTGTTAGAATTAAGCTTTAGACAAAATGAAGAAAGACAAAACACCTTCATGCTGCATCCACAGGTGCTCCTGTAAGTTCTCTGTCACCATGTTGTCATTAACGCTGAGGTAAATGACAGTGTTTAAGCTGCTCTGTGAACTGTAGATAGGACTGGTGTTTGAACCCTCTGGGGAGGGTGAAAACCCTCTGTTGTTTAGTTGGGGTGATTGATTTGTGCCATATTTAGCCACAGGTCATATGACTGTGTAACTATGGACACACACCATCCCCCATCTGAGCAGTTCAATGAACTATTCTTAATGTGAATTGAGCACTATTTTTACATTATTTGCATTGTAAATCATGCTGGATTAGCAAGTTTTTTCTTTCTTGTTTTTCCAGCCACAGCTTTCAATCTTTTTTGTTCCATCAAGAACTCTGTTTTGACTTGTTCAGTGTCTGTTCTCCTTCGCACTGCTTTGTGGTTAATATCTCTCTCCCTTACACTCACTCTCTCTCTCTCCCTCTTTTACCACCCCCATCCGTCTCAGTACGGTATGTTGAGGAGTCTCTCTGAACAATACAAAGCTCCGTTGTGTTATGGCTGAAAGGGAAAGTGATACCATCTACATGTCAGTGCCTGATATTGTTTCAGTGATATCATTGTGTGTCGGCCAATTCGCAGGATCAAGAGTTCACATTGTCTATTCAATTGTTGTCAATCTTATTGTCATTATTATGTCTGTAGGTTGTTTTTGAATGAAAATGTTAGCGTATCTCGCTATAGCATACGTACAACAATACAGATGGACTCATGATCTTTACTCATTTTGACAATGCATAATTGTTAAAATGAGGAAAGATAATGATTCCATTCCTACTATAATACATACTATATTCATGACTCTTTAATGTTGACCCCCCCTTACTGTACAACAGAGACATATTGAGAAGGGTCCATTATGTCCCAGAAGTACTGTGAAATGTCATGAAGACCCTTGTCTTCTGGACCCTTGTGTGCCGCTTCCAGGCGTAGGACCAAAATCCCACCAGGGCAGGGCCACCTGCTTTACTACTAATCTGTCTTTAAATTGAAAACGGCAAAGGACCCTCTCCTTTTTTTAAATGACGATTTGGAATCCCCTCTAGGTTAAGAGCTATCCATAACCCTGGATGCTGCTTGGGCCCTGTGTGGGTTGTCCAATATCCCGACAACAATGTCTTTATGGAAACCACAGCCCTCATCTCTGTTTCAGCCCCAAGGCGCTTTTGGAAAGCCCTGTGTAACGTGCAAAGACTAACCGCGTGGTGGTGCCCCCCTGAAAGGTTCCATGATGTCACTCCCACACTTTAGGGCATTGTCACTCTTTCCCCCCAGAGTGGAATTGATGTGTTTTGATAGCGCCGGGCCTTTTGGTGTCAAGTTAGTTTCAAAAGGAGCTGAAGATGCACGGCTGTGACTGTAAGCCACGGAAGAATGCAAGCTTAGTGAGAGGTACCTGTCAGAGAGAGAAGGGGAAAGAGGGAAAGACAGGTGGGGTGAGGGGCAGTGAAGGATGTTTCCTTCATCGCACATGTTAAGTACAGTCTATTGTACTGGTTCCCAAACGCTGGGTTGGGACCCATTTGTGGATCGCTGACCAATTGTTATGGGTCACGACTCAAGTACAAATCCCATTTTGTTTTCCTATAAAAAGTAAAATGTAAATGTCACAAATTTTCCACTGCCCAAAACATATAAGAAATTCCATGAATAAAATATAATAATTAAGAAGTAGTGAAAATAGCAGATCTCAAGCTCTCAACGTAGCAGCACGTTGTGAGCTTGTAGATCTACTGTTTTCACTAGTTTGGGTCCCGGGCAAACATCTAATTTCTCTTTTGGGTCTTGAACTAAAAAGTTTGGGAACCACTGGTCAATTGAGCTTGGAATCCTTGCCTATATGACAATGACACAGTGCAACTTGAAAAATGAACTTGTCTATAACTTCAAACAATCAAATTTCCCAGGATAAGGCAAAAATATGGTGTATTTCAGCTAGGCTTTTACCTGTGGTGCTAATCCATCAAAGGGCATTCATTCGCTGTTGGCAGTTAGGTATGGTGGTTGTATGCTAATTTACCCCAGGAAGCATAATTGAACATAAGGATTTCTTTCTGTTTATTCTGTAAAGCTGACCACTCTGTCTTTTCTATTAGTGTTTTCATGGACAAAACCCACTCATCCACATGTCCTCTCTACAGTTCAGTGGTCTGTGAATCCTTTTTAAATGAACTTCATCAGCCACAGCTTTAGGGTAATGTGGGTAAAGTGTGATCTACTAAATTTAGGCCGATGATTGGAGCACTGGGATAGTACTTCATTAGTCAGCTGAGCCCTATGTATTCCAGTTTCAGGCCATAAAAGGGTCCTTGCGGTCGAATCGCTCACTCACTCCACTGTGAAATCCTTGAAAGTAAGATGCCAATCACCAATCCAGGAACCACTATCCTCCTAATCCCAGTAGAAGTCTTCTGTCATCTCCCATGGAAGAGCAGGCGTGTTGACACAATGACATTTAGTGAGCCATTGAGCACCAGTGATTAGAGCGTGCTGAGAAGATGAAGATTCAGAGCACTGTCATTTACACATAACCTCATATGATCCAACTTTATGACCCAGACCCCTGCTAGAGCAGAGATTTTTCAATGTCAGCCTATCATTCCTTATTAGAATCAGAATCATGTGGGCCATCAAGTACGGAAGATGTACACTACATCATTTTTCATTAACAGGACCTCAAATAATACACCAAAGAATCCAGATTTGGCTCTATAGCCATGGATGGATGGATGGAAAGAATCAAAGAATTGTTGTGTCAAAATCGGACAACAACAGCTTTGTTAACCACATGTTGTAAATATGTTAACTATGTGAACACAAGCACCCTTATTCGGGGATGAACATTTCAGCGAAAATAGAAGATCTAGGCCCGGACTGCTGGTGTAGCGGTCCAGGCACCATCTGTGGCTGCAACACTATGGAGTATGGGTGCTATATCAGCTGAGTCAAATCAGCCCTTTTATTTTCTTGTTAATTTGTTAAGGGACTTCTAAATGGCCCGAACTACCATCTGCTTAGTTTCCACAAGAGTAGGACACATATATTTGTAGGGCAATGCACCATGTTGGAGGGAGACCCAGAGATGCACACAGAAGTGGTGTGAGAGCGAAACCGGCTGTTGCTTGATTTCACAGCCAGTCACATTTCAAGTTGGGGTTGGTCCAGTTTTTAACATTGCTTTGCCTTACCTTTGGATGGTCAGAGCACTACTGTGCCTATTGGTATGATCTGCTGTATTTTCATCTGTGTCTTCGCTGGTATACCTGTGTAACCAGTGTCTGGGTGTAGCTGCACTTGGTGAATATCCTCTGTGCTGTCTGCAAGGTCCTTTAATCTTCTATGTGTGTGTGTGTGTGTGTGTGTGTGTGTGTGTGTGTGTGTGTGTGTGTGTGTGTGTGTGTGTGTGTGTGTGTGTGTGTGTGTGTGTGTGTGTGTGTGTGTGTGTGTGTGTGTGTGTGTGTGTGTGTGTGTGTGTGTTTAGCAGTACATCTCTTTTAGTGGTGCTCTCATAATGGCCTTTCTAGCCAGGGGAGAATCCCCCTACTTTCATCCTGGCGGTCCTTTGTTTGCAGATTAAAAGGGACATTTTATTTGTGATGGAGCAAAGCAGCTTGGCAGAAGGGAGAGGGAGACTCTCTCCCTCTCTCGTTCTGCAGTGCGACACACATTTCACACACTCTTCCTGTTTCCCTATTCTCTCTCTCACACACACACGCACGCACGCGCGCGCACGCACACACACACACACACACACACACACACACACACACACACACACACACACACACACACAGAGGACCTACTGTAAAAATTAAGGACATGCCTTTTGTCAATAAAGATGTCAATCAAGGTAGATTGAAGTATTGGCAGCACAACGCAGGTTATAGACAACAACTTGCTTTAGTCACCTGACTCTGCAGAGCTGCTTCCATGAGCCCTGATTTCTCTTCTGTCAAATTCACCATCACCAACTGATAAATAGGTTGCGATACTAGCCATAGTCTGTGCACTGTAGCAGTTAACGGTTTAGCATTGCATTCAGAGTATTTATCAAGCAAAGTTGACAAAAGTGAATGGTAAACATCTAAAACAGACATCCATCTTATTCTGTTGTATCTTGTGAATGTGAACATGGACATGCATCATAATGTAGGAAAAGAGTTCTTGTGAAGTAATTAAAGGAGCTTGTGAGCACTTTTTAAAATGAGAAATCTGGGTTAGCACTAAATTAGACACTATATCCATTATCCAACAAGGTTCCTCGTGGAGAGCCGCTAGGCATCACGGTCTATGTAAAACCACAGAATTAAGAACACATTCCTACAGAATGTAGTGGGCTCTGGGTGTGCAGTAGATAGCACGCAGCCACACACACATGCGTATAAACTTTTCCTCCAGAGACCAGGGCAGTTAGCCTTCCATCGCTGTACTAATGCACAAGAGCAAATTAATTTCAAGCTGGCAGATTTGTCAGGTTTCCAGGCTACCCGTTTCAGGACAGACAGTGGTACGTATGTATATCCTTTTATGGATAGAACACGGATGGAGAGTAGATCGATGCTTCACAGGTTTTCAGTGGATGATTCTAATTGGGTCACAGAGGCTGAGCTCGTCTCCTAGTTTCAGTGAGTCGGGGCACAGGGGAGCTGGACTCCTTCTGTCTGCCTAGGGAGCCGGAGGAGGAGGCAGCTTCAGTGAGAGCCACTGGCTCCATACAGACTTACAGAAATATACTGGGAGCAGAGACCTGGACCTGAAATTGATCTCTTTTGTTGTCTCCGCCAGGCCGAAGGCTGGGGAGAATATGTTTTGCACCCTGTCCGTCCGTGTGTCTGTCTGTGTGTGCGTGCGTGTGTCTGTCCGTCCATGTGTGCGTCCGCCCGTCCATCTGTTACCAGCTAATCTCCGGCGCCGTTGGTGCAAATTGGTACACACTATCTCTATAGTCATGTGATTAACACAGATCTGTTCTATATTTCACATTTCATCGTAAATAGCTAACATTGGCTTCCAAATTTTGCAGGATTGGTCCGTCTCAAATCATCAACGCAGCTTGTGATTTCCGATAAATTCTGCACGCACATTCCCACTAGATCAAGGAACAAATGCCACCATTTTCACATTGGCCTGTTATATAGCGCCACCAGCAGGTCGACTTTTGCAAAACTCATTTTTGGCATAAAATGACTCGCATCATGCATGCGCTGTCCGATCGCCGTGAAAGGCAGAATAAGACATGGCACCCTTTTTCACATTGTCCTGCTTCTAGTTACTTTTATTTTCACTGTGTGGTCACAACTCGCAGTCAGTCCATCATTAGACTCACAGGAGTCCTACTGAAACTTAAGCCTAAAGTCACCAGTGGCTCCTTGCATCTGTCGGTTTGGTGTGCCGAAAATCGATGACAGATTATTTGGTGTGTACATGGCTGTTGGTGTTAGTGAGGTGTTGCTCATCCATCCACACGCCTCCACGGGAGTGGGGGGTAGAGCTCTCTGGTTGTGTTTATTGAATTAATGTAGTCTTATTGGCCGTTTTTCCACCGGGTTTGAACCGGTTCAGTTATTCTTTGCCCTCCTAATATTGAACCAGTTCAGAGTGTTTCCACTGAAAATGAATTGGTTCAGAACCCTAAAAGTTGGCTCGGAACTGGAACCAAAAAATGGCCGCCGGTTCCGTGAAGGCACCAAGGTTCCAGTAATCTAGAACGGAACCAGTTATTTTGCTGGAAAAGCGGCCCTTGTACACTCACTCCTGTTTACAAGTGGCTAAAATATGAATGTTATTGTAATGATATGATCAGTCTGCACATTTGGACCCACACTGCCTACTTTTCCTATGGCGCCTAGGGAGCATTTGAATGGTAAATTAGATGTTTCTGTCCCTCCTCTCCAGCACAGAGCTCCCAGAAAGACTAAATAAGCTTGTTTCTGCTGTACAAGTAACCTATTGTGCCTTCACAAATCTACCAATGATCTAATCTTTTAGCCTCAAGGACTTATTAGAGTTATACATAAGAGCAGTAGAAATACTGCGAATCGATAGTTTTATTTATCAGGCTTCTCTGTGATTTCAGAATTTTGGTACAATATACAGTACATATACAACATAGCCCTACGCAAAGCAAACATTTCTGCAGCACATTTCTTTTCTCCTACATGTTAAGATACTTTTGAAAATGGTGGTACAGTTATTAAGAGTTGCACACCGAATCAATGGGCTCCTTTGCCATATTTGTTGGAGCAAAGTTCAAGCTGCAAAAGCTTGGGCTTGTTTCGCATTGCGTAAGCCCAAGTTCACCTCACAGCTGTTTCTGTGGCTTATTAGATTACTGACAGTGGCAGAAAACTTAAACACATTTTTTCTGTAACTTTTACTTAGCCAGGACATACGTATTGACAGGGGATGAATGCTCTTTTCCAGGAACATCCCACTTCACTCCGAACTGCAAACAGGCTTTACATACACATGCATACCATAAGTCTTCTACTGTAGTCATACTGTGAGCATGTGCCCCGTGGTAAGGAGGAAGGAATAATTCTGTAATTGTTGCATTTTAGATGTCGATAAGAAATTGCATAATGTTTGTCTCCCTTAGGAAGAGGCATGTTAATTTCACCCGATGCTTGGTCGATCTGACTTGGCAAAAGGGCAACATATTCAGAATTTATGGAGAGAGTGTTTACACTGTTACACGTTATACAAATCTTGAATCAAAACATTTATGAATAAATACAATCCAAAATGTTAACATATGATTTCCAAAAGAGCTCGGCTACATACAATATATAACTTATTTCAATAAGTTACAGATTCCTTTTCAGAAAGAAACTGGCAAAGTTTAGAGAAAATCATACATTTCTAACTTTACAGATTTAAATGATTCATAATGTATTAGCAGTGCAGAGAACCAAGTGGTCCACAGCCACCATTCATGGTGATCTTTGGAGTCACATGGTGATTGTTTTCATTGTCAATCTCACTTACACGCACAAATTGTTACAAACTATTGTATTGCCCATGCAACCCGGCATTCCTAAGCACTAAAATCCCCATTTACTCACATTCTTTCTCTCTCTCTACTAGCTCTCTCTCTCTAGCTCGCTCTGTCTCTCTCTCACTCACACGCCGCTCCCCAGCTGCATGCTCCCATCAACAATACATGCTGTCACCAGCTCTAGAAAAAGTGACACAATTGTCCCTCAGCTGACTGGCATGTGTCTGGGTTGCAATAGCAGCTGAGCCGCTCCCCACAATGCTGCATCATGGAGCAGTGTCACCCAGGCCAGCCATTATAGTTACTGGAACAGCTTTGGTCGTTCTGTTATCAGAAATGTCACTGTTTCGTGGGCAAATCTCTACTAGTGCAGTGATTTTCATTGCACACCAATGAGCAAGTAAAAATCTTACGGCACAACTGTATTAACTGATCTACAAGCATTGTGATGCGACACTTGAACTTGAATTTATATTATAACATGCCTTATTTATTATTTGTTATTTTCCATGGAGTTAGCATAGAATCAAGACTATTCTTGATGCTTTGTGGTAATCAGGTCCAGCATTTATCTGTGCCAGTGTTTGTTCAGTCAAAGTCGAGTCAAGCTTTTATTGTGAGTGTTAACTTAATATTGGCCCTTAACACACTTGTTGTCAGCTCCGTCAAGCAAAAATCTTCAATTCTAATCAAAGAAGTAAAGATCTAGAACAAATATGTTATGTAATAATTTTGTCACAGGCTTCCACACATTCTATACTGAACTGAATTGAATGAAAATGAATTGCTGAACTAAACATACTGTAGCTGTCAGTCAACCTAGTTTGCCTTGGATGACGTCCCTGTGATGTAGCGCTGCATAATTCATTGATAAAATGCCTAAATATTAAAACTCATCTGCTGCCATTTAACAATACCTTCGTACTCCCACCTGCCATAAGTCTCCATAGACTTCCATGTAATTCATAGTGCACGGATCATGCACACCCATGCCTAGATCATGCACCACGTGTGTCCACATTGCTCACAGCTTTCAAACAAAAAAATCCGAATGGAAATCCGTTCAGGCATTCATGAGATAACAGCCATTATGTTTTCCTAAAATGTAAACAAAGATGGCTGCCATGCTTGAAAGATGGGGTTGCTATGGGGGTTAAACATGCGATTTCGCGATTGCTATCATGCCTACAACATTTTTTGGGGTCTAAATTTTTTTTTTTTAAAGAAAAATTTTGAAAAAAAAGAAGAAGAAAAAAAAAAAAATCGGGATTTACGGGCTTGGCAGGGAGGTACAATGGGATTTTTCCGGGATTTTCGGGCTTGGCAGCAAATGAGTTAAGGCGGGCAGCCTCCAAATTACAAGATGCTTTAATATTTTCTATTGGGAAAATGTTTTGGATAGATGCTGCTGTAATTAACAAAACAGCTTGAGTGCACTTGTCATATACTGTATGTCACTATTGAGCCAGAATAAGTATGAACTCAAACGCTGTGGTTCCTGTTGTAATTAATTAATGAATTAATATCTGCAGATGTTAACAGGTTACATATAATGTTGTGACCATTGGATTTGTCTAAGTCTACACTAGGGAGGCATATTCACCATTTGAATATATTACTATTTCAGGGTAGAGGGGTCTGTGAAATGGAGGGGTGGTGCATCTAATGGTGACTACTGTACCTGTATCTTTTACTTTTACTATGTACTACTCTAGTAGGAAACTATAGCAAGAAAATAACTCTAAACACTACAGCCTACAGTTATAGTATGCCACCAACCATCTAAAGGAAACATTGTCATGGCACAAACTAAACCTTGGGAATTTACCATTATTATCTGAACACTCAGGCTTCCAGGCGGTTTGAATGGCAGTGCATATTGTTTAAGAGTCATTTAGCTGTCAGAAGAACACAGACTGGTTTGTGGGCCTACAGTACCTTCACTTGTTGTCATCATGATGGCACCCATGCTGAATGATGGCCATGGCTTTTGCCCAGCGTTCTATTCTTCGGCCCCACACTCCTCAGTGGCGATGCTTTGTTAGCAGTTCATTTATTTACACAGAAGATGAAGACAATAAGGTCCATTAACCATCCGTGGTCTCACACTAAAACACAGCTCCTCTGTCATTCCACTACTCACACAGCACTCAACTGATGTTACTCTCATTCATCCTACTGTCTATTCCCTGGTGTCTGTTCTTATTTCCCCATTCCATGCTTGACTCGTTCTGGCAAGCGCACCTAGGTCAATGTCCTGTAATCATTATGGCATCCCATTACTACAATAGGCCTACCCCCAGTCATGGCATACTGTATACAGGGAGATCTGATTTTACCAAAGAACTTCTGTTTTTGTTGTTGTTGTTGTTGTTGTTGTTGTTTTTATTTACCATGGTTAAGCATGGTAAATAAAGTGGTGTTGGTGGTGGTGGTGGTGGTAGTGTTGGTGATGATGATGAGCTCTATGGGTGAGTGTTGATATGGTTAGTTGGGCCCAACCAGCCACCATGCTAACAGTGTGTGTAGCCTACTCATGCTGCTGCAATAGCTAGCAAATTACCTGGACAAATGGAAACATCCATCCATCCATCTTCAACCGCTTATCCAGAATCGGGTCGCAGGGGTAACAGTTCCAACTGAGACTTCCAGATTTCCTTATCCCGAGCAACTTCCTCCACTCCCTCAGGGAGTATACCGAGGCGTTCCCAAGCCAGTTTGGAGATATAATCCTTCCATCTGGTCTTTTGGTCTTTGGTCTCTCCTCCTGGGATGTGCATCGAGGACCTTCCTAGGAAGGCGCTTGGGGGGCATCCGTACTAGTTGCCCGAACCACCTAAGCCTACTCCTTTCCAAGTGTAGGAGCAGCGGTTCTACTCCAAGTCCCTCTCGGTTGACTGAACTTCTCACCCTATCTCTAAGGGAGATACCAGCCACCCGTCTGAGGAAACCCATTTTGGCCGATTGCACCCGCGACCTTATACTTTCGGTCATGACCCACACTTCATGACCATAGGTGAGAGTAGGAACGAAGATTACTCGGTAGACAGAGAGCTTTGCCTTCTGGCTCAACTCTTTTTTTTCTTCACAACAGTGCGATTTAGCGACTGCAAAACCGCTCCTGCTGCTCCGGTTGATCTCCTTCTCCGTCTTCCCCTTTCTCTCATACGTGAACAAGACCCCGAGATACTTAAACTCCTTCACCTGGAGTAAAGCCTCATTCCCTACTTGGACTGCACAATCCATCGGTTTCCTGCTGAGAACCATGTATTTGACTTTTACAGTGCTGTTCTCCCCTACTGCAGTAGTTCTCCAGATCAATGGTTCCCCCAAATTGATATTTATTTGGCTGTGGGCCCCCCATTTGAAAAGATTATGTGCCAATGTGATGGCCCCCATAAGGGAACACTTATCAAGATTTGTCAATAAAAAACGTAATTGTGAGCTAAAAGTATGGCCAAAGTATAAAATAGGTTGGAGTAATTAAGCTGTACCTCATTTAGCTGGGGACCCCCCTGGAATCCCCACAAATGAACCCTGGGGGTCCCCACACCCCAGTTTGTGAACCGCTACTCCAGACTAGCCTTAAGCTGGTTGCACACTGCTGTGTTTTTTCATTGCGAAATGCGTGTTTCAGGGCAAGGAGAGAGAGAGAGAGAGAGAGAGAGCAAGGGACCCAGTGGTCCGAAAATAAATATGGAATGGGCGGCAGTGTGCGAACGTGATTGACATAACGTGAGGTTGAAAAAAAACACTGCAGTGTGCAACAACCTTTAGGCTGTGATCAGGCAAAAAGGTTTCTTCAGGCCATTATGAGAGCACGGACAGTCCTGCAGTCCGTTAGGCTATTTGTTAAACGCTGTCTACAATTTAATTGTCACGGTGCATTTAGCAGCTCTCAGTGATGTTCTAACCCAAATATAAACACAATTACAGTACTCAGCTCACACACAGGACCTGCTGTGAAGTGAAGCCACTGTGGACATAAACTGTGGAAGGACAAACTTAATGAAGGCAGTGATGGTAAACTGCCAGCTGATCCTATGCCCTGTCATTTTTTTGTCTGTGTTAATGAAATGGACACCAGTGTCTAATACAGAGTATTTTTTTAAATCAATTTTGCATTTGTAATGGACCTTTGAATTTGGATTGGAAGTTTAATTTAAGCTGTCTTATTATTAGTCTGATGATAAAGGTTTGTTGAAATGGTCCTCTGTCATATTCTTGCCTTTCCACATGTTCATTGTTCACACCCCAATGCAATGGGAAAGCAATTGGCCAGAGAGTCAACAGGTACAAAGGAGTCATATAAGAGACTCCTTAGTCACTCTATAAGTCTTATAGAGTTCTGATTATGTATTTATTCGTTGCTACAGTATTTCACTGAAGGTTCGAATTAATCTCGAGGGATTGATTCCCCCAGGCCTCTCACGTTACCCAAAACATAATCAATCGTCTTCCTTCCTGTAAGCTTTTTGAGCGGTACCTACCACTCCAACATTTGACCCATTGTATGTACTGTATGTCTGTCCGTACGGCCTCAACAGCTGCAATACCGCTGGGTGACCTACCTTCAAGTGGTGCTGTTTAGCAGTCCAAGGCATCCCTCACTCCCACTGGGTGGGATTTTTCCATTGAGTTTTAAGTATCCCTAAAAATGTGCTCCACGTTCAGTGTGCTGTTGTATAATACCTGCAACAGCAATTATGTGTACTATTCCTTTAGAAGGACAGTGAGCAATGTTCTCTACTGAGCAATATGTTGACTTATTATTATTGCCCATTCCTCAATAAGAGCACCAGCTAAACACTTAAAATGGAATATAGGCCTAAATGGTTTCTTAGGTGTCCGTTTGTTCTCTATCAGAGTTATGAGGGTCCTTGAAATAAAATAGTTTTAGAATCACTGCAGTAGACCTTTGTTGTGGAATTTTGGATCAATCAGTAATCGATGAGGCAAATAGGAGACCAGACAATATTCTAGGTGGTGAAGTAGTGGGAGAAGTACAATAACACTCATGTCAGATTGTTAGTAGTACGGTATTTCTGCCAAGAGGACAGAGATCATAGTTATACTGTAGCTCCTTCAAGGACAGGCGGAACCATAACAAGATAGGTTGTACCAAAACAATTGCATCTAGGCTCTTACAAGCTACCAAATATCATACTGTATGTATTATAACTGATGGTAAAGCCCTAGAATGTACTACCTACAGTACTCATACATAGATGCAATTCTCAGGCGCATCCATTGAATGCTAATAGCTGCCTAACTTATGCAGCAATATGCCCACCTGTCATCACCGAGGATTGAACCAGCAAATGGCTAACCTATTGACCTCTTATTCACGTACTGCTCTTATCCCCCCCTCAGCTTTCTGGTTGCAGGGGATAAGCCCTAATCCTATACGTAATCTAGCTACCTGTATCTCCCTACGTGATAGTATCCCTGGGTGGCCTGCGTCTAGTTCCCATGCCATCAGTGTCACATGAATATTTGTCCCATTTACGGTCGTTGCTGTGGCTGAGATCCCTGCGCTGCTCTCTTTTGGCTGCTTGCAGGTTGATCAGCTTGGACTCATTATTCTACTGGTGCAACTCGTCTTGGGTCAACAGGAGACCCAAGGGAGAAGGCAAAACATTTGAATTGTATTACTATTGGAGAGTCCAAGACCACTGATTACCAATGTTTTGACTGATGTCTCTGTGAAATTTTGTAATCAATTTGAATAACGTACTAACTTTGAACCTGGCATCCCTATTTTTAGCTTATCGTTATAGGCGGAGATATTTCCAAATCTTACAAAAATGTATAACATTTTTATAAACTTCCAAAAGTTGTAGATCTACAAGCTTACAAGCGTTTGGATCCATTAGGTTGTGAACTTGTTGATCAGCTATTTTTGAACTTTTTTTCCCTTTGGGCTTAGTTATACTTAACATTAGCAAAAGCTTCACACTCACCTTTTTGGAGCGGTGAAAGCGCTCCCAATGAACAGGTATATCCGTGGGTATGTGGCTGGCTGGCTGGCTGGCTGGGTGGTTGGCTGGCCCTGTCCGTAGCCTGGGCAATACCTTGAGTGGCCACACACAACACACTAGTTAAAGGAGGGGCGCTGTTTTGTGCAGGCCAGGCACACTCACCACTCACTCACTAGCCTCGTAAACCAGTCTCCCTTCCTGCCTTCATTCGAATGCGAGCAGGAGAGACTGGCCCCCAGCAGTGTCAGAGCGATTGGGCTGGGCGGGAGCATGGGCGGGAGTAGAGCGTTGACAGACAACCCCTTCAGCCAATCAGGGACGCCTGGTGTTTGTCTGCTTAGTTTAGCCGGATATATTTGCAAGAAGACGCTGAAGCACTGCTTTCTCCCTCCTGCGCCTCCATTTCGTTTTAATGTTTATATTGTTTGACCGGCATGGACCCATGGACTTCTCCAGATGAAACCAAGGCAACATCATTTCAAAAGGTATAGTCAAGAGACAGTAACTTTGCGATCTTTTGCCTTGCTGAGGTTATGTCTTTTGCATTTTACAACAAGATGTGGCTAATGGAATCTAGCAATGCTAATATTGCTAACTTCCCTGTGTATACTTCGCTTTGTTAACCATGTCATTTGTATCAATGTGATCAAAAGTAGAAAATATTACGCACATCTCTTAATGAGGTGCTGGGTGAGAAATATCACAATAGAAAAGGAAACCCGCACACTCTGCTCCAAATGACTGAATATTTATTGACAACGTTTCGAGCTACAAGCTCTTCATCCAGACCAGATGAAGAGCTTGTAGCTCGAAATGTCGTCAATAAACGCTCGTCATTTGGAGCAGAGTGTGCGGGTTTCCTTTTCTATTTTTATCAATGTAAAATAACTAACTAGTCATTATATCAACCACTGTGTTTTATGCAACTCCTTTACTGCTCAACAGAAACTGTATGTCTAGGTTTACGAGGCTACTTACTGTATGTCCATTGTCCACCAATATAAACACAGCAGTGGTTTAAAAATCTATAATGGTTATAATTATATAATGGTTTGTTATAGATTGATATAAAGGACACGAATAACAAAGCCTAAGCAACAGGCGAAATGCCTGCCAACATGACCGATCTAAGAAAATGGTTTTGCCTTAAGAGTAACAACACCCATTGTTATTTATTTTTCTAACAGGTCAACACCAATACATGGAACTGGAGAGAGCACACATCTCCTTGCTGTCTGTCGTCCATCTTAATGGCTCATCCTCTTGCTGTACTTGAAGACTCCAGACCTCCGTGCAACATCTCCCTTATTGCATTTCTTTTAAATAGTTATGGTTCCTCTAATGTAAATGTTTCACACGCCAAGGACAAAGTAATTGTGTAGTAAACACTACAGGATCATTACATATACATTTAATGTTCAGCTGATCAAAATAATCATTTAAACCTTGTCAACCATGATATAAGGTTAGCAGCATATTTACACATGTTTACAGTCCATCAGTGGGTATTCAGATAATAAGTGTATACAATGTATACTGGTTTGTACATGTACATGCTGAAGAGAAGTAGCAGAAAAGTGATGAATACTTTAGATATAACTGAGAAAATTAATTAAACAAAACAGAATAATTTCTTTAGAAGACTGACTACTGTGTTGATGTTCTTTTCCTCTAATACTGTGATATTATAAAAAAGTGTTTAATAAATGACACTAAAGCAAAGATACAGTCAACTTCTTATGAAATTAGAAAGTAGACATCATCTCTGTGTATTCCTAAGAGGAACGAATGATTCCTATAATTGATTTCTGTAATTGTATTTATTATTTTATTGAGACCATACAAATATTGTCAATAAACTTGTTGATGACAGCCAATGCATGTGTGGATCAAACTCTGTCCATTGATGCAGTCATCCGCCAGCTTCCATTTCCTAGAGGAGAAAGAGACAAGATTGATTGTCATACGTTTTTGGTAATGATGTGTCACAAAAGTTACAATTCTATCACAAATGTTTTGGTAATGATGTATCACAAAAGTTACAATTCTATCACAAATGTTTTACATTGCTAAAGGATACATTTAATTAGTTGTATGGGTCAATTCATGTATTTATCTACAAAGAACGGCCCAATCACAACAAAAATAACAGACAATGGTCTTTTAAATTTAACTTGTAGCCTAGTTCTTGGTGTGATTTAAGTTGTGAATACGTGCATTTAGATCACAGATGTGTCAGGACCTATTGCCCAATCAATTAGTATTCAACAACAGAAACTGAACATCCACCATTATGCAAACAGTATAGTGGCTTAAAAACTAGGTTTGATATAAAGTAGCCCTGAAACATGACGGTCATGAGTGACCATGCTTCAGGGCTAGATGTATGTTACAGATATATTTAAGGACAAACAGCACAAGTCACAGGCGATATTCCTGCCAGAATGACTGTCTCTATATGGAAATGGTTTAGATTAAGCCAAAGCTATGGTGAGTGCAAAAAATGATATGATTAGTTCCTTCCACAAAAATACAACGAGTACACAGGAGAATAGCTAGGCTACCTATGTTAGCACAGTCTGTCCCATTAAATCATTTTCAGACCGAAAACATTAGCAAGAGAACCGAGATTGCAAAGCCATACATATTATTAGTCTACTGTACCTTTCGAAATTAAACGTTGTTGCAGTTGCCTTTCATCTGAAGAAAAACATCCATAGAGAAAAACGGGAGAGTGTTTTTTGCAGGTCGTTCAGTCCGAGTGTATCAAAAAAGCTACTGTGTTAACGGTGACTGCAGACTGCAGAGAAAAACAAACAGATCGCTTCCGCACCGAAGCGACGTCATAGAATTCCCTGATTGGCCAAAGCGCACTGTCAATCACAGAGCTCCTGAGCTCGAATGCTGATTGGCGAGGAAGAGCGCTTGCTTCCGCCCGAATGGCTTGTGTTGCTTGGAGGCTAGACTCCTCTGCAGATTCGAACTGAAGATGGGAGGAGTCAGTTTACTAGGCTACTCACTCACAGGCACAGTTTACACTCACTCACTCACTCACATAGGGTACAGCTGCTCAAATTCACCGCTCCACTTCGAACCGAGGTTTGATTTTTTCTTTCTTTTTGGAGCGGTGAAAGCGCTCCCAATGAACAGGTATATCCGTGGGTATGTGGCTGGCTGGCTGGCTGGCTGGGTGGCTGGCTGGCCCTGTCCGTAGCCTGGGCAATACCTTGAGTGGCCACACACAACACACTAGTTAAAGGAGGGGCGCTGTTTTGTGCAGGCCAGGCACACTCACCACTCACTCACAGGCACAGTTTACACTCACTCACTCACTCACATAGGGTACAGCTGCTCAAATTCACCGCTCCACTTCGAACCGAGGTTTGATTTTTTTCTTTTAAAAGCCAATTGTTTTTATTTTTTCTCCCTGTCGTTATGCCAATTGATTCCTTCCCACACACATTTCTGTGTGTTGTCACTGCTGTTGTACCCTAACCCAGTGGTCCTCAACCTTTTCAGACTGTGACCCCCAAAATAATCATATTTTAACTGGGGACCCCCACCCTGACAAGCACTAAGAGTTACACAATTTCTTGTCTCCAGCCCAACACTCCCTGCTGGCAGGTGCCGCCCTGGCCCGTGACAAATATCACCATCCCCGGCCGGCTCACCTCCCCCAAACATGGAACAATTGTGTTCCTATGCGCTCAACAAAGCCGGATGTGCCACGGTGGATTCAAACCCCACTCACCTTTTTGCCTATAACCCCAACCTAAACCTAACATTTACTTAGCCTCAGATTCTCTTTGTAAACATCTGTCTGTCTGTTTTGGTTTGTGTGCATGTGTGTGGTTTGATAATTATGAATGAACACAACTCAATGTTTCACTGGAAAAGCTTTTTTAAATGCACATACCTCTGAGTTCACTATTTCCAATAGTGTTACTACTTGAGTATTGTTTATAATATGATTCTCAGCTTTTTGGGGTATTTTAATAAATAGTAAACAAAACATTTTTAAGAAAGCCCATCTGTTATTTCATATGCTTGACGCTGTTACCAATGTTGTCCTTGTCTTTCATTGTCAAACTTTCCTTGGGGAAAAAGGGGTTTGTGCCTTAAAAAATAAGTGCCATTTCTATTGTTTAATCCTGTCCTCTTCGTTAAAGTGTTGATCTGCGCCTGCCTAAGCCCATCCCTTCTTCCTTCCTGCAATGAAAGATGGTAATTACTAAACAATGCTCAGTTATGTGTTTGACATTCATGAAATCCCATGCACATCTGAACACAAACATACAGTATGTACTGTAGATCACACTAGTCTAGAGACATTTGGTACACAACATTCTTGTCAAACTACCCTACCCTGAAGAAGGGTTCTTTTTCTTTAGGTGCAGGTTTTCAGTCCCCCACCAAAGGGCACCTTCGCTACACTTTTTCTAAACATCCAAGTGAAAGAACCTTTCCTTAGTCTTGTCAAACTGTTGTTCAGATGAGTGCTAAAAGCATTGCAATTAATCAGAAACAATGTCAGTCATATATTTTTTACCTACAGTATTTGTATGCAACACTCATGCTTTAGTTCCCCTTACGGGAGGTTGTTAATGTTGTGTGTCTCATCCCTTTCGCAGCTCCTTGAAATGTTCGGATAAGTCTGCTAATCTTTTGTCAACAGAAGACAGAGTATCGGGCCTGGGACCCTTTTCTTAAAGTCCCCAGTCCCCTGGGGAGAAGCACAATGGCAGGATTTCTGTGCATTAGCAGTAAAGGGAAGCCTGGCTCTCCAATTCCTCCTATTCCCTAATGGGAGCTCACTGCTAACAAGGACTGACAGACGCCCGTGTTCCCAGGGGCCAGAGAGGGGCCATTTGGGATGTGGACTGAGACTTGGGAAACTGTCCAGGGAAGTAGAGGTGCCATTACGCTGTCTGCTTACAAGTTTTAGGAATTTGAGTCCTTAATGTGCTATTGAAGGGCATTTCCAAGCTTTGATGTTTCTAGCCTAGTCTGATACACTCAAATAACTGGAATGAGTGTGTAGTGTGATCAGTTGACAGTATGACCCAAGGAGAATGCACCTGTGAGCCGATATTAACAGCATTAATAACAGTGAGTAACTGATTCTTCTTGTTTGTTTTGCAAGACATCATTTTTTCAAAAGAAAGATTTGTATTTTTATTGGTGTGAGGCCAACTAAGGATTAGCTACCTACTGGTAGCCTCTTCTGATATTAAAAACCCTGTATGCTTAGTTGATCCACTCCTTTTTTCCCTCTACACCAAATGTCACAACGCGTCACAGCATAACGACAACGTGTTAGTGAAAAAACAACCCCTCATCCGGTTCTTAAGCCAAAGGGATCCAGATGAACAATAAAAGGCACCCTCCGTGCATTCAACGCTGTGCAAAAATCAGATACATCTTTTTTTTAAGCACCTGCTATTCTTGAATAGATCATAGACTAGTGTAAATTGGAAGTTGCCCTTATTGATGGAAACCTGTGGAAAAGGAAAAGGAACAAGGAAACTCCCAAACCCCAATCACTGGAAAGGACGGGAAGCGCTGTAAACACGCTGATTGGCCTCCATTGTGTGCCAGTGTTGACACAGTATCTCAGCAAAGCTCTTGATTGGTTCACGCTACAAAAACTTGTATGTCAATTTAACGCTTAACATTTCTTTTGAACAAAGGTTTGTAATGATGAGCGGTGGGAGGCATGTCCGAACGCATATCTCTAGTGAGCAGGATGCCATCATGTTGGAAGTGATGGTTAAGTCCATTTTGACTGGAGTGCATTCCTCCCATTTTTCAATTAACTGCATTCAGACAGATTTCAGCTGATAATGTATTTGTCAAGTTTGAGGTATGTTGAGTACGGTAGATACAGTGCCGTGCACAGAGAACACGTGTGTTGCCAAATAGAGTTATAGAGGTTCTCAAAAGCTTTTTTACCCCCATATTTGGTAGCAAGTCACAAAACCTCACATTCATGCCACACCTGTTGCCTGTATCGTACATTGAAAAAGTAATGTCTGTGTGATTGCATGTCAACTTGTGTAAACACGCTGACCTCTGAAAGAGCTTTTGTGCTCCGTAAGTGCACCTTTTTAAAAGCCGGCTGAAGCAACGTTGGCGTCAAGATGTCCGTCCGTGCAGGTCAAGGCCAGGTCATCTGTCTGTTTCTGGTTCCTGGTACGGCTTGGGGCCTGACAGGGGCCTTTGGCCTTGGGGAGAGTGGAGCAGGCAGGATATTGGAGCCTAGTGGAGGCCCCTGGAAAAGCCCCACTGCTTTAGGAAGCTTTAGCTTCAGGGGGCCCACATCGACATCGCGGAGGCTCCTTATCTCGGATCTTGGTTGAGCTGCAGGAGGTTGTCACTAAAAGCTTGGTAGTGTACAGTAGGTATGTGACAGCAAGGTACTGGAATGGAGATAGAAGAGAGAGTCCCAGGGTATGGTTACTGCAAACAGGCTAACAGCAGTGTGTGTCCATCAACAGCCAATGTGTCCTCCTGTCAAAGTGACTTTGTAAGAACCTTTATCTGCTCACTCATTGCAATTAGCTTTGGATAAGTGTCACTTAAATAATGGCATACTTGCAAATGGCTGCATGAGCTCTGAAGTGCTACATGTAGAATAGATACTGTATGTGTGGATGGTGAAGTTATTATTGAGGAATTTGTGCTGGCCATCAAATTGATCATCATAAAAGTACTCCACTAGTGGCATACTGTACACTTAATAATAATAATACATTTTTGTAATGCACTTTAATCAGTAATATAACATTTAAAAGCACAAAAAAACGAAATAGCTGATATTTTAGCAGAAGGCCTTCCTAAATAGAAAGGCTTTTAGGCCTGTTGTAAAAGAGTCCAGGGTCTGTGCCTCTGTGGTGCTCTCAAATCAATGGGAAGGCTGTTCCACAGGCGTGGTGCTGCAGAGCAGAAGGTCCGGCCCCCCATGGTGCGTAGGTTTGTACCAGGGACTTTGAGGAGGAATCTGCTATAGCTGATCTGAAGGTACAGTTGGAAGTTTGTGAAGTTTGTGGAGGCCTAATTAGTTCCTGTAGGTAGGGTGTAGGGTGGGCAAGTCCATTTATGCACTTAATAATGTTCCCATATCAACAGGCAACATGTCTTGAGCCAGTCACTAACCCTCAACACTTTCACTCATTTCAATCCACCCTTGACTCATATATCTTTCCTACTGTATAATGAAATTGGGAGGATTGTTGTCTAACCTCAATTTGTTGATCTTGCGAAAACAAATCAATCTGCTCCAAATATGGGCACAAAAGGGGGTATGCCCATGACCATACAGTATGAGCATGATGACATCAGCGATCTTCATTTGGGCATAAAAGGGACAAGGGCTGCCAGGTACAGTGATCTCCATATATGAGCATATTGGTCAGATCGGCGGTGTGATGTAGGTGTGAGGGCCGCATAGCACTCCGAACTCTAGATGTGAGAACTCAAACTTCTTGACTAAAATCCTAAAAGGTAAATGTGAGGTGAGTTGATAATATACATATGAGTCTGAATATCAATCCAATCTCAATTCAGGCTTCACTTCTTGACATACCTTGCCTGTCTGTCAGGCTCGTCTGTCTTCCATTGTATACAACCCACCCACCACACCCCCTGGCTCTTTCTTTTATTCATCCACACATTGAGTTCCTGTCTCTGATTTCACCGTTATGAGAATGTGTTTGGGGTGAGCGGGGGGTTAGCAGAATGGGGATTTGTAACCACACACCCGGGGAGAACGGCTACGCTGAAGAGGGGCTATTCTGTGTGCCGCTGAGGATTGAGTGGAGTGAAGGGGTCCCTTTGGAAGGGGTTGGGGGGGGGGGGGGGGTGTGAGGGGGTCGCATGGGGAGACACAATGAAAGCCCTGTGTGGATCTGTCCCTGTCCTGCCCAGCCCCGTCGTCGACTCTCTGGTGCTGTATGGGGACATTGTTAGAATGATCAGACACTGTTTCTCCATACTGCCTCTCTGCTCTTTCCTCGCCACTTCCTTTACCTGGCGGGAAATGCTTGGCTGCAGCCAGTGTGCCGGGTTATCAAAATCCCAATCCCTGTTTTGTTTGTTTCTTATTCTAACGAGATCCTCCCCCGCTTGATGTATTTTTGTTTATTTAGATAGACCTGTGGTTCCCAAACCTTTTGCCTTGGCGTCCTCTTTTCCTACATCTCTGGAGGTAGACAAGCCTACAGGTTATGTTACAATAGTTTACAGTTACAAGATGGATAGATAGACAGAGCTTTATTGATCCCGCGAGGCAAACTCAGTCGTCAATGGTAGCACACCATTAATGAAACAAAGGACGGGTACTGAAAAGCTACAGATAGCATATTATCTTACAAATGGGTGGCATAACAGCAGCGCAAAGAAAATTAAGATTAGTCCAAGAGCAAAAACACCAGAGATGGGAGTTTAGATAGCAGTTACTGTATGATGTGTTGAATTTATGAGATAACGGATACTGTTGAATTGATGTCATATTGAGATAAAACGGATACTTGTGTTACACATGGATAGAGACAGTGCTTGAAAAGATAATCTCTAGTGCAGGTCACAAATAATCCTCCAATGTTTTTGAATGAGATCATGATATAAAGATAGAATAAGTAAATCTAAGACATGGATTTCTACAGACATTGTCTGGAAAGTGCATTATGTATTTGTGCAACATATTTTCAATCTTATTTCTGACCACCTCAAAGTGGAAGAGGATCTATGATCAACCCCACATTGTGAACCACTGTCTGAAATAGACCACATGGAAAGCTACGGGGGAGGCAGATTATGGAACATTGGTGGAAGATTGGTATTTGATACCAGCCTGTTAGGGACCCAGGGGCAAGTGTCATAATCACAAAGCCATTATCAGGTCAATGAAACCTTAGTACGGAGGGTAAAGTCACTTGGTTTCTTTTAGACCTACTCCTAAATTGATAGAATCTCCCTTTGCAGGTTCATTCCAATCCTTTTCAGTTGCTGTTGTGGACAGTGTTTATTTAACGACGGTCTCTCTTTGAGTTTTATAAATACTCAACCAAAGAAAAGTATTAACAAGAGCTTGCGACATTGGATCCATTAGAACACAGGTTATTCCATTTCCTGAAAAGTAATGGTTTTGGACATACAGCTGTGCCGTTTCAAGTCTTTGGGATTTACTGCTCTCTTCCTGAAAATGTCCTGAAAATGCATTTTTTCCACCGGTTTCCACTCCATTCCCATGGAATCCACCTTCATAGGTAGATTTAAACTTAAAAATAGCTAAAATAGATGATCTACAAGCTCAATGTTTTCCCAATCCACTGGAAATCTACTGTCTTGCCAATGGCAGGGCATGTGAAGTTTTGAAATGGCACATCTGTACAGTACAAGGTTTCTGCCCGACAGTGTGACAATATTTATCTATAGTGGTCTCGTGGACGTGCTGCCGGTTAGGCCTATACACAAAGTGTTTGTGGTTCAAGCTCAGGCAAAGTGTCGGGAACATGAAGTGTGCCTCTCAGAGGCCATGGGACCAAAGTGAATTGCATCCAACAACTGACTGGTGATGAATGATTTGTGTTAAGTCTGTTTGGGCAGACAGCAGCATGCAGCACGTCATGTACTGTGGTTCCCCCTGCAATCCAGTTACAGGAATAACACTATTGATATGCACATATCAATAGTGTCTGCACAAACAAATGGCTTTATTTCCCAGTACCAGTTCCAGTCTGTAGCACAAAGCCTTCTAAAAAATTGGGCCAGAGGTGTGTGTGCACAGTTTCCCTGCGATCAAGCCAGCGGTGCCGGAGATTGGCTGTCCACAGACAGAACCACGGACGGACGGACAGGGTGCAACACAATCTCAGCCTGGCGTAGTGATGTTGTTTATGAGTGATTCGTTCATAAGAATGAATCACTAGAAGTTTAATCACAGTTTAATTTCCTTAAACTGTTACATTCAGGCTTTCGTTCATACCCCCCCCCCCCCCCCCCCCGTCCCCGTCCCCGTCCCCTCCCCCTAATAGCCCTCGGCACACAAGACGTGAGGGCGGGCTGTACGCGCGACGTAATAAAAGAACGCTCTCGCGGTTAGTGTTTTTCACGGGACGATCGCACTACTGAACGGTGAACGAATCATTTGAACGGATCATTACCATGAACGTGAATGAAATGGTTTTGAACGGTTTTGCCCACCGCTAGCCTGGCGGAGACAATGATTTGTGTTGTGTGTTGTGGGCAGACAGCAGCATGCAGTGAGAACAACTCTGCACGTCATGTACTGTAGTCTCCCCTGCAATCCAGTTAGCTACGGGCATGGCACTATTGATGATGTGCATATCAATAGTGTCTGCACAAACAAATAGAAGTATTTCCAGTACCAGTTCCAGTCTGTAGCACAGACCCTGTTACATGTGCTCAGAGATGACTGCAGGGTTTGTGACTGTCAGAAACACTCCCCTCTCGCTGCCCCAGCATCCCCAGAACTGCCAAAGCTGTCCCGGAGCCATGTACTCCTTCCTTTCCTTCTTATGTACGTACGCTCAAGGACTCACCAAGGCTGGTAGAGGAAAGGGAAAAAGGAGGGAGACAACTTAGACAAGGGGGGTTGGGAACTAGAAGCCCGACAGGGGCCAAGCGCAGGGTTAATCCACAACCCAAACAGTGTTCCATCGTCTAATCAGAGTGGAAATGGGATGGACCGGACTGGAATACTAAGGTTTTTTAGCTCAGGGCTACATGGGCCTACTTTAGTAGCAGGAAATTTGGCTTGTTTAATCAGAGGGGCTTATCAGAAGTCCAGGGAAATGGGACGTATAAAGGAGGGAAGCAGACAAGGCTATTCAGACCGTTAAAGACCTTTTTTGTTGTTTTCTTTTAAGCTAAAAAAGGTCTAGAAAAACAAAGTCGCCTATATCTGAATGCCACGTGTCCCTGGATGCGTACTGTACTGTATGTTGTAATATGGATTGGAGGTGAGGCCTCAGAGGTTTCAGACCTGCAGAGTAATTGGTTTATAGTTGTTCAATCTCTCCCTTTAAACAATATTGCATGTTGTCCAATTGAAATTTGACAATGCAGTGTGAAATGGGTATCATTTTTGCTTAATGTATTTTTTCTTTTTTACTGTAACCAGAATTTGCCAAAATATAGTTGAAACTATGTTGTTTTTGCACTTGCAGAATCTATTAGTTTAGTTTTTCTATTCATCCTGAAACTACATTTTATTTCTGTTCTCTGTCTGAGGTGTTAGTTTTTCCAAGTCGCCCTTTACCATTCCTCCTGAAGTACTGGTGTGATGGTGAGGGCTCTGGAATAACACACATCCGCACATGGCCTGTGTTTGAATCCTGGCAGTACGTTATTTTCATGCCTCCCCTTCATGCTTTCCTCTCTCAGGTTTCTAAACCATCTGTTTAAATAAAGAAAAAGAAATCATCATCCAACTCCTTTAAAAGATTATGACACAAAACAGTCTCGCCTTTAACACTATATATGCTGTCACATGTTTTGCAGTTGATGGTTGGTGCTTGACAGCACAGTCTGGAACAAAATGAATATTTCTTGATTTTCAGGGTATTTAACCACTGGGGTGAAAAATGTTCTACGTGCTTCAGTACTAAGCACGTTCTCTACATGAACCTGTATCGAACCCTCTAGAACCAAAAGCTAGCTGCAAATGACAGCTTTTTCGTCTATATACAGTGTGGCTGTGGAATGTGGAAGTGCAACTTTTATGCTGTTGTTGCGACCGTAGGTCGCATTTACTATCAAACCCTGCACAAAGTGTAAGTCCGTCAGTCAGTCTGTCTGTCACACCTCACACGTCACACGTCACACTCTTGCCCTGCTCATATCTCCGCAACCGTTGCCCTGATCCATGCCACATTTTGCACACACACTCCTTACCTGCCAAACTACAACCTCCAAGGACCCCCGGAGCTCCAGGGACCCCCAGGTCCCTGGGGGACCCCCAGATGTAAACAATGACCAAATGTGCTAAACTGACCAAATGACCACCCCAACGGGGCTGCTCACGGGGAATTCCCGGGGACCACCGACTCCTGGTGCTCCAGAACGGATGCAAAAGTGGTGGCGCCCCCAGTGGAGGACCCCCTACACTGCAGCTCACATAAAATGCCGTAACTCCGGCTAGGAGCGACCGGGACAGCCGGGGCCGGTACCTATTCGTCCGCCTTGCCGGCGCGGAGACCCCACCCCTCATTTCTCACATGGCCCTCTTCTAGCGCCACCATGAGGCCGATTCTTGCAAAACACATTTTTGGACACTGCTCCTACAATTGTTGCCCTAAAATCACACAAATCGGTACACAGTATGTCTACACTCATCCCATCAACATGAATCTCTCCCATATAGCGCCACCTCCAGGCCGATTTTTAAAAACACATTTTTGGACACTGCTCCAGTGCTCCTACAGATTTTGCCCTAAAATCACGAAAATCACTACACAGTATGTCTACACTCATGTCATCAACATGGATCAGGAAGATTTTGGCAAAACACATTTTTGCCCTATTTGTGGAGATAAGTGACCTACGGTCGCTTATCTCCCGATTAGGGAGTCTTAGTAGCCAGTTGTTGTGTAATAAACGCTGTGGTAAACTCAGCTGCAGACCGATGTTACATCTTAAACACATTTAAGGTGGAAAGACAGCAGACATATGCCACAATATGTGCATTAATGTGAACATTTCATGTAAACTTCTCTCACAACGTAGTCCATCAATCTTTAGGAATAAACACCCATTTTAGCAAAAATGCTTGTCTCTGTATGTCAAATGCTCTGATGGATCTAGTGTGGTTAGTTAGTCTGAGAGTCAAGATTACACAAGCACACATCAGAACACAGGGCAGATACAGAAGGAAAAGTAAATACAGCTAAGGGGCGAAAACATAGTCTCTGGCCTTCGGCCGTCCGGCCTTGCGGAGACAATAAAATGTGGGAGTTAACAGGAAAAGCTCAATGAAGGTGTTATTGTCTCCGCCATAATGTTATGTTTTCGCCCTAAGGGTGGGTGGGTGGTGGGTGGGTGGGTGATGTGTGTGAGAGAAAGAGATCCTTTTCTGCACACATGGATGAATTGGGACATTATGTGTATTACACCACTTTTCTTAACACTGCCACTAGGAATTTACATCTAAGAAACAAATAACTCACAAAAAAATACATTAATGTAAAAACAAAATCCAAAAGAAGTAGTCAATAAAGGACAAGTCAATTCAACTAGTTGCACGACATCTTCCCACGTTCCCAGTTTATTTTTAAAACGTGGACATAAATGAATACATCCAACTAGTGCCACATGAGAGCAATTTATTAATAGGAGGTGGAAACCGGCAGGGCGCACAGCCTATATTAATGAGGTGCTGGCCAGTAGCCCACAGCAAAATTCCAAAACTAGAAGAGAGATAATCACTGCACATTAGTCCCATAATGCAAACAAATAATTGTTCTCTGAGCCAGCATTTTGACCAATTTATTCGCACAAAACATGCTCAGTTGTATACAGTCTGATACAGTCTACAGTAGCATGTTGTGCATGAATAAATTGATCTCAAACCACAACAATGCAACTGTTTATAGTTACCACTTGCCGTCACTGTCCCTAGGCACTGACAGCTATGGTTATTACGATTTTATAAGGATCTAAAGATGTGTTATAATGCCAGCAAAGCTTACTTTTGTGACTTTAAAGAAAAATATCCATCCCTTATTTCCAACCGCAATCTTTTGTAAAATACAGACGTATCTCTCACCGAGTTGAGAAGAAAAAAGACAAGTCGAACGGGCGCTGCCGTTCCAATGGAACGAGGCTGAAGTTTGTCCCTCGGTAGGCTCGGTTGCACCGGTTGTAGACATAGAAATGGAGAAACTAGATCCAGGCATAGAAAACGACCAGAAAAGTGATCCTGCCATCATTGTTGTATATCATGTGCGCTTCAGATTTGAGACTAGCGTTACGGGAACTGCTGATACTGTACACATCCGCACCCCCCTCAAAATATCTTTAGTCAACTTTTTACCCCAAAAACAGTGTGCTAGATAATGAACGCTGTGACATCTATGCGTTCCCTAGCATGATTTTGCCAGTGGCTTAGATTAGAACGTAGAGCAGCCATGTAGTAATCGGTAGACGGTAGGTTCCTGGTTCCTCTTGGCTGCGTGTTGAAGTGTCCTTGAGCAAGATGAGCAGAGTGGTGCCTTGATTGGTCCTCTGAATGTGAAATACATTTACCTTAACACATCGGGTGCCCCTGGATTGAGCCCCATTTATCCCCTCTCGCTGCCCAGGCCCACCACCATTGTATTGAATCCGGCCCTGCTGCGTCAATGCATGCGTCATGACGTCACTTGGTCACATGAGCGCAGACAGGATGTTGTTGTGTAACTTTCTGTATGGACCAGTGTTGATCATAACTGTTCATTGCCGATCAAAATTTGGACATTTTGCAGCACCCCGCCACAGTTTTAGCCATAAAATAAACATCAGAGATAAAGGGCGTTAAAGATGGGGAAATGCATTGGAGTATATGGAGAAAAACGGCCGCTCGATGCTCTCAGCGTCGACTCGAAGCGACTAGCGGCTAATGGGCTACATCCATGCGTAGCTCCAACCTAACGGTGAGATTTAAAGTTAATACTGTAAATACAGTAAACACGTCAAAACGTTGTGGGCCTCCAGCGACATCAAAGAGATTGGCGTGTAGACACCACGTGGGCATCCCATTAGTTAATCCATACAGAACACGGAAGGCAAGGCAGGAATGATTAAAAAAAGTACCAATCCTACCATGCAATGATTCTAATTCTTAAGAAACACATGCATGTCAACAGGGGATTGGTGTGTACTGTTTATGGACCACCTGCTCTGCAGTGGGAAACTCTTGACTGGGACTGGTGGTCCCAGTAGCGTCAACAACTGTTCCACTCAGACTATGACTTTTCATGCCCATTCCTACTGGAGAGCAATAAGGGAGATCTAACGGTACTGTGGTGAATAATAGACTACCTTTGAAGATTCCATAGAGTTACTGGATCCGGTCTGGAAAATCGTTGTTTTATTTTGCTAACTACATGGGTAGCATAGTGGTTCTAGCGAACTTAATATGTTCTGAAGGAACACAGGTTCAGTGCCCTCAACACAGCAGCAGTGTGTCAGTCTGCTTACAGGGCAGGGAAACAGTCCACACACAGTTTATTTAAAGAAGAGGACATGTATGGATGTTAGGATGTATAGAACCACCTGCATTCAAACCAAGTCGCCTGCGCATGAGAAAGAAAACGTCTACCGCTCTCATCCAAAACAGATCCCCCCCTTGGCGAAAGGAGATATTAGGTTTCAGACAGGGGTACTGAGATACAGTACACACTTGTTCTTTAGCCTATCACTGTCAAGTGTGCAGTATTAATCCCTCCTCTGGGATATAGCTGACACCCCACTGACTGGTGTTGAAAATCTCCTGCCAGTCCAAACATCTGCACTGCAATGTGTCCCTGATACTGATAGCTGATATAGACTCTGTACATCCCTTCTTCAAGTATTTATTCACTCTACACATTGACCTTAGCTGATCTTTTTGTGGGTGTTCTTTTTTTGCTCTTGTTACAGATCAAAGCTGTTACATATCTCTAGCACAGAGGTCCTCAACTTATTATTATTATTTTGCCAGGGATCTACATTTTAGCTTCTCCATGAAGTCAAAAATTGTGGACTAGTAGTCAGATTTGCAATAGAAATACTTTCAAATACTCTACATTCATTGTTTAATGTAAGAATTATTATGTTATGTTTTGCAGTAATAGTCTAAATCTACAACGTAGCTATTAATTGAAGTTTTCAAATAAATGTATTTGAGCGAAAAGTACAATATTTGCCTCTGAGGTGTTGTGGAGTAGAAAAGTATTGAAAAATGAAAAGTAAAATCAAAATTACTATGGGATAAAAAATGTACTTGAGTAAATATACTCAGTTACTTTCCACCACTGGAAGTCAAGACCTAATGTACCCAATGTTCTCCTCAGTTTTTCTTAGTCTATGACCCTGTGAGAATGATGAATCATGATGACCCACTTCTGGCTTTGATGCAGCAGCAGCAGCAGTTGAGAAGCTAGAGTTTTATGTACACACTTATAGACACACTAGGCCTCACAAAACGGATTTTGCATAATCGTCACTGTCGGGCAGAAACCTTGTATCTCCAAGTTTCAAATGTGTACGTTTTTCTTTTTTTTTTTCGCAAAGTAAAGCGCTGCGTCACCATACAAGACTGTTGCGCAAAACTAGTGAAAATAGCCGATCTGCAAGCACACAACGCCTCGTGTTGTGTGCTTGTAGATCATCTATTCTCACTATTTTAGATCAATTTTAAAATGATAAATACAAAACGAACGGTTTGGTCATACAAGGTTTCCACTGCGACAACATACTCATACTGAGGGTAAATGATTACGATGATTATGATGATTGTGTTAGTTACTAGTGTTGGTATCCTTTAGGATTTTAACGATTCAGAATTTCCGGTTGCTCAACGATTGCCTCTTAACAGACCGATTTCTTAATGGTTCCCTTAACGATTCCTATAGGTGGTTCCAAATGGACCCTTAGAAGTCTGTAACTCTGAGAATGTAACCCAGGGCTGACCAGTCCTGTGCCATGGATGGATGACCAGCTGAATTCACTGATTGTGGTTGAAACTAAGGTGTGTTAATTTATATGGAATAAACTAGCGTATTTTCTTTGAAAAAAAGAAAGAAAAAGAAATGGCATAAACTTAGTAGCTACATCAGACAGTCTTCACCAGAGGGCCCTTTTCAGGAGGAGAGGAGCTACGTGAAATCTATACACTATATGGACAATTATGTTTAGAAAGGGTTGCCAACAGAATGAAAAGCATCCTTTTAGCAATAATCATGGATCAGCTTGTTTTAGGTTTTGCTGTGTGTCATTAGCTCACTATACAGATAAATCCTAATCGTCAGAGTTAATTCCAGTTGTACAGTCTCAGAATAAAAAGAACTCTGGATTTTATGGTCAGTCAGTAAATCAATCACCACCTTCCTTTTGATTCATTAATGAATAGCAGTCCAGAAGTTTAACGATTATGAATCATCTTTCCTCTTCTTGTATCGCAGACAATTCCTTATTGACTGTTAAACACTGGAACCCTATTAGTGTATTGTAAAATGTTTATGTCACTCAATTAATTGACCGTCAATTGCAAATTGAAGGAGATTAAATGCTGGTTTAAAGAAATGGGAAATTGTAAATGTTCAGGATGGAATGAAAGTGTGTCAGTGCACCAGCAAAGGATACAGTATAAATAGTAATTATCAATCATTGCCGTACTAATGCACTGCTACCCCCTACACCAGGGTTACCCCTGTGTGTTATCCTTTTGTGTCATTTGTTGCTACTCTCATTCATGGCCAAGTGTTAAATTAAGTTTCCTTTCCATCTGATAATCCTCTTTCTGCTTGTCTGTCTTCATCTGTCTAGAGCATTGTTGTTGTTGTTCACTGCGTGGCTTGTAACTGGCTGTCTGCCTTCACTGTCTGGGCCAGGGTGGCATGGGAAATCAACATAGCCAAATGTTTTTAATTTAATCTTTGGGTGGTACGTGAGTGTGCCCGAGTGTGAATGCTATAAGATATAGTGAAGTGTTTGGATATAAATATCGGACAGTATTTAACCACATGAATCCTAGTATACATAATAATGTGCATGTCGTAATAGGCAAACATTATATCTGCTATTTTCTGCAAAGACATATAGTGTAGACTAGAGTGAAAAGGGATTGGTATAAGACCCCTGGAGAACTCTTGTCAAGCTTAAATGGAGCATATAGATTGTTGCTCTGCTTGTCACCAACTGACACCAATTTATTCATAGGGTCTTGACGTGATGTGTTTAAGACCTCTTGTTTCCTTCTGACAGTTTGTTTTAAACCTAATTGATGAGGGAGAGGGGGATGCATGATAAGGTGTGGTTTGCTCTCAATGCGCATTAGTGTGAGCTTGTTCATGAGGAGGATACCCCAACTTGCTGAAAGATTTCAGAACAAAGACTATACAGTATGAAAAGAAGCAGCGATTTTACGTTTGACCATTTGGGTTGCTTATTGTCCAGTTATGTCATCTCATGTCTTTTGCGTCATGTTTGACCTTCGCTTTTGGAGTGTCATCACAAATGAATGTTAAAGGATCGTTAGTGGAATGTGACAGCTTGTGTGTGTGTGTGTGTGTGTGTGTGTGTGTGTGTGTGTGTGTGTGTGTGTGTGTGTGTGTGTGTGTGTGTGTGTGTGTGTGTGTGTGTGTGTGTGTGTGTGTGTGTGTGTGTGTGTGTGTGTGTGTGTGTGTGTGTTTGTCCACATCACTTTCTAATCATAATCAGGTTAAAGGCACATTTGTGTTGTACCTACTGTACAGTACCAACTAGGCAACACAGAAGGGGGCAACAGATCGGTCCAACAGACCGATCTATTGGGCGTTTGGCTAAAGGAGATGTGGTGCAAGACTGCAAGACTGTGACTGTCATGGACAGAGAAAGAGTGCGCTCCAGTCTTGTGTACTTAGGCAGCAATCAGTGAGACCCTATCACTGTGGATAATGGACCACTCCCTAGAGAGAGAGGTATTGATGCGAAAACAACCCATGTCAGGGAGAAACCTCTCCCTAAATAAGACTGATGTGTGTAACTGACCATGCTGGTGGCCGTTGTGTGCACAATCAATGAGTGTGTTTGGTGTTTAAGCTTTTGGCTATTGAATCACTTTTGACCTGGCATCCCTACTTGGGGCATGTCATACTGTACATGTGCTGATAAAAGCTTTGATGCTCATATTAACCTTAGGAAGTATTACATAGTTTTGTATTAGCGCATGAATTTTATAGGGCTTGACCATGTATGGACAAATGTACGATTTCTAAAATACATAAAATATTTACAGTGTTTCTCATTTAAAAATTGTGTTACATCGGGCAATTATAATGTATTAAGGCATATACGTTTTATTAGCCAGGGATCCCTTTAGGCTTTATAAAGTCTGGGTGTTTCTGATTACTGTTTTAACATGCAGTACAACTCTGTATTGCTTTCTCAAAACAAACGAAATCTCCTGTGTCAATTATTGTGAGTGGAAACCATATGCAATGGATGTGACATTCTCGCAATCTTCCACTGACAATTCAGAAGATTGACTCATCACTGCCATATCTAAACGGGCTGGAGAAAAAAAAACATTCATCATCTCCTTTATTCGGAAAACCCTGTCAACATATACAGACCGAAAATAAAACGGCAAAATAATTATGGTGGACCGTACCCTTTTCATTAGTCCCAACTTTTTTTTAGACTTTTAGCTCCAAACTGTCAAACTTCCAAAACCATCATTGCGCTGCCGATAAACATTACTGTTACTGCCCTCAAACTAGAGGCCCTTTTAGCCTAATGGCTAAAAGGGGAAAAACATAAGATACAGTATAATGTAGCTCTGTGGCTAAGAGGGGAAAATACAAGACATAATGTAGTTCTGATGGAGGCAGAAGTTCCTAATGGTGAGTAGGAGGAATCGATGAGTAATCAGAGGTTATGTAATCTTTCCCACTCAGATGGTGTGATCGTAGGATCCACCGTATGCCTGGGAACAGTTGTACCACAATAACACAGAGCTGCAGAAATATGGGCATTCACAGATATGCCCTTAATATTGATGACATCGGGACAGGGATCTTCATATATGGGCATAAAACGGACAAGGACGTAATTAATTTGCAAGTGTGACTCGTGATGACATCAGCGATCTCCATATATGAGCATAAAAGGACATCAAGCCAGAGCGTGATGTCAGAGCGGCAAACCATTTCTGTTAAGAGTGGTTCCCATGACATCACAGAGACATCAGAGCATGATGTCAGAGCGACAAACCCATAGAACCACAGTGTACATACTGTACGTCTACAAGGACACGGACAAGCTGTGACATTTCTCATGGTAAACCGTCGGGCGCAATTATAAATACTAGTTTGTCTTTGTTATCATAAATCTTTAATACAGACTTTTGAAGTTTATTTGTTATTTATTTTGCTCAACACATGTACATATTCATCGTCGTCACATGTGCACTAGTAAACTGGTGAAGATTTGTTCTTGCGTAATCTTTTATCCTATGTGTAATTTTCCAAGAAATAAAACAATGAATGTGCAAAAATGGTGTAATTTAGTTTTACGGCTAAATACCGTTTCCAAATGCCATCACACGTAGCCTGAATTTTGTTTCTAGAAAGCCTGTCTGTTGCAATGACTTTGGGGTGGTCTTCGAAGATGGTGCCTATTACAGTTTTACTGTACGAAATGTGGTGACCTGTCATAACAGATTGAGCCTCAATAGCCCTCTGTCATCAAGTTAGTCTAAAAATCTCCCATTTAGACGATGCGGTCCGGTATTGTTTTGCTTATTCCACCCTGTAATACCACGGTAATTATGCTCCATTGGCATTGATTAGCTGCTATTACCTGCAATGATCCCTCTTTCAGAAGAGTCTTTTGTTCATTGTCTCTGGCTCAGGCAGGGCCTGTTGCTGTACATACTGTAGTTTCCAGCCTGGCTTTGTTGTTTTAAAACTCTGAGGCTTCCTCCGAGCAGCCTTTCTTAACACCACAATGAGGTGTAGTGGGCTGCAGCTGAACTCCTGGAGTCACATACTGCCATCAACTGACTCAAAACATTATTTTCATTACTTTCACGATTATTGTTTTTTGCCGACTATTAGATTTGTAAAATCATGTAAATATGTTGAACGATTAGTCAAAAACATAACTCGTACTGTAATTGTATAACATGGAAGAAACTCAGCATTCACATAATATTTAGGGTTAGGATCCAAAACAGGACCCCTGATCTACTGTATGATAGAGGACTAGACTAGAGGAGGGAGGGAGGGGGGGTCCCGTCCATGCGTGCATGCTCCCATCTGTGTCTGGTCTCCGTGAATACCACATTATCTTAATAAATATCTCAAGTTCATTTTATTGCATTTGGCGGTAGTCTGCGTGAGATTGTTTGTTGCTCCCTGGGCCTTAGATCTGTCATATTCTCCTGCTGGATATCAGGACCTGGATCTGTGTCTGATTGTGGTGAGTTTACTGGTGATCTGCGGTACAGAACTTCAGAGCCGTTATCCGATCTCAAGTCCAGATCTAAAACGGCCCGTCGGCAGACCGCTGAAAACCCAGACTTTCATAAAAGTAGATGGAGAAGATACCAAATACAAGCTCTTCGGCCCTCCAACATTGACTCCAGATGTCTGTCTTCTTTCTGGACAGAGGATCTATTAGCTTCACAGCCAGATAGAATTCATTCCTAATCCTATACATATTGCTGTGCAGTCTGCACAGTGTAGTGCAATTATTCCTTATTCCTGTTTCAGTATTCTGATAAATGCTGCAGATATATTGTGATGTATAGTACTCGGTCCAGTTATTATATAAAAAAATAACCCCCAAAAAAAAACTATAACACATCCTTTTTGTATGTTGTTGTATCACATTGTATGCTGTCTCTAAAACTATATTCCTAGCACCAGTGTAGTGTAGACTATATTGTGTGATGTAGCCCGCGCCTGTCTGATTTGCAAGTATTTGCTTGTGAAGACCCATGCTTGTGTATTTGCCTCAGCTTAGGGTGGGATTCTGTAATGATACTGTGATTACATGCTATTGTACAGGGTGTATATTGTTTGTATACCGTTTGCTTATAGTTGTTGTTGCTCTGGGCCGGACATTGTTTTCATACTCAGACTTTGTGTATTAGTACACACTTAGTTATTGATGGTGATTTTTGTCTCCACCAAGCCGAAGGCTAGGAAATCTCACTATTTCTACGGACCATTATTTCGACTACGGGCATCAGCAGGTTAGCTATTCACCAGCGTCATTTTGTTGAGGTCAGGGTTAGGGTTTGGGTTTAGGTTTAGGCATAGAGGTAAGAGGTTAACATTCACCAGCATCGGCAGGTTAGCTACTTGGCACTTGGCAGGTTAACATTTCACCAGGTTAACATTCACCCGCATTGAAATACTGGGACGTAGAACAAATGTTATATCGAAATATTGTCACTTTTTCTAGTTTGTGATGTTTTCTTCCTATGACTGCACCTTAACTTCTCTTACTCTGTATCTGTAACTTATCTGCTGTACTTCCTCTGGCACCTGGATTTCCCCTGCAGGATCAATAAATGTCTATTTTATCCCTAATGTAGGTTTTAGCTTGTTCCTAATACTGCATGTAATATAATTTAGTTTACTGTCAGCTTCCCCCTGGGTTGAACTTGGGTAGATCTGGGGGAGAACAGAACATAGGAAATGAAATGTCACACAGTTGTGGGAAAAAGCTCAGTTTTTCTTTTGCAAGGTTCCGCAACCCGCCTCCTTGATGTCAAACCTCTGATGATAGCTGGAAGAAATACAAAGCTGCTTTGTTCTTTGAAATGAAAAATTAGACCACAAATATTTAGATGCAATTGTGGTCTGGAGAGAATGGAAAATCGGTCCAGTTGTCCTTTCAGATTCTCAGCAAATAGATTAGCCTGGTATCTCTCGGGCATCTCTCTTCCTCCTCCATTTTCACCTCACACGCTCTCTGTTCTAAATAAGTGTAGCACACTGGGCTGGATTGGAATAGCACACTTAAGTGTATTTATCTAGATTAGTACATTTGACTAGAATTATATATTGGTTAGTGTTATATTTGGGTTATAAATGTACACTGTCTGGGATACACTTGCACCTTTGTTTAGACTTGCACAGTACAGGACAGGACACAGATGCCAGGAAGTGTCAATAGTGTTAATGAATATCACGCCAATATCAGAATATTTCATTGATCCAGAAAATAAATGGTACACTGGGCTAGAATAGTAAACAGGACACTAAAACAGGAATCTAGGCCAGAATCCTCTAGCTGCCTACTAGCTACTTTCCCAGAAGTCAGTGGGGCTGGACAATAGACGGGGCCTGTACTGCAGCTCTTCTTGTCTGCTTTAATTTTCATCTACCTGAGTTTCCACTGTGAATGGAGCCCCCCAACCCTTTATTTACCCACATCCACAATTATGCCTTTCGTAGACTCAAAATGGCATTTTGTCTTGTTTTTTCTTTTTAAATCTGTTAAAATATTTGTAAAATTAATTACATTTAAGCAATTTAAAGCCATATATACTTTGACCGGGCTCTATACTAGGTCCATTAGTATTCCCCCCCCCCCCACACACACACACACACACACACACACACACACACACACACACACACAAATAGCTGATCTACAAGCTCACAACACATGATGCTATATGGTTCATGTGGTTATTATTGCATTGTAGTTTTAATACAGTTATTCACTGCAATGCACCATCCTCACGCATTCCTTGTATATGCAAACTTACCACAGCAGATGAAATAAAATGATTATGATTCAAAATTGTATTTATTTCTCTGCCTCCTCCCAAGTACAATCCATTCAGGGAGTTGTGGTTCTGGTGTGGTGACCGTAGCAGTCCGTAACACAAAGTAGGTCTAGATGACGCAGCAGATGCCCTCTCCTGACCATTGGCTGAAATTGTTTTTTAAGCTCAGAGAGTTGAGGGATCCCCAACTTGAGGGGCCCCTCTTACAATAGAGTCACATGTTACCGGTTTCGGTACTGATGTTTTGTCTCGTGGACTTAATCCCTCGTCTTCAGAACGGAGAAGATTTGTATCTCTTTCATAATGTTGTCTTGGCAGCGGGTCCAGTATCTGTGTCTGAGCTGTGTTTCGTCTCGTCATTAAACCATTGATCTGTTTTTTGGAAGGCTGTCCAAGATGTTTGAATGATTTTGTATGTCTCATTTAAAAGAACCTACAAAACGATACTTAATTGGTTATTACATACAGTACTTTATCAACAGAAAGACTATGCACCAGCAGACCTGTCCTTTCGCATTCAGCCCCATAATATTTGGCTTGGGTTTTACTTCCCTTTTGCTACAGTTGTGTTAAACAAGTAGATTTTGCAGTAAACATTAGCTCAGACCTCACATGGTTTTGCATACAGTCAACAGCATGCTACTGAGGGGCGCTTAGCTTACTAACACACTATGACCCAAGTAAGTGCTGTTGAACTTGGCTTGGGTGGGATTTTATGGTATGTGATTAGGCTTCAGTTGGGTGGGATTCTGTGGCGCGTGATTATGCAACACACTTATGAAAGAATCAGAACGGAATCCGCAAAAAATGTCTCACATGTGTTTGTTTATGGGCTGCTGAGTTAACAGCTGTAATTTCTTTAACAGGCCCGTTGCGCGCCTCAGGGTATTAAGCAAGTAAGTAGTACTTTATTTTACACTCCCCACAGTCACGGAAACCTGCCTGTCTCCAAACCTCACATTACTGCTTGTTAATGTGGCACAGGTACTGTAGCTACTGTACTGTTGTGAGGGAATGCCCCAGAAAATGATCATGAGATGTTTTCATTACATACTAGGAGGCCTCAGTCAGGACGGGAGTCTGGCATTCAGCCCGGCCGTTCATATACAGAAAGTGCATAGAGCCCAGTGCTTACACTGTCATGCTGCTTACACTGCTGTCCTCCCTGAGGATTCCTGTCGGAAACAAAGGCACTTGATTTGGCTATTCTGACTAGATGTGCAGGTACAGAGAGAGGGGTTTCATCTAGTTTGTTCAAAGACTGGGGCAGTCTGCTCTGTGTAGGGGAGACACGGATGGGAGGCTCTGGCCAGGTGGGATTTGATCCTAGGCCAACAAGGGGTGCTGCTGTACATGTGGTTCTGTAGGTGAGTGCTTTAACCTCCTAGACCCTATACTTTGTTGTACGTCTTAGCGAAAATAGCATAGCTAACATCGCGTGAGCTTGTAAATTTGCTATTCGCGCAGAATGTTTGCCAATTATGACATGCTCATAATAGGGTTCATGTGGTTATCCCAGTCTTTCTCAAACTTTAGGAAGTCGTGGACCCCTTTTTAAGCTTTTTTTGTGGACACTGTTTGAAATTGAATGTGGATGGTGTGGTGGGGGGGATATCACTTTGAAGTACCTATACTGTACTTTAGCAACATATGGTGAAACGACCACAAAACCAAATACACTAATTGGATTCATATTTTTGTATCGGTTCGGGAGCTTCTCTTTGACTCATGTTGTGGCAGTTCAAGGCTTTGTTTTGGTCTTGAACAAGGGGAATCTCCAAACGATATTTCTCAAAACATTAGACTGACATCTCTTTAGAGGTGGTCACACATCTAAAGCTTGAACATCACTTTGTTTATCAAAGTCCAAAAACGGGAGTCCCCCACTTTGTCCCCCAGGGGAGCAGGACTTTGGCAAAAGCTAAATTGCATTTCTGCTTGCTCATAGAGTTCATTCATGCTCTTGGGATCCATTGGAGGCTTCCGTTCTTCACGGACAACAAAGTCACAAAAATGAGCTCTTTTGGACGTGAACCCATGAGAATGGCCTCTGTCTGGACATAACCGGGGGGGTCCATTGGGAGGGAAGTGTACGGGTGCTAAAAAAACAACCGGCATCTCATTTGATTGTTTGGGAAACAATGTGGGCTACATTCCACTGAAAACAACAAAGGCGACACATTCCCTGGTCTAATTGAGTCCCCTCATCTGAACCATCTGAACCCTGCTGTGGTTTTAAAATAGAGGGTTTGCGTCCAGAAGTTTCCAGCAACATTTGGGACCTGTTTTTCCACCGAGGTGTTTGTGTTAGTTTGTAGAGATATAGTACAGGTTACTCTAACACCACCACAGTGGGGCGGAACTGGATCAGGAAGCTCGGGAGATAGAGCGGCCTCTTGGGAAATGGAAGGTTCCCGGTTCAAGTGTCCGTGACCATGACACTGACTTGCTTCCGATGAGCAGGCTTGGGTCTTGCATGGATTCCTTCGCCATCTGTGTGTGCATGTGTGCGTGAATGTAATGCACATTGTAAAACACTTTGGATTAAGGTGCCAACGGTATACTGTACTGTTTTATTCATCTTCATAATTATTAGTCTGTGTCTTCTCCGCAATCTCCGGTTAGTGTACTAAATATTATTGCGATGCAGATCCTTTACTTCCTACTACTACTACTACTATCCACTAAGGAAAGATAAATCACGTCTGCTTACAGTCGTATGCAGTTGTTGCTGTTACACTACGTGTTCTCCAAAAATAGACAGCCCTTTCAATTTGAAGGATAGTGTAAACTTCTTTGCTATCTGAGGCCTGGCTTCCTGCTGTACATCTCAGAGCCACGTTATCCAGAAGGGAACCATCCAACCTCTTGAGACCCCTGTCTGAATCAGACACTTTGGAGGGCTGGGTGTGGAATCTGTGGATGGACAACAAGCCTGACAACAGATTAGAAACCTTTTCAAGTATACTGGTGATAACCTACGAGGCAATGAAGGGCATAGCACCCGCTTACCTCAGGACATGATCCACCCCTTCCTGCACACTTAGATTAGCAAACACCGAGCATCTGTCTCTCCCTTCTTTATGACACCCTGGACAGCGCTCCAAGCTAGCGAGCGCACTAGACTCTTCTCCCTCTTGGCTCCCAAGCTGTTGGATGACCTCCCGCCCCTCAGTCAGGCCTGCAGACTCATTCCCCATGTCTGAAAACTCTTCAGATTATTCAGAGTCTCCCCACCCCCTCCTCATGTCCTTGAATGTTTTGTTTACCTAGTATGCTAGTTGATTTGTAGCGCTAAATTGTTTTCTTTGGATTCTGTTTCACCATTTACCGAACATGTTTGCTATTGCTGACTAAGTAATACCACTTAATCCCATCTTGCACAATTTGAGGCATTTCAGCACAAACATAAAAAGAAGGGTCACAAATTAACAGAAACATCGGAATAAATGAGTGGAGAAACATACTAAATGCAGATGCTTCCATCCGGGTGTACCGTGTGATACAATTAAGCAATTAACATATAATGCTCTGTGAAAATGTTCCTGTCATGGTTGGGTTCCACTTGTCCCCTTTAGAGGATCATTTCAAAACAATATGAAGTATTAACTTTATCCTATGATGAAACACTTCTGTCATGATGGGAGTGGTCACCAAAACCCTTGCCATCTCAACCACGGACTGTTTTAGATGCTAGTACCACATGTCTCCGTAGCCACTAGCCACAGTGCCACTTAGATTGCTAAATAGCTACTACTTCCCCCAGCCAATCAGATTTATAAACGACCAAACCAGGAAAAGGAAAATAAGCTTGAGGAAGGAGTTCCATATTGTACGTGTTGATGTGTACCAGGGACGTGCAGAGAATGTTAGAGAGGCAGGGGCTGGAATTTCAAAAATGGCCTTTTAGTGGAAATATCGAAAATAGCAGACCTCCAATCTCACGTTGCAACGCGTTGTGAGCTTGGAGGTTGGCTATTTTCGGTGCTTGATACCACACTGAACTAAGCATAATCAGGTGAATTCTGGAGATTTGGCGTAATGGCATGGATTTCTACACAGAGAGGGCAATTATTTCAACATAAGCTGCTGTATTCAAGTTTAGGAGAGTTTGGACAAGGCAATTCTCTTGAATGCTGCCTTCAGGTATGGCATGGAAAGGAGGCGTTTGCATTTTTTTCACCATAGTAAAAACAGCCTTTATGGACTGGAGAGGGCACTTCTTACAGAAGGATAAAAGGGCAGGGGCTCAAGCCCCCTTTGATGTCTACGTATGTGTGCACGTGCCTGATGTGTACAGTCTCTGAAGCTCTTCTGGAGGCCCATGGTGATCCACCAACACAAGTCATCTTTAGGCCTACAGTATGTCATTAACACATGTTGTGTTGAAATTGAAAAGTGCCACAAATGTGAGCTGCCACCTGAAATGTGTCTGTCAACAATGACGCATCCATCATAAGAATGTTCCTCCTGGGTTTAACAGCAGGAGTTTCATGTGGTCTTTGTGTCTAGGGTGGCTTTTATGGGAGCAACAGATGTGTGTGTGAGAGTGTGTGTGTGTGTGGATTAGATTCCTTAGCAGCAATGCAGTCTCTGCCAAACAGTAAGACGCTGGTAATGAGAAAAACATTTTTTATATTTCCATTTTATACAGTCCAGACTCGGCAACAGCCAGAACAGAAAGACGTAATGCATGTTTATGGACAGAGAGATCCCTGATAGATAGGCTACTATATTTATGTAGCCTAAGGGTTGGTACAGTATAGCATGGTACATTAAGCAGGAGATATATTATGAGGAAACTGCTGGGCTATTACAGACAATTAGGAACCTATCTACCTAAGGCTTTTCCTCAATTTACTTTTTATTTAAAACACAGAATAACCACAGGGACAGTTTGTTTTGAATAAAATAACGTTCGCCAGGGCACTGTATATTGATCGCTCTCTTGCTGCACCTGCTGTTCTCAGCAATGCCTTATAGCAGTGGTCTCCAAACTGAGGGTGGAGACGATTCGCTTAAAAGACAACTCCGCCCTAAATCACTTCTAGGCTCATTTTCCTACTTATATTGATCCAAAAAGACTGTCCATGGGGTCTATTAGGCACAAATGCCTCTGTTGTCCAGTTTCCCCAGCAGAACCCAGCAGCTCTCATAGCATAGAGTGGCGCCTATAAGCCTATCACTTTTACGCTATATGTTGTGTTCAAAAGTGATTTTCTTTTTCATGAATGTTTTACTAGTTGTCATTACAAACACATCCATGCCTTGGTTTTCCCACACAAGCCATCACACTCTCATAAATAATGTTTTTGGGGGAGCATTTGGCACAGGTGCCAATCAAAGTGACTGTACTGGCCAATCACAGTGCATCTTTTCCGGGACTTGGCAAAACACATAAGAGAATAACAGCTGTTTAGCAGAGTATGATGGCTTGTGTGGGACAACGATGACATGGATGTGTTTGTAATGACAACTAGTACCACATTCATGAAAAATAAAATCACTTTTGACCACAACAAATAGTGTAAAAGCGATAGGCTTATAAGCTCCACTCTATGCTATGAGAGCTGCTGCGTTCTGCTGGGGAAACTGGACAACAGGAGCATTTGTGCCTAATAGACCCCATGGACAGTCTTTTGGGATCAATATAAGTAGGAAAATGAGCCTAGAAGTGATTTAGGGCGGAGTTGTCCTTTAATGTGCAACATTGTTTTCTCACTCAACAGTAAACCATCCAACATACAGTATAAGTGTATATATATAAAGTGACAATTTAAGGACATAACTTACAAGACCTTCTTAATACCAAAGTTGCCCAAATAGACAATTATGTAAGAAAGAGGCAAACATTGTGAAAATATTCGATCTACAAGTTCACAACACCTCGCAGTGCAAAGTTGTCATTCACAGACATCTGCGACATGGAGGTAGTACTGTATTTCACTAACTGCAATCATGGACATTTAGAGGCAAAGTGAATGGATTTTTCAATTCAGCATGTTTGTGTCTTGGTTGCTTGTCAGCAGTGTAAATAGTGTAAAATAGCTACGTGCCAAATATGTTTAGGCACTGCTGCACCAGCATGTTTTTAGCGTAACTGAATCAAACCAAACCAAACAGTGGAACAGTTCAGTTGTGCAATGGGGGAAAAAGTCATCCATCATTCAGCTTCACATATCAAGAGGCAGCTACATCAAGGTCATCCACTCAGCTCACTAGAGTGTTGTGTGTGGATATAAATGAATATCAAATAGTCTAGGGCAATCAAGCTCCACTGAGAGGAGACATGGGATTTTTGTCTCCACCAGCCGAAGGCTGAGGGAGAGTATGTTTTCCCCTCCGTCCGTCCGTCCGTCCGTCCGTCCGTCCGTCCGTCCGTCCGTGAGTCCTCGCAGTTTGTGAGCGCCTAATCTCAGTCGCCGTTGGCCCGATCGCTGCCAAAGTGAGCACACACATTCCCTGGATGCCAATCTTGAACCTCTGCCCTAAATTTTTTAAATGGGCCTTTTCTAGCGCCACCTAGTGGCCGATGTTCGCAAAACACATTTCTGTGCACTACAGATTTTGTCCAAAAATCATACAAATCGGTAGGCAGTATCTCGACAGTCATGTGATCGACACGGATCTGTCCGATTTTGCATATTCCATCCTGATTGGCTAAGATTGGCTTCCAAAGTTTGTAGGATCGAGCCGTTTGGAACAAAATGCCTCAAATCACAAACGCAAAGTGCGATTATCATGAAATCGCGCACACACGTTCCCACTAGGCCGAGGAAGAAATGCCACTTTTTTTTTTTTTTATCAGCCTCATGTTGGCGCTATAACAGGCCGATTTGTGGTTTTACCTATAACTCTACCGATCAGTTTCAAACTTTGCAAGCACACTCCCTAGAAGCTAAGGATAAACCTTTGCCCTGCATTTTTCACATAAGCCTTTTATAGCGCCACCTTTGGGCCGACTTATGTAAAACACATTTTTGGATATTACTCCTTGAGATTTTATCCAAAAATCACGCAAATCGGTACACAGTATCTCTATAGTCATGTGATCAAGTCCGATCCGTCTGATATTTCATATGCCATCCTGATTGGCTAATATTAGCTTCCAAAGTTTGCCTGGTGGAGACCTGTGCTCGGAAGAGCACTGCTTCTAGTTTCCTCTATTTTTATTTTATAACCAATCTGGAGAGATTGGTAACTGTTGTGTGAGAAATGAGGATTAGCGTTATTTTACTAATTAAAACACCTTCTGAAGGTTATATTGTCTAATGTCTTGGATAATAACTTCTATAGTATAATTGGTGTACAAGTGCTTATGATAACCAGACATCATTCTTCACCAGGGTGTGCACGCTCCTGGAATGCCATTTCTCCAAGATAAACCGTAGGTTTTCTTAGTTTAGAAATAAATGTAAATTATTGCCTGGGCATTTGTTGTTGCCTGTGGTAATTCAGCCAAAGATGACTGCTTGGTTATCACAGACACACACCCATACTATCCTTAATACAATGACAAATTTGCCTTTAATCAACACATTACAGTAACTGAATAATACATTCAACATTATTGTGCAAGAGGAACTGCTGAGGCGATCCAAAAGGAGCTGTGATTTGGGGAACGCACAGCTGGCAGTCGTTCTCTTCTGTGCAGTCTCGAAGGCTGTTGTTTTCCTGGTTTTGTTTATTTTGCGCTCGGATTAACTCGAGCGTCTCCTCTTTACCAAACCAAATGGCAGGAGAGTTTCCTCCATGTTTGACATGTTGAGTTCCTTCAGCCGTGAGGTCACTCACACGGTGGCACTTCAGCGCAGTGGCATCAGTTCAGCAAAAGCTAAGGTATGGCAACATGACTGTTGTTCGCGTGCGTGCAAGACACCAGTCATGTTGCCATACCTTAGCAGCAGGCATGATGAATTTATTTTAAGAAGTACGTTTATTTTTTTCCCCCTGTAGCCAAGGTATGGCAGCTGCCATACCTTGCCATACCCAATTGACGCCTCTGCTTCAGCGCACTGTGGCACTTCAGCGCACACTGATTGTTCATTTACCGTATTTCCACTTGGGCTGATTGGACAGCTGCTGGCTGTTTTTTTTTTTTCCCTATGGCTGATATGGCAGCAGAGCTGACCAATCAGTGCACACTTACAGTATGGGTACTTTATGTGATAAATCCTTGTATCATCATGACATGTAGGTTGATGGCTCATGGGTCACTTGTTATTTTGTCTCGGTGACAGTCAGGCCTCGCACACAACAGAAAGCTGTGTCACCTCCCTTTTGTGTTGGCGACAGCATGAAAACACTGTCCAATTCACAACCTCCTGCCACAGCGGTGAGCTGTGACAGAGATTGGCCCCGATGTACATACAGTACGGTTGCATACTGGGCAAAATGAAGTCTCACTCCTTCTCTTTATTAGCAGCAGTAAACTGGAGCTCTCAATCCCTCTCACAGCAGTACAGATCAGGCCCACTGTCAGCTGTCATTGACACACAGCAGTTGGTTTCTTTTGTACCGGGTCCAAATCATTCCACTGTGCCAAGGAGCCGAGAGCAACACACAGCCCGAGCCAGGCACTCTGACTCTGTATTCCCCCCACACTTTTCTTTCACAGCTGTACAAATAAATGTAAGTGAATCAGTCTGGAAATTTAATCTTGTAATTGTCTTGGCTTCCTCACCGGCAGTGCAGTGGGGCTCCTTTTCTTCCCACCTAAAACGGACAAATATTTGAGCAATGTAATTGGTTCAGTATAACAAAAGCAAAGGGAGGGATTTTCAAAAAGGAGAAAAACTAATTTTATTCAGTGTGTTCTAGGGAAGCAGAGATACTGTGGCATAGCTATAGCATATAGGGAAAGAACATGGGGTGGGAATTTACAACTGTGAAGCAGTTACTCTTTATACACTGAGGAATAACAATGTTTGGTACTTTATTTGCGTCTGAAGATATGTGTTTGCATATTGAAGTTTCATATTATAAGTTATAACTGTTGTTGGGGTGGCAGTGGCTCAGGAAGTGCTCAGGAAGTGGCTCAGGAGGCAGTTCGATCCCAGGCTCCCCTAGCCTGGCTCCAGCTAGCCACCTTATTAAAATCACACCCATGTGAGCTGAGCGGTGGAGGCTGTGCACTGCTGGGTGTGTGTGTGCGCGCGCGCGGGCGTGCGTGTGTGCGTACATGTGTGTGTGTGTGTGTGTGCGTGTGTGGGTGTGTGTGTATTGCAGTTGATGCTCTGGCTAGACTGACAGCACCCTCTGGACCCTCTGGTCACTCAGTGGTACTCAGGCTACACATTCTTCAGGCTACACATTCCTCAGGCTACATACACCTCAGGCTACATACAGACATACATACACGGATGCACACACGGCCACGCTATGGAGATGGTGTGACCACCGCTCAAAAAGATATGTTCAGGCCATTCAGGGTCTGGCGATGCTCTCAATGGAGAGGCTAGCTCTGTTGAAAATCTGTAGAGCAAATCAGCGTCGTTTCAACTCGATGACGTCAAACAACAGCGCCGGACTGGACATTTCCAAACATAAACAATCATGTCGTTGCCCTCAGTCTGCGGTAACCTGCAATTGTATCGATCTCGCTATGAAACAACAGTAGCAACAGTAGTAACAATATTTAACCGTGTTACGGTAAAATGATTGTTTTGATTGATTACTAGTTTGTAACGCTCCTATTCTGCCGATGAGCAGGTTGGTGCCTTGCATGGTATCTTCCGCCATCGGTGTGTGAATGTGTGTGTGTGTGTGTGTGAATGGATGAATGTAATAATGCACAATCATTGTAAAGCACCTTGGATAAAGGCGCTATATAAATGCACCATTTACCATTTATCTGATGGGTCTTCTGAATTCTTTATGGAGGGCTCATGTTGTCCATCACATCAGCGTAGGTCATAGGTCCTGACTTAACCAATTAGAACCCCTTGGAACAAACCAAAAACAATAGCAGATGCTCAAGCTTACACAACATGCTGTGACCTTGTAGTTTGTCTGTTTTCACTATTCATTGTACGGCAGAGTACTATTAAGGGCTTAAGTGGTTTAAAAGAGCCGTGACTGAGAGTTTCCTTCGGAATCAGAAACACCTTTGGCATGCGATGGAAACGATCCAACGTTAAACAATAAACACTAGATCAACATTGTACATGAACATTCTCCACAATGCAACAGTTATTAAAAGTGTCACAAGCTTCTAGATGCTATCACAGAACCGTAGAAAAATCTTTTTTTATGATAGTTAAACAGACAGGTTTATTGTGCAAGTCTTTAGCCATGTCACAGGGGCGAAATTAGAATAAATCTCACTCCCATGCGAAGCAGTATTTGCTCAGGAACACATAGCACGCACGCACACGTGCACACACACACACGCACGCAGACACACACACACACACACACACACACACACACACACACACACACACACACACACACACACACACACACACACACACACGCACGTGCACGCGCGCACGCACAACCCGTCATGCAAATGCATGCAAACACATCGCCTCTCTTCCTCAAAGAGGCAGAGTGACTACTAACCACCCATTAATCCTCTGTCACAACCATTTAGCATGCCAATGCTGTATGGCAGGGATGATGGCAGCTTATGTCAAGCTTTAGTCTTTAGTACTAGTGACTAGAGTGTGAGACTTGATACACACATCTCTCTCTCTCTCTCTCCCCCTCCCATTCCTTGGATTTCTTGGAAAGTAAAAAGGCTGAAGGACGAGAACGAGGGTGTTTGTGTGCATAGTTCTCTTGATTTGTGCGTCTAGACTCTGGGTTCATCGATGGACTGTAGCTGTTTTCTTTTGTATATTTGTTATTATTTTGGCTCGATCTGGAGGACTTTGTCTTTTGTGATTTTGTCAAGGATCCAAATCCATTTACCATGTTGATCTGCTGGCTTGCACGTAATGATGCTTTATCTATTTCCCCCCTTGCTTTTAGTACCTTTGTATTACCCTGTTAGATGTTCCAAGTAAAATGTACCGGTTTCATAGTTGAATCAGGGTCGAATGGCAAGAAATCAAGAGATAGAGATTTAGGATGATACACAGAAGAGCTAGTGTGCAATAATGTCTGAAGATGATGAAAATGGAAGCTATTTAAAGATTGATTCCATAAGCTGTTGATAAATAACGGGTTGTTTCCCACTTGTTGCATGAGCTGGATGCGTTTAATTTCCTGTTCAAGCTTTGTAATTTGCAGTTCTGACATTCACTGTAGCTTATCCAGTGTGACTTACAACGTACTAGGTCAGCATAAGTGGCACGAACCCAAGTCAACAAACTACAGTGTAAATAGAGTATAAAGAAAACAATTTTGGTGCTAAGTATTAACTAGCATAGCAGATATACAGTACATCAAACCTATCTGTCTAAACAGCATGATATCTCAATAACACACTTAGATTTTTTTGGACCATCAAACAACATAGGTCTATCTAAAGAACATTGTATGTGTATGTGTAAGTAACCATTGCATACATCTGCATAGTATAACCAGTGTACATTATACAAAATAGGCACAACATAGGCATGCATCAAAGCTGTTTATCATATCTTGCAAACAACACCAACATCTGCCTCTCCTTTCCTCCACAGGCTGTGACAGGCAGATGCTTCGGTGACAAAGACTTCAGGGGAGGATTGGAGAATGGGATTCTGCTATGCGAGTAAGTTTTGACGTCTCACTGCCTATAGCATTTTTACTGTCTTCTGTTCTGACTGTCTCTGATCTGACTATTGTCTTATTTATTGTGTGCGGTGGGATTTTTAGTAGGGTTGGAATGTTTCATATACTGTAACTCACGGTTGGTTCCATGAAATGTAGTGCAGCAAGAAAAAAAGACATACCTAATAAGAAGAATATGCTTTCATTAAATATGGATGAAGTGGTTAAAATGATTGTGATGCTGCATTAACAAATTTAGCTGAGGATCGCCTGGAACCCCCTCAAGGACCCCTGGGGGTCCCCGGACCCCACATTAAGAACCACTGATTTATAGGGAAAACAAAGTCCTTCCAAACACTAAATCACTAGATCTTGAGTGAATCGTCTTAGCTTGGAAACCAGAACAATCTGCCAGACCAAATAAAATGGCCCTCGTAGATTTGGTCTGTCCCCGGTTGGTTGTGATTGGATTTCCCTGCTCCCGAAGTCGTGGGGCACCAATCAGGGACCTGTATGCAAATGTTGGACAGGTTTATCACCAGTAGCATGTTTTTTTATTCACCCCTTGGATATGCAGGTTCCACACAGAGTTCAGACTAATATCTACTTATCTTATGCTGTTTCATTAAGTAATTTTTGCATACATTTCATACAGTTTCTACTGTATATGACTAAACAGAATCAGATCACAGATAACTGATTTCCTCAGCATTAATTCCCATATACAAGAAGAAATTAATAAGCTTTTAGCTGATGCCCTTGTCTTATCCGATTCCAGATGCCACTCTGCCGACCTGTGGTCATCTCAGCTCATGCCCTGTCCTCTTAACCACTTAAACCCTACTGTATATGCGTCATTGGCCGGGGTCCCTTTTCTCTCTACAACAAATCTCTCCTGCCAATCTACAAGCTCACAAGACGTAACAGATGATGGATGTGAATAGAATGTCTATTTTTGCTGAATGTTTTGCCTATTATTGTAGTATCCCTACAGAATAGGGATACTAGGGTTCACTTACTTACACCTACAGCCCAACATTCTCCAGCTGTCCGTACGTGTGGCCAGATCTCTTTGCATCTGCGTCCAGGCCACGTCGCCAGGTGTTTTGTGGTCTGCCCCCTTGGTTAACTAGCTAACCCTGAACACCTGCCAGAGAATCCCTGTGTCAGCGCATAAATTACACGCAGGGCATGTTTCTCCATCAGTTCCTTCTCCCTTGTGGGTTCCAGAACAAGGCATGTATTGTGATATTAGATGCAGGCTTGTGGAGAGTGTGGCCAATCAATCCCCATTATCTTTGGAGGATTTCTTCCTCTACAGCAGGGGTCTTCAACGTTTTCAGGCCAAGGACCCTTTAGTTGAGAGAGAGATGAAGCAGGGACCCCCCCAGGCCCCCACTACCTTTTCATAGATTCCATACAGTTTCATCGTCTGACAGCACAATCAGTGATTCATGTCAATTTGTGTTTTCAGACATTTAACACTTGAACTGTCAATACTTAATAAACTCAACCTTTCACTCTGTACTTAGTCTGCTCTTTTCCCCTCTACACCAAAAGGCGTTGTGAGCTTGTAGATCGGCTATTTTTGGCTTAAGTCCTCCGAATATGGACATTAGGGTTCAAGCGGTTCATATAAAAATGGAGAAAAAAAGTTTATACCACACAAAGATTTGGAGGACCCCCTGTAGTAACTCCGAGGACCCCCGAGAGGTTCCGGGACCCCCTGTTGAAGATCCTTGCTCTACAGGGTGTTGCCTTGTTTGCTGCCACAGGTTCCAGGTTACCGAGGTCATTGTGTTTGGCCAGCAAATTCTCTTCATGGTGGTGTTATTCTCCTGGGTTGTGGGTTCTGCTCCATACAGCAGAACAGGCTTTCACCATGGAATTAAATATCCTGATCTTGGTGTTTATGTGCAGATCTGAGGATCCCCAGACTTCTACCTGCTGATGATTTAACAACTTGCGTTTTGTTTGGTTAAAAAACATTTAGGACAGAGAGAGTACACTAGCAGGGCATTCAAGTATTGAAGGAAAGAGCAGATGACTTCCTGTCCTTGTGTGGACGCTCATTAATTCTACAGAGGAAACATTCTCCGACTTCCTCTTCCTTGTCATCTGTTGGCCTGTCGGGAAGGTGTGTGTGTGTGTGTGTTTGTATCTATGTCAGATCTGATTACATACGTGTGTGTGTGTGTGTGTGTGTGTGTGTGTGTGTGTGTGTGTGTGTGTGTGTGTGTGTGTGTGTGTGTGTGTGTGTGTGTGTGTGTGTGTGTGTGTGTGTGTGTGTGTGGCCCAAATGTACTCACAAGGAGAGAAAGATTGTCCTCAAGGAGAGAAAGATGGTCATCAAGTTTAAAAGGATACATCTGTTTTTTAAATCATGTTTCGTTTCACTGACATAATCCATCGTCATCGACAACTGTAACAATACTTTACGAGGGCTAAAAGACAAATATTGTAGGTCTACATGAATGCAACACATGTTTTCAGAATAATTTTAGATATTTAGAATATAAATAGAAGTATTTATTTACTTCAGGTGAATAATCATAGTATTTAGCAACAAAGGCACAGCAGAGAAGGGAGTGTGTTACAGGGTAGGCACAGACCAATACTGTATACCGGCCCAACTGATATATCGGCCATTATTCAACTTTTTTTTTACCACTTTTATTTGTAATTATGCAGCCGATGTGTTGTTTTCCCCCCAAAATAGCAATCTACAAGCTCAGAGTGCATTGCAATGCGACACATTTTGAACTTGTGTACATGCTTGTGCTATTTTTGAAAATATTTGAACAGGGCATAAGTGGTTAAATAAAAAGACTTTCAGTTCATCTGTGTATTTTATCTTTGCTTATATTATAATTGTTTGTTTGTTGTATGATTAAAGTTAAATGTTCTTTTCATTTAGCCTTTTGAAGTGCACTCAACTTAATGTTTTTTATCTATCAAAAAGTGTAAATTTGTTTATAAGTTAAACTTTCTCAAAGGGGAAACTTCCAACAATGGATTAGAAAATACGTTTTGGACAAATTAACAGTCAAAACATTGGTACTTGGCGGTCTATGAACAATAAATGTGGCATTGGTTAAAAACAGCTACTAGAGCTGAGTAATCATAGTATTACCCGTAACAACAAAAGCACACAGCAGTGGAGGCAATATGTTACAGCAGTGGTTTTCTTTTCTTTTCAAACAGCAATGGTTCTTGCCATCTTTGGCTCAGTGCAACCCTGTACAGTAAATAACGTTTGCATCCACGGACCACGGCACCCTGAATTACATTGTACATTTTTAGAACCTTACATTAACACATCTGGTGCCAACCCTGAGTTTCCCGAGTTTGTATTGGTACCAACGCTGTGCCAACCCCGAGTTTCCCGAGTTTGGGCCGTTTAAAAAAAAAAAAAAAAAAAAAAAAATCAATTTTTTTTTTGGACCTCCAGAAATGTATTAGGCATGATCGCGATCGCGAAATTGCATGTTTAACCCCCATACCAACCCATTCTTTCAAACATGGCAGCCATGTTTGTTTACATCTGAAGAAAACATAATGGCTGATAAATCATGAATGCCTGAACGGATTTCCAAATTGTTTGAAAGCTGTGAACAGTGTGAACACACGTGGTGCATCATCTAGGCATGGGCGTGCACTTTTTACACAATTGCGCAATTACATGGAAGTCTATGGTAACCATGGCAACGTGGGACATTGAAGAGAAAAAATCATAGCAACATAAGTGTTAATGTCATATTGGTACATACAAGGAAAACTTTCCTAATGAACATTCACCAAAAAATAGCTGATCCAGAAGCTCACACCGCATCACAAGGCAACGTGTTGTGAACTTGTAGATCTGCTATTTTTGGGGAGGAGATTTGGTGTAGATTGAAATAAGTACAGTGCAATTCCGATCTGTTGTACTAAGAATAGAGGTGGTTAAACTGAAGTGATATTAATACATTTCCAAATATCATCAAAGCTGGACTTGCGTCACGGCACCCACTTAGAGACACCCAGGGAGGAGGAGTCTGTCTGGGTCTGTCTGGATCTCTGTGACTCTTGACACGCGGCCCAAGGGTGCAGTTGTGTGCTTTTAGCTGTCACGGCCCCCTAAGGATTGGTAGTGTGTGTCTGTGTTGAGAGATGAGACCAGAGGGGTGTTCCATCTTTTCATGTGTGTTCTGGTCTGTTATTAAGTACATCGCAGTGAGTTAATGTCTCCCAGGAGAGGGGGTTGTGACCTCTGATTTAAGAGCCAGTGACATGACTGACCTTCCTCACCCCGCAGTGGGACCTTCCCAAACAACATCGTTTTTTTTGTTGGGGAGAAAAACTCACTGTTTAAAATGAATATCAAACATATAAAAATTGCAGTCAATAATTAATAGATTAATTGCGACCATCAGGTCGCACATTACTATGAAAAGCTCCACCGGCTGTCTGTCTGTCTGTCTGTCTGTCTGTCTGTCTGTCTGTCCATCTGTCCGTCACGTCACACTTTTGCCCCTACTCTATCTCTGGCACCGTTGGCCCTATCGATGCCAAACTTTGTACACACACTCCTTGGCTGGCAAATCACAACCTCCAGCCCTGATTTCTCACATGGTCCTCTTCTAGCGCCACCATCAGGCCGATTTTTGCTAAACAAATTTTTGGACACTGCTCCTACAGATTTTGGCCTAAAATCACGCAAAGCGGTACACACACAGTATCTCTAAAGTCATGTCATCAACATGGATCTGTTCCATTTCCCATATTCCCTCCTGATTGACTACGATTGCCTTCTAAAGTTTGTGTATGCGACGTGACGGTCGCTTATCTCCCGATTAGGGAGTCTTACTGGTTATTAACCCGCATCTGCAGAGCTGCAGGCGTGGAGCTTAGCGAACGGTTCATTGGCTGTTTGAGGGTGAGAGGCAGGGAGGGCAATCTTTGTTGCTGCACTAGTGATTCCTGAGGTCGACAGGGACATCACAGTCCTTTAACAACACGTTGTGAGGTTGTAGATCTGCTATTTTTGAAACCTTATCCTGTAATGTCATGCCCGAAATAGGGACTACAGGGTTAACGTTTGTAAAAGGGAAAAGTTGAGACACAAGGATGCAGAGAGAGAGAGAGAGAGAGAGGGAATAACAGGATATAACCCAGTCATTATGCCATTTGACCTTTGAAAATAGAAAGAAAAATGGCCAGCACCACAGACCATACCAAAGCCAGAGCAAACCAAACTAATTCAATGAATTTGAATCCTCTCAAAAACCCAAGCCACTACAGTAAAGTGTGCTCCTTGCCAAAACAAGGCACACACAACAAAGAACACGTTCAGCCAATATTCACACAAATAAAACAGTGATAACCATGTACATCTGAGAACAGCAGTCTGGCTTACTAACCATCGTCAAATAAAAGGGAACGCCCTCTCTGTTCCTCTTTATTTGATAGCTATCAGAGTCTGTCTTGAGAGATTAGAGAACAGTGACTAAGGAATTACCGTGTGGGCCATTTGTCCGAAATTTTCACAAACATTTAATATCCTGGATTCCTGCACAGGCTCACTGTACTCTGACTTTTATGAACAAGTACATACAGCGCTCAGTCAATCCCTCAACTTCAGAGGCAGTTGTAACTTTACCCTCATTACAGTAGTACAGTATGTGGTAACCCAACTGGGCAGAGAGTTTCAAACTGCTCCAAGATGACCAAATTACACAAACTCTCAAAATAATCAAAATCCAGATCACTGTCACATGGAGCACCATGTCTCAGGGAGCGCTAAACAGCAACTGAGCTCATACAGGGCCTTTTAACCACATGGCGGCGAATTTGCAAGCTATGCACTCTGAGCTTGTAGATATTTTCGGTATTTAGATAGATAGATAGATACCTTTATTATCCCACGGGGGAAATTCAGTTGACGTACAACAAAGTATACAGGGTTTAAGTGGTTAAAGGACAACTTTGTTTTTTTTTACAACAAGGGCTCATATTTTAGATTGTAATTTAGAGAAAAGAAAAGATGAGTGTTAAAATGTTTTCATTCACTGCTTTCTATTGTTTTAGCGATTTTAGTATTTTGATTTCAGTGGGTGGGGGCATGCGTACAAGTGGCTAAATATGTCTTTATAGACACAATAAGCCGTCAATTTCTTTGTTACTATGTACAGTACACCAGCCCCCATAAGTTACATGTGCCCATGAAAGATTGTGGTGCATCTTGGGAATGGGCTTATCGTGTCTAAAAATACATATTTAGCCACTTGCCCCCAACCTGGGGCATGAATGCAAATCACTAAAATTATATAAAGAAGGAAATGAAAACATTTTAACACATCTTTTCTTTTCTCTAATGTCTATCTAAAATACATGTATATGTTGTAAAAAAACAAAGTTCTCCTTTAAAGGAGTGCTTGTATGCAGAGCCTCATGCGATTCCACTTGACTCCAGTACCACACAACAAGCAGACAGGGCAGAGAAGGTCTCCACATTGCTCAAACATGAATGAAAGGCTCAAATAGAATTTGTATTACACACCTATAATTGACTTGGAATATTTGTCTTCAGTCATTTCACTCGTGTCCTTGCTTGCATGCCGTGTGTTTCTTGAGATACTTATGTCTTTATGCCCGTGGGCACTGACAAATTATCTTTTAGTACTCTTTGATTTCTATTGACACTCCTTCTCCCGCCATCTGTCTCTCCCTCTTTCCCTCTTCCAACCCTCAGGTTGCTGAGCTCGATCAAACCTGGCCTGGTGAAGAAAATCAACAGACTCCCAACTCCCATCGCTGGCCTGGTGAGTCCTCTCGCTGCCCCGCCTCTTATCCACTCGTCCGCCTGCTCCTCATCCTTTCCTCTCCATCCATCACCTCCTACATTCTCCATAAAATGTCCCGTTGTCTGGTTAAGTGCTGATTTAATAACGTGCTCTGCGGTGTAATTTATGCGCTGACACAGGGATTCTCTGTCAGGTGTTCAGGGTTAGCTAGTTAACCCCGAATGAGTTACTGGAACAGCTGCCTACAATGAAAGCCAGTGAACTCCGCAGCGCTGTTCAGAGATCAGTGCGTTGATTCAGTACGTGCTCAGCTGCATATTGGATTCTCTGTGTACTTGCGCGCAGTGGATATTGTGTGCCGTGTGCTGTAAATTATGCTGTGTGGGTAGTGTGTGTACTCCCAAATTGTGTTACGTGTGCTTGGTTCTCTGTATGCAATCTGTGCTGCAAGGTGTGTACCATTGTAATGTGGCGTGAATTGTTACTGTAACCGTATCATGACCATGCTTTTTGAACCAGGAATGGCTTATTTCAGTCATTTTAGGTTACACTGGATGTACATCAGAGAAATAGCTGTACAGACAGGCGTGACCTTTGAAGAGAATGGTACAAGAAAATATAAAACGGTCTTGCATCTCAACATTAAAATTGAACCGAATATCGAGTTTGTGAAGCCATGTACAGTACAGCACCGTTACCGTAGTCAAACACGCTAATAGGATTTACTTTCACTGATGCCGATATTGTTAGTGTTTAATCAAACATGTTTTGGCCCGTCTGCCACATTTCTATGGTGCAGTTGGGGTTCACCTCTTTGATTAGGCAATCCTGAACGGAGGCGTGTTAGTGTAACTGCGGTGCCATCCTTGTTGCTTTAGTTTTACGACCTTGTGCACAATCCTCAACATGCCCAGTCACGGAGACTGTAATTACATTTTGACTGCACGCACTAAAGTGCATCCGTTTTCAGAGAAAGTGCTGCATGCTGCTTGGAGAAAACCATGACATTACTACTGCCAGTCGTATCTTTAAGCCTCTGCAGTGGTGATCTTAATATTTATGTGTATTATTAAAAAGTGCAAAGCTCAACAAGAGATGCATTATGAGCTTAGATGGGCTATTTTCTGCAAACGTTTTCCCCAGAATATGGATGCTGAGGTTTAAGAGGTTAAACCAGATCAGATCATCAGAGAGGATGATGCCAAGAAATAAAAAAGATATAGTCAATCTCAGCATCAGCTCCTGTAGCTCCCCGAGTGGTGATTGGAACATTTTGCAATATTGTTGATGTCAGGTAAGTTAACCAATATTTCATTGTTGTTGTTTTTTCTTCACAAATTAATGCCCTATTTTATACTTTGTCATATGACAGTGTATTAAAAAAACGTGGCAAAAATAGCTTATGTATAACATCAATGCATTGCGATGCATTGTGCGTTTATACTGTATATCTGCTATGTTCTCTTACCTTTTTGTGATCTGTCTTTGGTTTTATAAATATAAAAAGAAAATCAACCTATCTTCATATACTTCATATACATACTAATGTTCATGATAAAATAGCACAATTTCTTTCTAATCAGTCTGAAGGACTGTAGGCAGTTCAGAAATCTGCCTACCAGTGATATCATCGTTATTCAGATTTCTTCTTTTTAAACAAGATTATTTTGTAATATTTGTTTTATCACAAGAATAATGGCTTCCATTATAACATAGTCACTTTTCAGGAATAGAAAACCTGCAGTTTTTATTGTTTCTATGACATGCCCAAATTGGTTGACTGGCTAAATAATATTATTATAAAAATATAATTATTTTATTTTATTTTCCCTCTTCTTTCCACCTGGTGCCCCCTGGTGGCCCCCACTTGGAAAAGATGTGGTTGGTTTAGTTAGCCTGGCTTAACCATACTATATCACACACAGTTACAGTAACTACCTGGGTATGCCTTGTGTTAACATGGGTGGATAGCTATAGAGTTTAGCTGTGCTAGGCTAAGGTTTAGTCACCTAATGTACATTCTTAAGTGACATGTAGAATGTTTAACCCTAACCTGTAGACTTATCTAAATCTTGAGGAGGAGGAGGGGGGGCAGGGGGGCTTGAGTTCAAACCCACCCGGCCAACCACTCATTAGCTCTTTCCTTTTCTCTTTAAGTTCCCTGACCAAGTAAACGTAATTCGATGCATTCAAATCATCTTTCAAAGACACACATTTCTTTGTATGGGGCTCAAAGTCTGAACTTTTCTTCATCCTTGGTGTGTATGTAATTAACTGTAGGAGCTGAGGTTATGCATTGAGTGAGTGAATGGACGCAGTGGTGTCAGTTCAGAAAAAGCTAAGGTATGGCAACATGACTGGTGTCTTGCACGCGTGCCTTCACGCGCGTGCAAGACACCAGTCAAGTTGCCATGCCTTAGCAACAGGCATGATACATTTATTTTAAGAAGTACATTTCTATTTGTTCCCCCGTTTCCACGGGTTTCTTGGGCTGGATATGGCAGCCTGGTTGTTCAAGTGCAGCTAAACTTGGCATGTTAGTAAACGTGCCACAATTAACAATAATGCATTGCACCTGTGCAGCTGACCTGCGGAACCTGGGAATATACCATTCTGTCAAGATGGGGAGAATAGAAGTGTGGAGAAGAGAATTATAATACCTTGTTAAAGTGACCATTTTGTTAAATGTGTAGTTATTTTACTGTAATTTAACAACATAATAACCAGAACAGATAGACAAAGAGACATTCATGGATTTATTTTTAAAAGTAACTTTAATTTTCCCCCCTCGACCCAGGGTATGGCAGCTGCATACCCCTGCCATACCCAATGACGCCCCTGAATGGACGTGATCCCTGATACTTTTAAGTAAAGTTAACAGTGCAGCACAGTGAAGTCCTTTCATGGTGAAGTTAGACCTTCATGTGGATGAAGCTGGACGTAACACAGTGGCCTTTCAGAACCGTGACGGAGGCATACTGTAAACATAACGTCACTGAGACCTGATAGAACTGGGACTCACTATTTCTATTGCTGGGCCATATGACTTCAAATCAATATCACGATTATTTAAAAGTGTTGCCACGATAATGTAAAAGTTTTGCCTCGATTACGATTAATTAACGATTATTTAAAACATTGTGAAAACAGAATATCTGCAAGCTTGTGGGTTGGCTATTTTAGCTATTTTGCACACCACCTTTGTGTAACAAGATGTAATACAGGGTTAAGTGGTTAGACCAATCAATTAGGTTGATTATAAAATAATCTATATTTATTCATGTTTTCCCGTGTTGATTTGCTCTCGGTCTTTCGAGCAATCTTCGTTCCCACTCTCACCTATGGTCATGAAGTGTGGGTCATGACCGAAAGTATAAGGTCTCGGGTACAAGCGGCCGAAATGAGTTTTCTCAGAAGGGTGGCTGGTATCTCCCTTAGAGATAGGGTGAGAAGTTCAATCACCCGAGAGAGACTTGGAGTAGAACCGCTGCTCCTTCACTTGGAAAGGAGTCAGCTTAGGTGGTTCGGGCATCTAGTACGGATGCCCCCCGAGCGCCTTCCTAGAAAGGTCCTCGATGCACGTCCCACTGGGAGGAGACCCCGTGGCAGACCTAAGACCAGATGGAAGGATTATATCTCCAGACTGGCCTGGGAACGCCTCGGTATACTCCCAGAGGGAGTGGAGGAAGTTGCGCTGGATAAGGAAATCTGGAAGTCTCAGTTGGAACTGTTACCCCCGTGACCCGATTTCGGATAAGCGGTTGAAGATGGATGGATGGATGGATTCATTTATAAAATATTTATAAAAAATAGCTGTACCCAAGTCCTGGCGTCACTCGTTCATCCGAAGTCAGAAGTCTTTTCTCTATGGAGAAAATGTATGTAAAATGACTCTGTATCGTTTATGATAGTCAGTCACTCATATTTGATACAGTTTATTTCTGGCAAAAAGTCAAGAGTCAAACCGCTGGGATAATTTGTTTATTTTTGGAACACAGTTCTTATTTGACGCAATATTAAACATATTAATTCATCTATGGCATAGATTGTTCAATATATAGGTCGCCTGGATTTTCATCTTTAAAAAATGGGTCCCCTGAAAAAAAAAAGTTTGGGAAACACTGATCTATGGGAATTCTGAATGGGGGAAAAAACACAACTCAGGTAGGATGCGTAAATTAAGTCAGACTTTGGTGCTCTATTGCTCAACTAACTTCCTTCCTTACTTCCTGACTCTTCTTCCTGTATTGGTGTCTGAAAGGTTAATTGTTGACTTCTTTCTTTCTTCATGTCGTCGTCATCTCATCAATGAGCACCAGGTACACGGCAACAATAACATTTTACACTATAAATTAGATATTTTAAAATGGCTTTATTTTCAAAAATAAAAATACCATACAAAAAAACAGTGAGAAGAGGCTAGCAATAAAAAGTGAAGCTATATGGAATGATGGATGGAAGCTCAGCATGGAGCAAAGACAGACAGATGTGAGCAAAGATTAAAAAAGAGAGAAAGAGAGATAGTCTTACTTAGAAACAATAAGATTTACATCTGCAGATGGATTGCGTTTGGAACTCAGTGTTGCACATTAATTCAATTCAATTCAATTTTATTAAAGTGTCAAATCATAACAAGTTATCTCAAGACACTTTACAAAGGCTAAAGAGCCATGAGAGAGAGAGAGGAGAGAGGGAGAAACAAGGGAGAGACAAGGGAAAGACAACAAGGGGCACACGCACACACATACACAGTTCCCGCATGCGTATGTACAAGAACGAACGAACGAACGCACACACACACACACAGGCGCTGCATGCGCACGCGTGTGTAGGGGGAGGGGAAGGGGAGGGGAGGGGGAGGTAAGGGTAGGGGGGGTGGGGGGAGGAGAGAGAGAACCCGAGCAGAACCTGTACCTGTGAGGTACCCCCCCGAGAGAACTCGAGTGGATACCTCACAGGCCCGGGGCCCCCACCCTGAGCAAGCAATTTGCTACAATGGTAACGAAAAACCCCCTCTTAAGGAGGAGGAAACGTCAGGCAGATCCTGACTCTGGGGTGAACAGCCGTGCTGCCTCGACCGAGTCGGGGGGACAGTAAGGAACAAAGAGAGAACAAGAGATAGACACAGAGAGATCCAGGCAGGTCCACAGGTGTGCTTCATGGAGGCCTGGTCCGGGGTCACACTCTTGGTCTGCAGCTGAGTAGTCGGGTTTTAGTAGCAATCCCAGCAGCTGAGTTGTCGAGTTTTAGGTATTTAGGTTGTCGAGTTTCCAGGAACTGGAACTGTGGAGTGGGAGACAGAAAAGAAACTCCGGGGATGATCCCCGGAGTTCGAATTAGTGGCAGGCCTTATAATGGCAGGCACAGTGCTAGTTACAATTGCAATGATGTGACACAAACCCACACAACCAAAAGGGGGAAGAGAGGGAGGAGGGTTCCCCCTCCCCTCTGACCCATTATTCAGCCCAACCCAGTGACTTTGTAGGTTGGGATTAGGAGTGACTGTACGCTGTCTCACAGAGCCACGGCCTTTTGTCAGCCCGGCCACTGGTCCCAACATGCACCCGGACAGCCTGAGGGAGGTAATTTAGTCAGCAACGAACGAACGAACAAACGAAGCAACGAGCGAAGCAACGAACGAACAAGCGAACGAAGCAACGAGCGAAGCAACGAATGAACGAATTAGAACATGAACATAACGAATGAACATTAGCCAAGGATGTTTGGTGTGGCTGGGATGGCTTCTCTTATCTCATAACATCACTTATGGCCCCAGTGATCTTCCTGTGGCCTCTCACTCTGGGTAATTACACAGCCACATACTTAACAAGTCTTTTGTCCATTCAATATAATAACAATAGTTTTGTGATTACACTTTTAAACAACAATTGCTACCACCTCACTCAGTCTTGTGAATGTTTCAGCTACAGAACTGTTGTACTGTATAAACAGCTTCTTTGTTTCATTCAGGAAAAAATTGCTTTGTTTCTGTCCCTTGTAACATTTCTGATTCAAAATTTTCCCCCTATGTCTCTTTCTTTCTGATATTAGTTCTATTCACTGAATTTAATGGATGTTCTAATTAGGAATAATCCATGACGAGCCGTGTATTTACTGAAAAGTAATGCATGATGCAGTGGGTGTTCCCTCCAGAGTGCATTATTTTCAATGAACGCACAGCTTGGAGTGAATTATCTCACTCATGGCCACAATACCAGCAATTAAAATGATACAATGCTATTCATCAAGTCATAGAGAAATTATGGTAACCTAATAATTATGCATGTTACTTTAGAACCGAGATGACACCCTTCAAATCTTCGAATCTGTGCCGTTATGTGTTATCTAATGCACACCTTCCAGCCAATCAGAATCAAGTATTCATTGTTGCCGTTGTATATACTGTATATTAATATACTAATATACTAACCCTAACCCTAACCCTAACCCACACACACACACACACACACACACACACACACACACACACACACACACACACACACACACACACACACACACACACACACACAAAACATGAGACTCTTGGCTGTGTTCTAGTCTTCAAAACAGTTAATTCTGTAGAAGTTTTAAGCAAAACATCCATTAAATGTGGCTTCTGGCCTCCCCTGTGGAGTGAAGTGTTGTCCCCTACTGCTTGGTGTGTTTGCAGAGGTGAGAAGCACATAAACAAGGAGGCTGTTGTTATCTGGAAACCATCGTAATAAAACACAGCCTACTCCCTCTTCCTGTTTTGGGGGCTGATGGGATAATGAGTCCCTGAGGAATTTGGGCTATTACGTAATTAGAGCTGCGACTTCTGAACGGTGGCTTTTCATCTTGTAGTGCAGCCATGACCAGAGTTTGGCCCGGGGGCCAAGTGTGCTCTGCGGCCACATTTTATATGGTCTAACACTCTGCAGCTTCCTTCCTAAAATATTTTATTTATGGTCCAGCCGTATAGAGAACCGAAGTCTGACATCACTAACGCTAGAGTAGTGGTTCCCAAACTTTTCAGGTCGAGACCCGAAAGAGAGAGCAGACGTTTGCCTTGACCCAAACTAGTGAAAATAGCAGATCTACAAGCACACAACGTGTCGCGTCGGCCCGTGTTGCGAGCTTGTAGATCGGTTACATTCACAGCTTCTTAATTATATATTTTTATATATTTTTTAATATTATAATTTAGTTTTAAAAAATCTTTTTGAAATATATATAGGTAGAAAATGGGATTTTTACTTGAGTCGTGACACCCCAAAAATTGGTCCATTTTGGGAAACAGTGGGCGCTAGAGGACCGAATTCTGACATCACTTCTGCTATCCCGCTGAGTCACAGTTAGTTTTTCTATAGAAATTCCCATAAGGTAATCTGAAGACCGCGTCATATAAGAACTGTGTTCCAAAAATACATTCAATCAGATTTTACTCATATGGATATGACGCATCAGCTGACTGTGAAAAGGCACGAATTTGTCAAAAAAAGAATTCTCCAAACACAGACGTTATCAAATCAAATGTAACTCGGTATCATAAATGACACAGAGTCACATATTGTGACAGAATCGTGGGGCTGATTGATGGGGTTTGTTTCTTAATAACAAATACTCTACAATAGTAGCTGAGTAATATTTACTTTTGAAAAATGCATAGAATGCTCATCCAGTTAGTGCACAGACCATTATGCGATAACCTATGTGACCTATAACCTATGAACCAACTCATGAGTTTATGTTGCTATGAATAATCTATACTTGAATATTTCTGGAATGGAGGACTGCAAAGTCAGGTTACATATTTGATTAAGGATGAGGAGCTCTCAATGACTTGAGTGATTGCTTTTATCCCACTCTCTCTTCTTATTTTTTGGGTGTTATTCTTGGCCAAGAAGAGCGGAAGCAGGATCTGGTGGAGACTCAAACAGATTGTTTCCCTTGTCCTGACAAGGTTTTCCTCTGGATACTGTCACGGTCCACTCTCTGGGTGTGAAAGCCTGTTCCCTTTCCCTGAGAAAATTGCATGGGCACACCCATGGTAACACAGTGAAAAAACCCTCACAGGTCTTCGGGTAAATCTTAACACACTCAGCTTTAAATTAACACTGATGATTGTACTGTGTGGTTAGATGAAGTGCTTTCGTATAAAGCGGCCAACACACCAAACTTTGTTGCCCTGACTACTGCAGATTGTAAAGACGACTCGAACGAAGTCGGGAGATCAGTCGGGTGAAAGGTGTGAACAAGCTCTCTACACACGGCAGTGACGGCACAGACAGCCAGCTGGTATGGTGCTAAAAGACTTCAAGATTCACAATGTACATACACCAAGATATACCACAAACAAAACACATAATCAATAGGAATGGGTATCGTCTGCGATACTTCTAATGGTATCGATTGCATGACATCGATACTATCGGGTAAAAACGAACAATACCTCGTTTCGATACTCTGGAACGCACCCCTGGCCGGTCGCATCTGTAACAGTTGGGCTACTGACAGTTTAATGACTTTAGTAGGCTACACTCGTTACCGTGGAAAATAGCCAACAATAGCCTATAATGTTTATTATTATGATGATTATCCAACGTCTATACTCTCCGCTCCGCCACACTGTGTGATTATCATCACCTCTCGTTAAACTTAAATAAAAAGTATCGAAAAGGGTATCGTATCGATTCAAAGGTGAACGATACCCATCCCTAATAATCAGTACATTGGACAGTGAAAAACAAAATGAAACTCATCCTCCACAAACAAATCCCTGGTCACAAAGAACACACAATCGCTGCATCTTGTTACGTTTTTGTAGGTATTTTGGGGGGCTTTTTGGCCTTTATTTATACATCTATACTATAATTTTGCGAATGTCTGAGTGTCTGTCACAGCGTTTCTCCTCAGTGGCTGGAGCAATTGATCTGAAATCGCATCACCATAAGCATATGAACACACCTGACATAACTGTGAAGCCCGTTTGTCACTTTCACAAATCATATGCTGTATATTAGCATTTTTATGGTGTATCTACTATCTATTCTGCATCTAGCTTTAGGCACATCTATTCTGCATCTAGCATGAGGCAAAATGTTTAACCAGCTCTGTGTGTGTGTGTGTGTGTGTGTGTGTGTGTGTGTGTGTGTGTGTGTGTGTGTGTGTGTGTGTGTGTGTGTGTGTGTGTGTGTGTGTGCAGGCAGGCAGGCAGGCAGGCAGGCAGGCAGGCGGGTGGGCGGGTGGGCGGGCGGGCTGGGGGGGGGGGGGGGGACAGTATCTCTGTAGCCATTAAACGAACCGGGTTTCTTACATTGATGCTCCTACAGTACATCATGCAAGCACCAGTTAAAGTTACTTTCCATCCCTCATATACTGTGTGCACAGTGCACATCCCATAACCCACACACTGCACATCATTTTGGAGCTCATATCTTTGAACGGGTAAGGGCTAGTTTCAGTAGAGACAGTGAAATTGAGGAGAGAGAGAGATGGGGAGAGACATGCAACAAAGAACAGGACTCGAACATGCGATGCGCTGTCAGGCGCTGTTTAGTTAGTGTCTAATAAACAGTGAAGTCTATCCGTCCATGCATGTGTCAAGGGGGTGGGGCTGAGGTGGGGTGTGTCCTGATGCCTCTAGAAACACTCTGAGCTGTCAATCATTTTGTCTGTAATCAACGCCCCATTTCCTGTGGCACTGACCTTGTTCCCACCCCCACCCCACCCTCCTCCACCAGCCCGACGCTGGAATCTCTCCCCAATTGTGAGCTTAATAACTACCCAAATGTTTTCAAACCATAATACAACCATTTCTCCTATGAGGACTAGGAACATTATATTAACAATATCTATTTTCCTAATTCTGCTATAGTTGTAGTAATATTACAGTAGTAAAAGCACACACACACACACACACACACACACACACACACACACACACACACACACACACACACACACACACACACACACACACACACACACACACACACACACCCCACTACCAGCCCACCCATTTCTTGCTTTCTTCTCTGTTGTGAAGCATTGTGTGCTGACTAATAGCTTTATGGTATATGATCCCCACACTCCTCCTCTGACCTGAGGTGTGTGTTGTCTTTATTCCAGCCCCCTGGAGGTTTTTGTTACCTCACCTGCGCAGTCTGCATTTCTCCTCTTCTCTCTTTCTTTACACCACCTTTTATTTTCTTCATTTCTTGGGGCTGCACAAAACGATAAAAACACCTTTACCCCTTGCTGTCTTTGCACTATACTATGTGTCATTTGTTCTCTTTTTTTAATACACTTACGCCATGTGCTCTTTGGTGTGCACTGTGCACCTATTGTTATGTTTCCTCGTGGCATAGCAGAGCTGCTCCATTTGTCAAGTGATTTATACTCTGTTGAGTGCCAAAAATAGCATATCTGCAATCTCCCGATGCGTCGCAGCGGGACACGTTGGGATTGGGACGCAAGCTATCTTGGCTATTTTCATATAAACTAAGCGTGGCTTTTTTCTTTTGTGGTGCACATTTCATACACTGGAAGTCTTGCTACAAACCCATAACATGCAAAGATGTCTTTATACACTACTGGAAGCAGTTTCTGATAGTTCTAGTCACATGACAGATAAAATGAATATAACCCCCAAAAAAAGGTGTAACTCTACTGTATTCCCACTCAAATCAGATAGCTTATACTCGTACCAAAGCGATACAAAATAATTCATGATGCAAAGGCATGGCTTGACATTGACTTGTTTGGGGAAGGTTGAATGAACACAGACACATCCTTACTGATCAACGTCATGCCACGCAATTCCACAGTCATAACAAGCATTCACACCTCATTCAGAACTAACTGGCCAGTAGAGTACACACAACACACAGGCTTCTACTGTTAGCCACTGAGCAGCTCCACTGAAGCCACTGGAGTTTAGCATGATATGATGTTTGAGGTCACATTGAGGGTGCTTGCTGCAGGAGGGTCAGAGATTGCTTTGACACTTTCTAGTTGCATGCTCGCTTCACTGATGTTTATGCTACTGCCATCCAAAAAGCCACTCGGTTTCGACATCAGAGCTATCGTTTGAAAAATGACTGTTTCTGGTGTGTGCTGGATTCTGTCAAACTTTACTGACAGGTTCTTGTGTGTGTGTGCGTGCACGCTCATGCATGTGCATGTGTGACCCAGTTAATCCTTTTCTAGGTGAATTTTCCCTGGAGTAAAACTGAAGAGTGGGATCACTTTGTCCTGTCTTAAAGACAAAAGGTGTGTGTGTGTGTGTGTGTGTGTGTGTGTGTGTGTGTGTGTGTGTGTGTGTGTGTGTGTGTGTGTGTGTGTGTGTGTGTGTGTGTGTGTGTGTGTGTGTGTGTCTGTGTGTGTGTGTGTGTGGTTGAGTGGGTGGGCGGGCGTGGTCACCTCACTGCAAGAGGAGAGGCCACTGTGTCCCAACTGTACAGGAAGCCAGAGGGGGGCCAGGGACCTTTTAACACAAATGGAACATGAGAACAAGTCTTTATATGTGTGTGAGTCTGTGCGCGCTTGTGTGTGTGTGTGTGTGTGTGTGTGCCGTACATTGTGCGTTCTGCTGCTGTGTAGTGTCTGAGCATGGAAGTTTATGAACACATAATTGTGTGTGTGTGTGTGTGTGTGTGTGTGTGTGTGTGTGTGCGTGTGCGTGTGCGTGCGTGTGTGTGCTTGTTTGTGCGTGTCTGGGATAGTGGGGCCAAGAGGAAATGGTGACACCCAGTCCTAAGTCGCAGTGAGGCGGAGTGAAGCGAGAAAAGGGCTTTGGCTGTCCGAGAGAGAGAGAGACAAAAACAGCGAAAGACTGAAAGTTAGAGACAGATTGAAGTGAGCAGAAAGAAACGGCACTAATAAGGGAATAAGAGAATGGAAATACAGAGAGACAAAGTGAGTGAATGATAGAAGGTAGAGAGCCTGGGAACAGAAGAAGAGAGGACAAGAAGACATGAAGTCTGTCTAGGCTCAGGTTGCAACCAGCAGACAAAGACCTGCTCACACACCTGACCGACTGAGAGAGAGAGAGGAGAGAGAGAGGGGTAGAGGGACACGGAGAGAAAGAGAC
>NC_137824.1:50668772-50673772 GCF_963921795.1 Nannobrachium achirus | reverse complement strand
TTCAATACTATTTTTTTGTTGTATTCGTCGCATTCCTAAGACAATTAAAATGATTAGTAAATTAGTAAATGTATCCCCATTCATTCTGAATGGGGGCATAGTTCAGTTCCCGAAGGGTTCCCAGTTCGAATCCGGGCTCCCCCTGAGTTACTGTCGAAGAGTCCTTGAGCAAGACTCTGAACCCCTAGTTGCTCCTGGTGAGTAGGTTGGTGCCTTGCATGGTTTTCTCTGCCACCGGTGTATGAATGTGTGCGTGAATGGGTGAATGTAATGCACAATCTATGTAAAGCGCCTTGGATAAAAGCGCTATATAAATGCACCATTTACCATTCTGGATGGGGACCCAAATGCATGGCCCCGGATGGGGACACAAATAAGGCTGTGGATGGGAACCCAAATGCATTTGGGTCAGAATCAATGGGGGTAAATTTAGGGTCAAGGGTCAAGTAAATTTACCCCCATTGATTCTGACCCAAATGCATTTGGGTCCCCATCCAGGGCCTTGTATTTGGGTCCCCATCCAGAATCAATGGGGGTACATTTTCTTTAATAATGTTTTTTTGTGTTAGGAATGCGACAAATACAAAAAATCATTCATGTCATTTTGGGGGTGAACTACTCCCTTAAATCTTCTATACTTAGTAAGACCTCCTTGACCAAAATAGCTGATCTACAAGGTCACAATGCATCACACTGCAAGCTGAAAAGGGTCATTTACAGGGGCGACCTTGAGCCAAAACAGTTTGAGAGCCCCTGCTCCAGCCCTCTCTGCTGCTGCTCTGTCATACATGCAGTATTTGGACAGGTGTTTACTGCTCAAGGAGACATCAGTGGACAGACAGACTGACAGGCTGTGTGGTCCTTTTGCTATGAGCTAAGACCTGAAACATCTGCCCTCCGTGGCCAGCCATGGAAACGGCTCCCTGTCCAAGTGAAGTGGCAGTACTCCATATGGAGGGTGGACAAGCAGGGACGTGCAGAGAATGTTAGAGAGGCCGTGGCTGAAATTTCTAAAAGGGCCTTTTGGTGAAAATATTGAAAATAGCAGACCTCCAAGCTCACAATGCGTCGCTCTGCGACGCATTGTGAGCTTGGAGGTCGGCTATTTTCGGTGTGTGATACCACACTAAACTAAGCATAATCAAGTTAATACTGGGGATGTGGCACAAGGGCATGGGTTTCTACACAGAGTGGACACTTCTTTAACATAAGATGCTGCATTCAAGTTCAGGAGAGTTTGGACAAGGCAATTCTCTTGAATGCATGCTGCCTTCAGGTATAGCAGGGAAAGAGGACATTTGCATGTCTTTAACCATAGTAAAAACTGCGTTCATGGTCTGGAGAGGGCACATTTTACAGACGGATAAAAGGGCAGGGGCTAAAGCCCCCTTTGATGTCTGTGTGCAGTCTGTGCACGTGCCTGTGGACAAGAGAGAAGAAGGGAGAAATTAGAGAGAGAGAGAGAGACAGAGAGAGAGAGGCTAGTGGGGCTACCGGGGAGAGATGGTTGGGGAGAGAAGGAGAGATGTTTATGATATACCTGATTGAAAATAGATAATGTTGTTTACAAGTCATTTTATGCTCATTAGGATGTGCTATATTATTTCTTAATTGCCAGCTGGATCGTGGAAATGGTTTTAAGCTCTGATATCAACCAGTTATCACACTACAGTACTCCCACATAATTGTGACATCCTATCCCAGGTTCACATTCCTCCACTGCATTGTCCAACACAGTAAATGTTTTATATCCAACCCTTTTAGTACACACAGAAGGGGCCTCTAGCTATGCTCCCAATGAGCTCATACCTTACATTGTTTTTGTCTCAAAGTGATGCTTCTAGAAAGGTAGCAGACAGTCAGACAGAGCAACGTGGCTCCTGTGTGTTTGGTCAGCTGAGAGGACGAGAGGAGGAGACTTAACCCCATCCTGGTACTTTCACCTCCGTCATCCACTCTCTCGTAAGTCATTTTAGGTAACAGGTGCTGCGAATCCTTGGATAAATCCACATTGTAATGCTGTATTTAAAGTCTGCAATGTTCTTGGATTTTGGATTGAGGTTTTGAAGATGGTTGCATAAATTGATGGTGTAGAAATGAATTCTGCTCATTGTGGATTCACTTGGAAAAGAGAGCTGTGGCTTTAAAAAGCCATTTCATTCTCTCATCCTGGAAAAGTGATGCGCTGGGAAACAATGAGCACTTAAATGTGGCTTAAATGTTCTTGAATTTGACTTTTCACTTATGTTCACAAAATCACAACAATGTCACCATTTAAAAACACTGGTATTGATTAAACACACTTTGATGAATTGAGTACAAAGGGCCCCAATGGAAACAAGCCATTGGCTTTCTTGTGTTTAAAATCCTCTTAGCGGACCTTGTATTGAACAGTACGTTCCTGTGCTTTTTTGCAACTGCTAATAAAGTATTCAATCAATCATTCAAACAAACAAACAAACAAACAAACACACACACACAAAGAAGCTTGTTTCCATTGTGGTCCACTTTGAGACATACAGTAGAGCAACACGCCACAAACTGTACAAACAACCATGAAACAAAGAAAATTAAATCGTTATATGAAGTTAGAAGCAATACAAATAGGACAAGAGTTACCCAAGAAGAATCCAATGTAGTAAGAGGAGCTGGCTATGTACACTACAAACTAATTCCTAGTATTCCACTTTTGTGAGTGAATGGTTTCCATATTGGGTGAGTTTAGTGACACACCTGAGCCCTTGAGACACCCATTGGATGATTGATTTTTTGTTGTTATTAAAAGCAGTATTGGATGGATAGTATAGTGGATAGAGACAGAGATAGAAGTGTGAATGACACCGGCCCTCACACACCGAGCTGCACTTGAACTCCGCACGTTGTGATTATGTGGACAGCGGTTGAGTCACCGCCGGCTGCGCCACGGTGTGTGATTTTCAAACTGACGCGGTCACTGGAGAGAAAACAAGCACTCTTGTTAACTATTTCTTTAACAATTCCTCAAGTTATTTTTCAAGACTTGCCACTTCTAAAATGCACCCACAGTTCATCATTCGATCCTCTTCTCTTTTTGTCTTTCCTGCTTCCTGCTCTCATTTCTTCAGCTTTTTCTTTGTCTCTGCTTTTCTCTGTAGTGGTTTGATTTATATCAAACGCTGACCTCCGGGAACCATGGCAGGTTTAGGAATGACAGTTAGAGTAGCACTGTACACACGCCACACAGCCAGTCTGTCCTATATGAACTTGGTTTAACCCTGTCAATGCGAGGGTTTTTTCTAAGAAGTCACACACTGACTGATGGATTCTAACCTTATAGGAACACCAGTGCTCCAGTTTGATTGTACTGTAGCTCTTTGTCAATTCCCCTTCACAGAGAACAGAAATTGTTTTCTCATGCAGTTGCTATTCCTCAGTCTATTCTTTTATCACCTTACTCTCTCTCTCTCTCTCTCTCTCTCTCTCTCTCTCTCTTTCCCCCTCTCTCTCTCTCTCTCACTCTCTCTCTCTGTTTTTTCCATACCCCAGCTTTATTCCGGGGTCTGTTTTTCTCCCTGTTGATTTACAGCTTAAATGTTGAGCTGTGAGCTGTCCTCATTTCAGACAAGAGTCTGTCATCATCATTCTCCTCTCTCTTTCCCTTCACATACTTTCTGTACACATCTGTGGAGCAGCCACCCCCCTCTCTCGTGTCATTTCATGTATGTTTGTACGGTATGTATGTACGTACGTATGTATGTACTGTACAGTATGTATGTATGTGTGTATGTTTGTATGTAGTGTACAGTACACTATCTGTCCATCCTTTTTGCGGTCTTGCGTTGGCTCTCTTCCTGTGTCCACATTGAGACTGGTATGTGTGTGTGAATGGGCCCAGGATGAGTTGCAATTTGTAAGTAGCTCTCAGTGGCTGAGAGTATCTGCTAAACAGCTACACTTAAATTAAATTGTTTTGTGTAGGCTCTGGAGATATTGGCAATAGGGTCAGTGTTCTTGTTAACTGCGTGTGCGTGTGCATGTGCGTGTGCGCGTGTGCGTGTGTGCGTGTGTGTGTGTGTGTGTGTGTGTGTGTGTGTGTGTGTGTGTGTGTTCGCATGCGAGTGTGAGAGACTCTGAGAGCCAAGATAAATAGTTTTCTTGTGTTTGCTATTGTTTTGTTTTCTTAATGTGAGATATTTTATCAATGACCATCAAGTCAACAATGTTTTGCTTCCACTCCCCTGCCCTCTCTTCCTCTCATTCTCTCTGTCTCTCTCGATCTCTCTATCTCTCTTCCTCCCAGGCCATCAGACTGCACCCGAAGGCTGAAAAATGTAAGTGAAGCCTTCACACAGTGGAATAATTAGTTTGTCTTCTAACTGCGTTTGGAATGAACTGCTCTTGTGTGTCTGTCCGTCTAAGAGCCGTCCGTCTGCGTGAGACGGTGAGAGCTTGTCCGTCTCCCCTCTCGGTTTCTGTTGTCTTTATCTTTACTAACACTCTGTGCTTTTCTGTATGTTCTAACTCCATACTATTTCACATAGTGTTTTGTTGTGGGTCTACCTGCTTCCCCCTGCCAACCAAGTCTACAGCTGCCTTTTCTGTGAATTCTTCATAACCCTACTGTCTGAATTAAAGCTGCAATCCTTGACTTTCAAGTTCTACACAGAATTCGAACTCCGGAGCAGAGCTTTTGGATCAGCTATTTTCACCGCATGACAGCGGTGTACGAAAAATATAAATTAAAAACATAGACCTGTCACAAATGATTATAGGCCTGAGCTATTCTTGGGAATTTTCATCTACAATGACATGCCCAAAAACAGGGTTAGTGTGGTTAAATTAACAAGGGACTTTGCAGCGTGTCTCTATTCTACTATACTATAGTTATCCATTCCCCTTCTTTCATGCCTTCAATAATTCACGTCCTTGCTCTGCCACTGCTTATTTTAGCTTGAATGCACACTGCTAAATCCTGAGACCTGCTGTTTTCATTTGTACACTCTCAGATTCTTACAGTGCAC
>NC_137824.1:50593772-50663772 GCF_963921795.1 Nannobrachium achirus | reverse complement strand
TAAAACTGAGAAATCATCTCGTACTGAAGCCAAATGTCTTCCACAGATGTCCACACACTGCAGCTGACCAAAACAAAAACCTTGTTTCTATGAAGCAAAAATGATATAATAATCCAGTCAGTGTGTTGACGGTATTCCGGCAGCTGGAGGAATCTATTTTTGAAAATAATTGAAATACTCCAGAGTATTTTGACACTCAGCAGTGTGTTGGGGATATGGAGATACAAGGTTTCTACCTGACATGCTTAGGGCTGTCACAATTATTACATAACTGTCTAATCGCAATTATTTGACATAATCGCAATTATTTGACATAATCGCAATTATTTTGTCATATATTGTCATAATCGTTTGCATGTTGAAAAATGATTATGTTCAAATGTTTAAAGAAATAGTGGAAATAGCAGATCTACAAGCTCACAACACATCGCGATGCGAGCTTGTAGATCGGCTATTTCCACTATCAATGTTCTTTTTTAAGTGTAAAGTTGTTCTTTGTATATTACTACGCAATTATTTGAGTGACAATTAATCGTCATGTAAAATGATCATGATCGTGACAGCCCTAGACATGCTTTCTCTAGCCTGGCACATTATTCTGCTTTCTAGTCTCTGCTTTTTCATCCTTTCATGTACCAGTGTTTTATCCTTACACCTGACCTCCTGAGGGTTTGGATGTGAACGCCAGCATCCTTCAAGCTCTATTAGTAGTTGGAAGAGCGATCCATCATTCATAAGCATTGTCCTATGTTGAGCAGCATATCTGCCTCATGGGATTTTTCTTTTACTGAAAGGAGATTTGAGGGAGATCAGAACAAGAGGGATGAACATGATAGCAATGTGGGTCATGTACAATACATGCATCAATACTCTTCTTGCACTGATGTCTATGAACAGATACCAGCTGCTATGCACCTTCATTCTAAATCTCATGTACATAATGTTTGGATGGATATGCTACAGTATGTGTAGATAAGTTGCCCCCGCCCCCTTTTATTTTTGTTCTCTTTCTTGAAACAATCAAAAAGTGATCTTGCACAAAATAAATCTCCCACTGTTTTACACCTGTAAACCTGTGAATGTGACAATATAGATGCTTCTGATTCTGAAAAGACAATACTTAAATACCATATTATGATATTCAGGTTGTGGGCATGTTGGATAGGACAGAGGTTCTTAACCTTTTCAGGCCGCGACCCCCAAAATAATCATATTTTAACTGGGGCTTGACTGGCTTCACTGTGATGTCACACTAACAGAATCCCTTTTATTCCCATATATGGAGTTCCCTGGTGTCATCAATATTAATGATGACCTGTTCTAGAGATCCCTGTAATGCCAGGGGGGACACATCCATTTTATGCCCATATATGGAGATATGGAGATCCCTGTGATGCCAGGGGAACAAATCCCTTTTATGACCATATATGGAGAACCACATCCCTGGGCGAGGTCGCTTGTCGCCCTGAGGCGTCTTACTAGTTTTAGAGGTATTAAAGGCCTTAAATTGTCACTTTAGAAATGTGCAGATACCCTCCATACACTTACACTTTATGATGGTTTGTATACTGTTGAGTGAGAAAACAATGTTGCTCATTAAACCAGTCATCTGGGGACCCCCTGGGGATCCCGACCCACAGTTTGAGGACCACTGGGATTGGAAATAAGTGCTGACGTTGTGGTACTTCTTACAGACTGGTATCACAGACGTTCAGGGAGGTTTTTGAGAACAAAGAGAGAAGCAAAACAGAGGAGGGGTGGGGGGGGGGACAGGAAGTTCCTGTGGCTAACAGGAAAGGGCTTTCTCCACCTTTCATTAAACCAGAGAGACACAGACGTGACTCTACAGGAGAAAGGCAGAAAGATTGACAGATAATGAAGGAGAGACTGGGAAAGAGGAAAAGGAAGACAGAGGGATAGATAAACAGAGACGAAAAGAGAGAGAGAGAGAGAGAGAGAGAGAGAGAGAGAGGACGTGATGAAGAAGGATTCTCCAGAATGAGTGATGGGTTGTGAAAACTGGAGTTCTGCTCCGTATTTGGCCAGTTTAAAAAGAGATCATTAAAAGGATCCTGAAATCTTGTGAAATAAAATGTCATCAACCAATCATCAAGGACGATGATACACGAAAGAAGAAGATCCCTGCCTTTATACGTACATTATAATTGCCCTATGTAACCAAATAAATTAAAAATGCCTTAAATATTTTATTTATTTTAGAAATAGCAGGTATTTAGCGGGCACGATGGTACAGTCGGTTTCGATTGCCGCCGGGGGACGCTGTGGGCGTGTTCCTCTGCATCAACGGCGCCCACACCCTAGGTGGGTTTGGCGAAAGGGCCTTTCTGTTTGGAGTTTGCATGTTCTCCCTGGGTCTCTGGGTTAGTTATCCTCACGGTCCCCTCGGTTAGGTATCCTCACAAAAACCATGCAGTAATCCTGGTCTCTATAATGCCTCTGCCTGGCCAGCCTGATGGAGGGGAAAGGAACTGGTTGGAATAACGTGTTCCTTCCACACGCTATGTTCAACCGGCGAAGCTCCCCCCTGTCAGGTGATAAGAAGCGGCTTGATCACTCCTCATGCACTGAAGGAAGCATGAGCTCAGTTCAGGGCTCTCCCCAGGTTGGCAGAGGGAGAGCAGCGCCCAGGATTACAATTCAGGCAATTGGCACTGGGTGAAAAATGGGTTACAAAATCATGGGATCAAAATATTAAGAACTAAATAACTAGAAATAAAAAACGAATAAATACTAAGGTTCATAATATGATCATCAAATCAATATTTTAAATACTTTTTATTAGCACTTGCATTCCATATATTCCTTAGGGCTGGAATACACATGGACAAATGACATCATCAACTATGACCGGGGTTGTCCCTATTGAGAGAAAGATGAACAATTTCTAAAAGAAATCAAATTTATTTGAGCTTCTTTTGGTCTCGATTTCTGTGTCACTGTTTCAGGAGGTGGAGGACGCAGAGAGTCCGTCTAAGCGCAGCATCAGGGACAGCGGCTACATCGACTGTTGGGACTCGGAGCGCAGTGACTCGCTCTCCCCGCCACGTCACGGCCGAGAGGACTCCTTCGACAGCCTGGACTCGTTTGGATCGCGCTCCCGACAAACCCCGTCCCCGGACGTACTGGTTGCCCGTGGCAGCAGTGATGGTATGTCCAAAAGTTCAAATAATTTGTCCTTTACAGGAGAGCAGGACAAGCTTAGTCAGACTCTTAACTGTTTTGGAGTTGAGTACATTACCTTCCCTGACAACCGTCTTTACCACTTAAACCCTAATACTTCGTTGACCGGGGTCTCTTCACAAACCATTGCATTGTGATCTCAATCAGAAGGCTCTCAAATAAAGCGTTACATTTTCTCCATATCCATTAAAACGTTGATGAACCTACTTGAATAGCTGAGTCAGTGTTGACTAAACATAATCTTCCAATTAATAAGTCATAGACCTTTGCATTTAGTTTGTGAATTAATCTTTGCTCCAGGGACTATTTTATCTAGACTTTCCACATTAATCTGTGCTTTAAGAAGCATTACAATATGTAATGATAACACAAGTTCCATAAAAAAAAACATTAACAGTAACTGCACATAGACATTTTGTTGCGACCATAGGTCGCATTAACTACCAAAACCTCCACCGGCTGTCCGTCCCTGAGTGAGTGAGAGTCACACGTCACACGTCACACTTTTGCCCTGCTCATATCTCCACAACCGTTGCCCCCATCCATGCCACATTTTGCACACACACTCCTTACCTGCCAAACTACAACCTCCAAGGACCCCCGGAGCTCCAGGGACCCCCAGGTCCCTGGGGGATCCCCAAGTGTAAAAAATGACCATTTAATGTGCAAAAATGAGCAAATCACCACCCCAACGGGGCTGCTCACGGGGAATTCCCGGGGACCACCCACTCCTGGTGCTCCAGAACGGATGCAAAAGTCGTGACGCCCCCAGTGGAGGACCCCCTCCACTGCAGCTCACTGGGGCTAGGAGCGTCCGGGAGAGCCGGTGCCGGTACCTATTTGTCCGCCAAGGCAACGCGGACACCCCACCCCTCATTTGTCACATGGACCTCTTCTAGCGCCACCATGAGGCCGATTCTTGCAAAACACATTTTTGGACACTGCTCCTACAATTTTTGCCCTAAAATCACGCACATCGGTACACAGTATGTCTACACATTGCCCACACAACTAGGAACCAATGGCAGTTACAGCCCTCTTTGTGTATACATGTGACCTATGGTCGCTTATCTCCCGATTAGGGAGTCTTACTGGTATATAGGTTCACCTTTCTCAAGCAGGTTTCAAGTCTCCTTTTCAGAATCCTGTGACTTTCAAATCAAGCAAACTACCCTGCGCTTTTGGGAAATGGTCAGCAGTAGTGTCAAGTATACCATGAGTCATAGTCAATGGGCCAAACATTGCAACACTTTAGCACTTAAATCATTACTAGGCACTCGATAAGTCATTTTTGTTGCCACTTCCAACACAAACACAGTAGATTCCAGTCATGATTGTGACTAATAGGGGCAGGTGCTGTAGGGATAAATGGGGAATAAGGACACCAAAATCGAAACATGGTTCTTTTTTCCATGACAGCAGTGATATGGACAGGCACACAAGTGGAAGAGGAATGGGAAAACGGGAAAGTGGAAATAGCTGGAGGGGATATGATGTTATACGACGCACCATTTCTCCGTGTAATTGAATGTTTTGTTTTCTTCTTTGTATTTCCACTGCACCAGCAATATCCTGTATCGACGTCTTTAACAAGCTCTTTCAAGGCGCTGTGTGTCTCATGGTTGTCTGCGATAGCATCAATCTCTGTCACAATCTGTAACAATGGTGCCTCTGTGTTGACTTGTTTGAACCTGTTGCCACGGGTTACGGCATGTTTGATTGACAGCATTGTTGAGGGGTAGAGAGAGAGAGAGAGAGAGATGAGCTGAAATGAGAAGAAATAGTACTGTATGAATGATGATCACCGGAGGACTGTTTTGGATGTGACAGTGTACTGTGTTGCACATTACTGTAGGTATGTCAAATAAAAATACCTTTTTTAATGCAGAAGTGCTGAGACTGTACTGTATGTACAGATGACTGAGGAAGCCACATAACGAAATGTTCCCATTTATGATGAGCACAAGCTGAGCTAGGACGACACCAACCCATAATTAATCAAAAACCTCTCGAATTTAACAGACACACACACAGTCTGAGACAGATACAGTGTACTAAAATGCGATATTTTGATAGAGAATTATTTTTTCCCCTTTTTTTTTTAAACCAATGAAAAGTATTAACAAGAGCTTATGACTAAATAATAACTACATTGGAGCCACTGAACGCAGGTTCTTTTTTCCTTTTCCTGAAAAGTAACGGCTTTGGACTCGACAGTGACAATAAAATGTGATAATACAACACATCCACCTTGATCCGTTTCCCCACACATGGGGTGGTGCAATGACCTCTTTCTCAGACAGACATGTAAATGGTAAACAGTCGTAAAGACGTTTTATTTCACACCCCAGTTAAGGCAAAACTTGAGTTAAAAATATGGTTTGGTTGCATATAAATATTTTATAATGCCAAGCTACCCATTTGCTGCTATAGAATGATGTTGATTCCCACACTGTATTTCACTCTGACTTCTTTTTAATGAAGGCCTATAAAAGCTTAGGACAGGCGTCACAAAACCGTGCACACGTTTGAACCGGGGACTGTGAATAGACTCAGCATCCAATCTGGGTTGGCTGTGTTTTTTTTTTGGAGAGAGATGTGGAGAGAAAACACTGACTGCAAAAGCTGCAGTCATCAAGAGCCAATTCACCCCCAAACATTGATTAACTTTAGGGTCTGAGCTGACTTCAACCACTTAAAAACCCTATATACAGTATACTTTGGGCATACTGTATTGTTGGTAGCTTGACATGTTCAAATGAGAATCACTGTTTTTTTTTTTTAAGATTTGTTTTGGGCCCTTTTATGCCTTTATTTGATAGGATAGTAGACTGTCAGGAAATGGGGAGAGAGATGTGGAATGACATGCGGCAAATGTAGTCTGGATCGGGAATCGAACCGGTGACGCCAGCAGGCATCATAGCCTAGTATGTGGTATGCGCCTTGACCACTAGGCCAGCGGGCACCCCGAATCACTGGTTTAAAAAACATTAGGAAGCAAGCCCAAATAAGCAACTATACTTTATAGAAAGAAAAAATAATAATAAAGGCAACCCACTGCAACTACAACTATATACTATCAAGCAACTTTACAGAAAGACTTATTATAAGCAGACTTGGCAACGCTAGTTGCAGCAGACAGGAGACCAGTGATCAGACACACACAAGGAGCTTTGATTACACACAGAACAAGACGATCCGATTATTAACGTCCACGCAAAATGCTACCTGGCATAGCGTGTTTTCACCAACCTTGACCTTTTTACACAAGGACCTTTCACAGGCTATACTGCTTCAGAAACTCACTCACTCCCTGACAATAATTCGTATAATAATAGAATGGGTGGAAGGCTTAATTTAATCTCTGGAGGAAATTTAATATTGGCTGAACTCTTTTGTTGAGGCCAGGTTCTATAGATGGATACAGCTCTGATAAATGGTGCACTTTGTGCTTGTGGTGCCGGTGGTGGATGAAGCCTATTATCTTGTGTTCTTGAAGGACAACAATGCCCCATTGCCTGTCAAAAGCTATCTGAACAGCTTACTTCCCACGATACCATCAAGATGTGATACCGTCGCCGTCGGGCAGAAGCTTTGTATTTATGAAATCGTTACTTTTCAGGAAATTGGTGACGTAAATAAACTGTATACAAATGAAGGATCCAATGCAGTTATTAGTCACAACACAAGGACTTGTTAGTTGATTATTTATAACACATCTGCAGAGAGACTTAACCACTTTCAACCTGGAGTCCCTATTTTGGGCTTGTCATTAATATAGAGATACAAGGTTTCTGCCAGAGCGAAAAAGACCTGATATAAGAACTAACTTACCTGGTGTTCGCTTTTCAATAATGACCTCAACAATAGAGTAGGCCTACCCATTTACACCTGGAACACCTACACGTTGTTATACCTTTCAAGCCGGGATCGCTTCTGTATCATTTTGGTTGTTGCTATACCGTATATCCAATATAGAAACAAAATCTTTTTTGAAAACGTAAGTCAGGATTTAGAAGGAGTTTGTAGAAATCGGAATCAGGTCTTAAAATGGGTTTCTATTATGTAATCTTTATACTATCTATTTTATGTGGAAATCTCATTTTGGAACAAAACCCTTAATTTGTATATTCCCATCCCAGTTTTTGCTCATTATGCTCATGGTGACCTAGGGTCCAGCACCTTGAAAATCACCTTCAACATGTGGATGTTGACTGCGACTGGTGTACATTTTGGGAGAATTTATTTTACAGTACGACATTGACCCCTAGTCAAGGCCCCCTCATGCTTCAGTGTTACCATGTGTTCCAAACCCAAGCGCCACACCGTAAAGGCACATGTTCCTCACTACAGACCAGTGGCGTCAGTTCAGAAAAGGCTAAGGTATGGCAACATAACTGGTGTCTTGCACGCGCGCCTTCACGCGCGTGCAAGACACCAGTCATGTTGCCATACCTTAGCAACAGGCATGATACATTTATTTTAAGAAGTACATTTTATTTCCCCGTTTCTACGGTTTCTTGGGCTGGATATGGCAGCCTGGAACGGTTGTTCAAGTGCAGCTAAACTTGGCATGTTAGTAAACGTGCCACAATTAACAATAATGCATTGCACCTGTGCAGCTGACCTGCAGAACCTGGGAATATAACATTCTGTCAAGATGGGGAGAATACAAGTGTGGAGAAAACAATTATAATACCTTGTTAAAGTGACCATTTTGTTAAGTTTTGCATTTGTAGTTATTTTACTGTAATTTAACAACATAATAACCAGCACAGATAGACAAAGAGACATTTATGGATTTATATTTAAAAGTAACTTTTATTTTCCCCCCTGGACCCAGGGTATGGCAGCTGCATACCCCTGCCATACCCAATTGACGCCCCTGCTACAGACAGAGAGATGATAGAATGAAACTCACTCATGTTTCCAATTGATGGCTCAAGGCTCTTGTTATTGATCCAACCGTGCCGTGTGAGGCATAAATACCTTCAGGCCTCGTTAGGGCCAGGATCTGTCAGTCTTTCAGGTCACGTCAAATAAAGAAGACTATTGAAATGCAATGAGGGACGTTTCCATTGGTCTGAAGTGTGCGCCTGTGGCTGCGACTTCTGGATTCATTCAGATCTGAGAAAAAGACCCCAAATTAAAATGTGGTCCAAATAGTCCATGGAATGTGTGGATTTATACCTGGAAAGCTCCCAACCATGTCCATACCGTTTAAATCTTTTATTCTTATTGAGTCTGGATTTGATTCGATCTCATTTGATTTTTGCTGAACAAAATATCGACGCATTTGCGTGCACGTCTGTGTCCCAACGTTTGAGGACGAATGAAAGTATCAATCTGAAAACAATTGAGCTTTATCAGTTTACAGTACTTGACTGTAGGCATGGACAATACAAACGGACATCATAGACAAATTATAATGTCAGGATTATTGCGACCGTAGGTCGCAGTTTACTGTCAGAACCGTCACATCTTGACCGTATCCGTCTGTACGGATATGGTAACGCCTGACACTGTCACACATCACTGTGACATCACAGGTGACATCACTGTGATGTCAGATACTCAGAGCAGGGATAACGCCTGACACTGTGGTTCCCCTGACAAATCACTGTGACATCCCAGGTGACATCACGGTGATGTCAGATACTCAGAGCAGGGATCTCCTTATATGGGCCTAAACCGGTGACATCACAGTGGTGTGGCTGGTTCAGACAGGGATCTCCATGTATGGGCATACAAGGATTGTATGTTGTGATGTCATGGGAACCACTAACAGAATCCCTTTTATGCCCATATATGGAGATCCCTGATGTAATCAATTTTAAGCCCATATCTAACAGGACTTCATATGGGAATGCCCATACAGTATATATAGAGGAAGACAGCCCATATCTGTGTGGCTGGTTCAGACAGGGATCTCCATGTATGGGCATAAAAGGGATTGTATGTATGATGTCAGATGTGATAGGCGTCGCCCTTTAGGGCGAGGTTTCTTGTCGCCCTGAGGCGTCTTACTAGTACTGTGTATGTGAGACGAAAACATGGTAGAAGACAAAATGACAAAAATTGTTGTTCAGCCCCCCTATCATATAGATTGAGTGCTTGTGTGCACGAGGCGAGGTGAATTCTAGAAGCACATGTGCTACACATCTTGGAAAGGAATTTCTAAAGACCTTGGGTAAACCAAGGTGCAGAGCTTTTTGCCGAAGTGATTTGGTGTAGGGGGGAAAAACAGGGGGGGGCAATTATCGACCCCTGTGGGACACCAGTCGATGAAGTATGGTAAGGTTTAAGTCAGGGGTCTTCAACAGGGGGTCCGGGACCCCTAGGGGGTCCTCCAAAACTTTGAGTGATAGAAAGTTGTTTTTTTCCACTTTTTTATATTAACTCATTCTGTGCCAATGACTGCTTATGACGGGTTTTTTTCCAATAGCCCTGTGTGCCAATGACGGCTTATGACGGTTTTTGTGTTTTTTACATAGAAAAAAAAAAAAAAAAATCATTTTTCTTTTTTTTTCCTAAAGATGTCAAAATGACCTGAGATCAGAGAGATGCTTTTCTCTGTTTGTGTGTTCGCTCCCTCGTTTAGCTGATTGAGAAAATGTGTGTTCATGTGTGTCCATTCTAGTGGATGGACACTTTTTTTCATTCAAACAGCTCTATCTCTGGAACCATTTGTCCGATTGCCAAAATTCTTTTTGCCACTGAATCACAACAACTGTGTCTGTTTCTGTGGGGAAAAAAATTATAAAAAAAAAATCTTTTTTTTTCATTGCATAGTAAAGAAAAACATACAAAATCTCGGCACAGCTACCTTGGAGCCATTTTGGCATCTGGCACAGAATGAGTTAACCACTATTCACTATATTAACCAATATTCTGAGAACTTTAGACAAAAATAGCAGATCTACAAGCTCACAACGCCTCGTGCTGCGAGGCGTTGTGAGCTTGTAGATCGGCAATTTTTGGCAAAGAGCTTTGGTGTAGAGGGGAAAAAGAGCAGACTGAGTACAGAGTGAAAGGTCATGTTTTTTAAGTATTGACGGTTCAAGTGGTTAAATATCTGAAAACACAAATTGACATGATTCCAAAATGCACTGACGATCGTGTTGTCAAACGATGAAACTATATGGAATCTATAAAAAGGTTGTGGGGGGTCCCTGCTTCATCTCTCTCTCAAATAAGGGGTCCTTGGCCTGAAAACGTTGAAGACCCCTGGTTTAAGTGGTTATGCTGATTCTCATTTCTCTCAAAACGTGCGGCAGGATTTTAATCGTCGACTGGGGAAAGTCCTTGAGCGATGCACTTCTGCAAAGCCAGGTGTTCCCCATGCCATTAAAGAGCTGACAATGTGTTGAGAATCTGATGTGGAATGCAGTGGCACCGCACGTAAATTCTTCCTCACCAGTAGGCTAGAATTTATCCTCTGCGAGCTGTACTGTACAATACAAATCATATGATTTGTAGACTGTGTTCCACACAGAAACCACTGGCCTGCAAACTGCCTTCGATTGATTTATGGTCAGCTGTATCGTACATAATAATACAAGAATGTACTAGACCGAAAAAGTGATTTGTTTAATACACAGCTCATCTTTCTTCTCTCTCTCTAAAGTTATAGTTTTCATAAAGGGCATTTTCAACCCTGTTAAGACTTTCTTTGCAGTCTGCATAGAAATCGAACCCAAAGAAGCTTCACATTTACACTCAAGTATCTAGTTGATGGTCTTAACCGGACTGATTTACAGTGGCAGAATGTACTGTAGAGGCTTGATGTTTTGCCCCAGGACATTTCAACAAGACACGTGGATATTTAGAAGCACATTGTCTGTTCTTAAACGTGCAACCTTTCAACGCCTGTCTGATGACCAGGCCAGTCTAGCTCTGAAATGTTGAAACGTTTTATTGCAACCATCTCTCTTGATAGACACACGTGAGTGTGTTAGAGGTACGAACATAGGTGCTTCTTGTATGTTTTTGGTTCCTTTTTGTGGCCCTGGAGCTTGAAAATGTTATACTTGGACACCCCTTCTTAATTTTTCATGTCACAGGTCCCTACACCAGGGGTTTTCAAACTTTTTTGCACCCATGTAAATAACTTTTTCATCCACGGCACCCCTGAATTACATTGTTCATTTTTAGAATCTTACATCCTATTGGAGAAATATCCGTTTCCATCAGAACTGACTGAAAATAACGTTATACTTGACATTTAACCACTTGAACCCCAGCATGCCTATTCTGGGGGGAAGGTTCACCAAAAATAGACGATCTACAAGCTCACAACGCGTCACGTTGTGACGTGTTGTGAGCTTGTAGATCTGCTATTTTTGGTGAAGAGAGTTGTCGTAGATAGAAAAAGAACTCATCAAGTACAGTGCAAATCAAGTCTGTTTTACTAAGCAGTAGTGATATTGATGAATTCCAAATATTATCAAATTATCTCGCGGCACCCCTGGACTGGCATCACATCCACTTTGAAAACCCCTGCCCTACACTATGATACTTAGCCGTAGTTTAGCCGAAAAATATATCACTGTATTGCTGACTCCGCCATGCCCCCCAAATACCTCTATGTGTCTCAAATAATTCACCCCCCCCCCCTCCTCCCATCAGGCCGTGGGAGCGACTCGGAGTCTGACGGCCCCGCCCACAGGAAGGTGCCCGACGTGCGTAAGGACGACATGCTGGCTCGACGCACCTCAGTCAGCGAGCTACGGGCTGCCATGCCGTTCAACCAGTACCTGCCCAATAAGAGTAATCAGTCTACCTATGTGCCCGCGCCACTCCGGAAGAAGAAGGGCGACGAGGAGGGCAGCTCTTGCGCCCGCAAGAGCTGGAGTACCGCCACCTCACCCATAGGAGGCGACAGACCGTTGAGGTGAGCATGAAGGATTGCGTGGCAATAACAGGGGAGGAGATGCTATAGCAGGAGAACATGAATAAACTACTAGCATTGCTGTCTGTCATTTGTCATTGCTCTGTCATTCTGCTCTGTTAACGCATGGACATGTGATTTTATGAGATGTAAAGTTTCCTTTTCGAGCAAAATATTGTGTACAGCACAAGCCAAAGATCTCTGTTTAGCATTTATGGGTTTATATGAAATGTATGCTCTAACCATGACCTCTAATCAAACGCAATGTGCCATTCTCCTCAAATGCACATAAATCAATGGCAAAACATAACCAAGCACTTGAAGTATAATAATACAGATGGTCTTCTTTGGGGGAAAAAGAACTACTGTTATTTTGCTATTTTGATTTTATGAATTTTTTAATGGGTAGAATGAAACTGTTGAATTGCAGCTGCATTCTCCCCTCCCCCCTCCTTGCCCAGAGGTGGCAGAGGTGGTATGGGTTAATGGAAACCAGATGTGTGTTTTCATTGGCAAAAGCTTTTAACAAGTGTGACATTTGCAGAGTAGACCCAAATTAAGATGTGTTGAAGTTTGAGATTATGGGGATGGCATGTCACTCTGTGTTTATAATAGACACTTGCTTATAATAATAGCTGTTCACTAATTGAAGTGTTCGTCATTGTTGACGTATTGCCTGCAGAGTGCATTTCCTTCTCTGCAATCATCAGTGTTATAATAGTAGAAAATACCTCTTTATGTACCATATTTCATATGAATTTGATGGCCGTACACATAAAAGTAATATGAAGCAGATGCCATTGAAATAATGTGATACATCAGGTGCGAGTGCAGAGTAGGTCAGTATTCCGAATGGTAGAAGGCAAGAGAATTCTGCCAGAATTTACACCAGAATTTACTGTTGAGCTTTCTGGGCGTGTGGAGCCTAATTCAACCCATCTGTGAAGGGAGGTGCCCACTTTGATAACCCAAATGATGCACCCACCCTTCATCCGACATCCAAGGCTTTTGTTTGTGTGGTTCACCCTCGTTTGAAAGATTTTAGAAGGAATTTGAAAGGCTTTGGGATTTGGGGTGAACTGCATTCATCTTGTAACAATTCTTAGAATGGTCTTCATTCTAATTTAGTTTAGAGGGTAGTGTGTAAACTGGACATTTCAGTTCAACATCTATCACTCCATCAGTCATTCAACCGTAATTTACAATTTGCATTAGAGACATTAAAGTTGATGGGACACGACGGACAGAAACCCAGTCTGTGGTTCTCAATACGCTGGCACACAAGAAGACTTAAAGAAAAGAGTATTCTTAGTATGAAAGATTTGTGTTTGATGGATTTCTTTTCTTTTGTTCCCTTCCCTACTGCAACTCCTTCTTTTGCATTTGACCTTCATTGTTCTGTGTTGTGTGTCACTTTCTGTCTCTTTGTATTTGAATCATCCCATATCTGTTCTTGGTCATGTTATGGTTGGGACCTCTGACCTACTGCGACCCATGATCTTGGGGTCTGTTCGTCTCTTTTTGGTCGTACTGTTTTGTCTTGTTCGTATGCCGGTGTCTCTCCTTGTGTATTATATCTCTTTCAATGTTGCCTTTCTGTTTTCCATACACTCGTTTCCCTGCATGGATGCTAATGAAACAGTCCCACTGAGGCTCCTAGCTTAGATAGAACCCCCAGAGCAGACCCCACTCACTCCCTAAACGCGCCCCGTGAACCCCGGACCGAGCAGGAGCAACAGAGTCAGAGGGACAAGGAGAAAGAGCAGCAGCTTCCTTCTAGACCCTCCATGGAGGCCCTTGGCCTGAGGAGGAGGAGCAGTGCGCCTCGGCTCTGTGCCCTCTCCCCGCCTCACGCAGAGCCACCTCCTGGGGAGACCCCAGCCCTCCTGATGGCCACCTCCCAACAAAGGTGCCAAATGATTTTGCCTGTTTACCTGTAAAAAAAAGAAATTCAAAAAAGTATGGAACATGAGCCGAGTGCTTCAGAGGTTTAGCAACAGGGTGATATCTCCAGTCCTGTGTTGTTTGAGGTGCTCGAAGTTAATATAGAGTTAAATCGACGAAGGTGCCTATATATGTGCCTGTCATGATTGGTTCCCTTGGTCACAAGGATGTATAAGAGGACATGCACCCACGGTGACATCCCCTTATAGCCACGCCCTGAAGAAGACAGTGTGTCGAAACCGGTCTGAGTTAGTGGCCTTTTAATTGGATTTTTAATATGTAATAGCCCTATCTAAATAAAGGCTTTTTAGCTGTTCCTTGACTCGTGAGTGTGCTTGAAGAATTTCCCTTGATGGGACCCCTCGTCGAAGTCTGATTCATAGTTGCCCTGAATCAATCCAGTCAAAAACCTGTATTTCGTTCTGTTCTTCATTTGTTCACTTAAACTTCATATTCTTTGTTGACCGGGGTCTCCCAGGGCTCTTTTCTTCCTCTCCTTTTTGTCTCCTATTCCTTATTTGCAGTGCAGTTTTGTTTCAGGCGAGTAGCTGTCGCGTTTTATCCAGATCTATGTTGGAATGAGTCTGTAAATAGTGGTTACGTCTCTTGGTCAAGGACCTTGCAGCTGTAGCCTGTTGGTGGAGACGTTGGCTGTCAACGGGATGGAACCGATGACATGCCAGGTGAAGGAGAGAAGAATCTCTCCAACAAGCAGTCCCATCCCACCCACCATGGTCTCATCTGACACAGTGAGGCTTGGAAGCAGCAAATGCACAATGCTGTTGTTTTTCTCCCTGTGTAAGCCCCAATGACTGTTCATTTTACTGCAGCCATCTCTCTTGATAGACATTTGGGTTGCTTGAATGATTTCGTAATCCGCCTGCTCTGCGTTATTTCCTACGTAGGCTTTGCCAATTTTTCAACCAATTTAGTCATCACACCAATGCCCGAATTCCCCAGGCAGTGTGTTGTCTTGTCACTGACCCCTACTGGTTTGTCGTTGGACTGGTTGGTCCTTTGTAAGGATGATATTGAAACCACATTCCTCCTTTGACACACATGGAATTGTCTGCCACTTTCACCTGGAAATAAGGAGCCTCAGCAGAAGGACCTTATTCCTCACAGTGCAACACCCCTAAAAGTATCAATACTCCAATGTTGAAATACTCTTTACCTATACTACTTTGAAAATAGCAGATCTACAAGCTCACAATGTGTCGCATCGCGACACATTAGCTATTTTCAATGTTTGAAATGTATAGGGCTGAAGTGGTTAATGTACTCTGTTTTGTGATAATAGTCAGAACCTACAAAGTAACTACGTAAGTAAAAGTATTGGAAATTGGAAATACTCAAGTAAATACAAATACTTCAAATTTGTACTTAAATACAATACTTAAGTAAATGTACTCAGTTATTTTACACCACTTCTTGTATGGATGCTGGGCCAAGCGAGAGGCACCGTGGATGATTTGTATCCGATTGCCAGTCCTCTTAAAGTGATATTTGGGCCACACCACCATTTTCAGTTGGCTCTGGTGTTGTTGTGAAAACTTGTGGAGAGGTTCTTAGGTAGCATACAACACTGATGTTCCAAAAAGCTTTCTGAGGGGATCTTTCAGGATTTCCCTAATAGTTTTCACTTTGGCCTCCTGCTTTTGTTGGCAACAGCATTGATTGCACCTGGAGAAAGAAAGTATTGTGGATTTCTGGCGAGTCTGTCTCGAAAAGGATGTCATTTACTGCACAACCTGTTGCCAGGAGTAGTAGCCTAATGCTGTGCTGTGAATTATCACAGACCCATGTTTCACCCAAACATTGATGCACTCACTGAAAATAACCCATGCATTTTATTTAAGTTGTGAGCCTGCAGATGAGTTATTCTTTTTTACTATTGAAAATGATTAAATTATTATTGGTTTTATTGTGGAAACTTTGCTCATACATCATGTGGTGTATGATTGAGTTTCTCTGCTTTGAACCTACAGTATACATAGCGCTATAAGTGGGGGAAGCCTTTAATAGCCTGTGGTTGTCAGAGAGGGTGATGATATTGTAAACAAAAAAATAGGAATAGGAAAGAATATACACACACACACACACGCACGCACGCACGCACGCACGCACACACACACACACACACACACACACACACACACACACACACACACACACACACACACACACACACACACACACACACACACACACACACACAGTATATCTGTATATGCAGTAAGCCAGAGCATGTTTTTGGAGTGCAGCCAACTATTGTCCTTTGACTGTCAATCCAAGGATTCAAACTCAATTTAGTGTCCTCAGGGGTGTAACACTCTACTCTCTCTCTCATAATACAGCACACGTATATCATTTTACGCTCTGCTTACCCAGATGTGGATTTTGCACTGTAAAGTATAAAAATAGACCCTTAAAGGGTGAAATTTACAGTCAGGGTTTTACATTGTGGCTGTGTGTGCCAGTGCCGTACACACTGTGGAAACAATGCTGAACACATACACATATAGCTTGCACACACATGGCTTGCACACACAAACACAAACACAGAGGAACGTGGATATGCGACCCACCCACAGGATGTAAAGCTATGAGTCCACCTTCCTTCCCAGAGCCTTTCAGTGCAGGACTGAGACCGCAGCCAGCCTCTGTCGCACTGGCAAACACATTCTTCAAAGAATTCTGAGCTCAGCTTTTTTTTTTACAGCATTGTGTCTGGACCCGGGCGCGGGTTCTCAGACATTCTGTCAGAGTTGTGGACAAAGAACAACTATAACAGAGGAATATGTCTGACTGTGACAGCTGATCCAATGTGGGACTTAGTGTGTATAGAAGCACTGTGTTGCCTGTCTGATAATAACAACAAGTGTTTTGTTTGTTTCTTTGTTGTTTTTCGATGCTTTGAGGAATATTTGAGTGTAAACCTTCACATGCTGCAGATTTGTGAACCTTTGTTTGCTTCTTAGTGAATCAAATTTGCTTACAGACAGATGTGTGAGCCACACTATGCTCTTATGTCTTAGATTTATGTCCATGGAGCCTGCATTTAAGTCTCCTCCAGTGGAATGCTGTATGATGATATGTGATGGTAACCAGGCAACTGTTCTAGAGCCAACAACTCATTTCAGTTCTTGCACTGTTGTCTGCTGCGAGATGATAACTCAGCCGATTCTCTCAGCAGTACTCCAGCCCGCTCGTGCTCCGAGGAACTCTTCCCCCGACCGTCGACCCTGGCAGCCGGCACGGCGGTGAGCTCCGAGCTCGCGACTAGTCCCGTCAGTTTGCCCGGGACACACATGGACAGGAAGTGTCCACCTTTGCTGGACGGGGAGGAGGCAGCGGGACAGAGGAAGGGAGGCGCTAGCACACGCACATCAGCTTCAGAAACGGATGGTGACGACGCAGCATGGGCCAGACAAAACCTCTCCTCTCCCAGACACGGCACCTCTCCTGGCTCCCCCCACTTTCTTCCTGTGCCCGCCACCACGATGGTGTCGGTTACCATAACGACCACAGGTACGGGCAAGACGGCAAGACCACTGGGCGAAAGCGACGGGCCACAGATGCCGCCTCCATCGCCGGACAGCGATCCGCCGTCAACGTGAGCCCCGCTGCACTACAACATGATACCAACCTTTTGCCATGTTGAACTGGGGAACTCCGGAATGGGAATTCTCTGCAGCATGTGCCCTTGGCCTCAGTGGCAGCAGTGCTGTCTTATGGATGATGTGCCTGTTTTTGTTTAACCTGAAGATGAAGAGCATGACCTCATTTCAAAATCCTTTATAATCTGTACGCGAAGATGCAAAGTGGCTGTAAAGAAGTATATGATTTTCTTCTTAATTTCCTTTTTTTCTTTTCTTTTTTTGCTCTTCTTGCAGTGACAGAAGAAGCCAAAGAATTTGTTGTTTTATTAACTATGCATGACCTTTCGTGGCAGCCTTTGGCCTTTTTGGACAGAGCCAGAGGTGTACTAACCCCCAACTGAATTTTGGTTGCATTTGAGCTGATTTGAAATGGTATTCTGCTTTCTCGTGTGGAAAATGGATTTTGCAGCGCTCGAATGCATGTATGCACCCTTAAATACATGCATTAACCCATTCATTGCAAAGTACAAACACAATCAGTTGTTATGGCTGTCCGCGACTAATCGACTGAAGGGACAGCCCTATATATTGTCACTGTCGGGCAGAAACCTTGTATCTCCAAGTTTCAAATTTGTAATTTTTTTGTGCAAAGCAAATCCCTGCTTCATCATACAAGGCCGTCGCACAAAAGTAGTGAAAACAGCCGATCTACAAGCACACAAGTGTGCTTGTAGATCGGCTGTTTTCACTAGTTTAGTTATTTTTTTAAATGATAAATACAAAACGAACGCTTTTGGACATACAAGGTTTCCACCCGACAACGACGATATAGTTGATAATTGACAAAAGAAATGAATATGACAGGAATTAGACAAGAACACAGAGGACAATCTAAAACTGATAATAATACACACATCTCACCGACGCACACACATGGCAAATAAACAGCCCATGAAACCATCTCTCTGGTGTTGATTTAGCGAGGGCTTTCTGCACTGAACCTCCCTTTTCTCCTTCTTGTGGCAAGTCATAAGTGAGCCACAAGCCACACTTTCACTCGCACCCCTCCCGACATCACAGAGGATGCTATTTAAAGCCCCTCTGTGAAGAACTGTGCGGCTGAGGACCGAACCTTCATCTGGTGGTCACAGACACACACGGAGAGCCACAGCCTTGCTGCTTGCTGCCTCGGCACTAGTTTATAAAAGGATGCATGCTGTCATTGATGATTCACTGTCATCCAAGCGTCCAGTGTGCTAGCATGCTCTGTTGCTAGCAAAGTACTTTGACTGTGCCTGCTTGCCCTCTTTGCTGGCTGTATTTTTAGATAAGAGCGCCCCCTTGTGCTTGAATGGGTGATGTAGTTCTGCAGTTCACTGTGACAACAGTTGACAAATACATGCCTGTTGCCTGGGTACTGTATGTAGATAGTGGTACATGATGAATGTAAAGGAAATACCCAAACTTTGGTTCATTTTATACCTCTTCGGTCTTTCACAATTTCACCCATTGTCAGCTTTTAAGCCTGATTCATACTTAGTCGCCAAACGGCGTTGCTTGCCGAAGATGGTCGTCCCACAAGCTCTCGACGTGACGTGAATGCACCGCGTTGTGACCTTCCAGATTGGCTATTTTTGGCGAGCGACGCAGTCGGGCAACAAGAGTATGAATTAGGCCGTACACTCATCACGGATGTAATCCGCCAGCTCACCTTCAGGTGTCTCGTGGTAGTGTTGAAGTGTTTGTGTGTTCATCTGTGACTGTGCTCTCTCCTCCATCCTCTCCTGACTCCTGTAGATACAACCACTCTGCTTGTGTCTCAGACGACCCACAGTAAGTTGTCCTTATTGTTGCTCAGAACGCATACCCCTGGCCTGACACTGCACTGCACCGTAAACAAACGACCCAAAACGGAAAGAGCCTGGGTTCAGTATCTGCTACAAGTCTATCGCTGAGAAAGACACTGAACCCGCCGCTTATTGTTGCTTTGGATTAACTTTTAACTTTTTTTTTGCGGAAAAGGAATGACAATGGAATCGGATAATTTCGCCCATTTACACTAGCTTTACTTAACTTTACCAGTGTTCTGTTGTATGAGTAGGGGCTGTAGGGGAAAAAAAACACTTTTACTGGACAATTTGGCTGCTCTGTTGTCACTTCAGCTCCTCCCAGCTGCATGCAATCACACTGCCCTCTCACTATTTCCTGAGCACGAAACCGGGACTTCTCCAGTCCTGCAGACCCAGAACACTGCTGGTTTTCCATTCAGCCATGTAGTTAATAATATCTCCCTGGAGTTACAGGTCTAAACCAATCTATTTGGATGGCTAGTATGGAAGCCAGGAGTACTCGGAGTCCCCAGGAAAAACAGAACTGCTGCCATAACTAAGCAACACAGGACACAATCAAATAGAATGGGCATTTCCCTTGTGTCGCATACATTTGGTGCACCTACGATGGCTTCCACAGAACTCATTCCAATGTGATTACAACGAGCAATGTTTCACATTACATAGAAGGCATTTTAACCACCTAGATACTTGTTTGTAATCCAAGTAATGAACTACAACCTCACAAGGCATTTGCAACATTTTGTGAGCTTGTAGATCTCCTATTTTCTCTTTTGAAAGTGGTTAAGTGTACCAGCCAAAATCTGTCCTACAAACCCAAACGGCAACTTTGAAATCTGCCTTCAGAGTGAGTGCATACAGCACAGCACAGTGACCTGCTGTTTGGTTTGTAGGATGTATGGTTAATGGCCTTTGCAGTGTGTTTATTTCAGTGGAAATGCCCATTTGATCCATTTTATGCTGTGAGAGCAAAGCACTAAAAGGACTGGCATGATGTACTAACTGCAGTGTGTTTCTCACTCACTACAGTATCTCACCTCCTTCAGCTCAGCGTGGATGTTCTCACTGTTATGAAGAGATTGTGAAGACTCTACCGAATGCTACCCACTCATACCTACTCACATACTGTATTATGCACGCACGCACGCACGCACGCACGCACGCACGCACGCACGCACGCACGCACACACACACACACACACACACACACACACACACACACACACACACACAGATATATTAATATGGATGCATATACAGTATATTAACTGTCCATTTGTTTGATTTAACCCATTATTCTGAGTACTAATTATGTTCTGCCCAAGGCCTTTTGCCTTTAATTCTCTGTCACAACGTAACAGATTTCTTGACCTCACAGACAGTGCAAGCAAGATGCCTTTTTTTCTGAAAATAACATCACCTTTGTGAAGCAGAACGGCTTAGTTCATATTGATGGCTCATATCAGCTTGTTGATGAAAGTTGATCTGGAGTATTTGTTTTGTTTATTGTATTGTTCATTCTGCCTCACTCTGCTGCTCTCTTGAAGCACTGCACAATAGAACATGGATTAATATATGATATTATATATTTATCCATTATAGATATTATATATTGTATATTATAATATATGATATGATATGATATTCATAGTAAAATCCTCTTTGTTCATTTTACCACGTAATCCCTCTGTACTAGTAATCTAGTTGATCGGGGTTGGCTCTCTGCTTGGTCCGCTCTTTTCTTCCCCTCTCTACACCAAATCTCTTTGCCTGAAGTAGACAATCAACAGACTATTTTTGGCGCATGTTCCCGCCAGGATAGGGATGCTAGGGTTCAAGTGGTCAACACTGAGGATTTACTGTGTAAGAATGTACAGTATGTCTACTGTATGTGCTGACACTGCTTTTTTATTTTTATTTCAATATTTTCACAAAGCTTGTGCTCCGCTGGTATTGCCATGTCAGGACTTTCTGGAATATTACCTTTACTTACTCTCGCTGTCTTCTCTTTCTCTGTCTGTCCCTCTAACTCTGTTTGTCTGTCTGTCTCTGTCTCTCTCTCTCTGTTTTGTGTACCCGTCTCTCGTCCCAGGAGCGTGAGCATGATTGACATGCGTCGAGAGGAGGAGGCCATCTTGCAGCCTCACAGTCAGGTGCGTCATGAGCGGATGCACAACCAGTACAACGAGCTGAAGGAAGACGAGGACCACTGGCAGGATGTGAGTTGATCATGTTCAACTTTTGGATAAGAACACATTTATTCCTTCTTTTCCTCTTGGTCGGCCTGTGGGTCACATCCATCCATAGAGCTACCGTATCCATTCATTTCAATGAAGTGCGTGTGTGTGTGTGTGTGTGTGTGTGTGTGTGTGTGTGTGTGTGCGTGTTTGTCAGGACCTGGCAAAGTGGAAGAACCGGAGGCGGAGTGTGTCACAGGACCTGATAAAGAAGGAAGAGGAGAGGAAGATGATGGAGAATGTGCTGTCAGGAGATGCATGTCACAGCATGAGGAGGAAGAGCATTAAGACCTACCGAGAGATACTACAAGACAAGTATGTACACGCACGCACGCGCGCACGCACACACACACACACACACACACACACACACACACACACACACACACACACACACACACACACACACACACATACACAATGAACAATGACCCGTGTTGATTCAATACAGTAATTCCCAACCTGTGATGTCGTAAGGATATTGCAAGTGGACCCCCAAATAAAATAGGATTTCATTGATAATATGAAATTAATATAAGTTAGTAAATGATTCCTCTGAACGTGTGTTGGTGCATGCTCATTGCAATGACAAGACCATGGGTGATAACCGGTCTACCAGCCTCCTGGTAGCCAGTAGACAGACTACTGAGCCTTAGATAAGGGATGACATTGGTGATAACAGACCCATACTAAGGGGGATATCGGCTGGCTACATCCACAGTGTTGGGTGTATGGTAAAAAGTGAGGGGATGATTTTATGATGACATTAAATCGGTGTACAGAAAAAGTACAAAACTATGGCGCCACCTCTTTAAAATAAACTTTAAACTGATACTGAGGTGATATAGAGTTGCTTTCTGTATAGGTCCCCAAAAAGATTTCTCTAGTAGTAAGTAGGGTAATAAAACCCCTGGATCTCATCCCTTCCTCCCTATCTCTCTCCCTCCACCAGGGAGCGCCGCGAGGAGGAGCTGCGGGTGGCGTACAAGATGGCCCGCACGTCCGAGGAGGCGTCCAGCGTGCTCCAGCGCTACGCCCAGCGCTTCTCCATCAGCGAGGCGGTGATGGAGCGCCTGCAGCTGCCCAAGCTGCTGGACCGCAGCGTGTCGCATGACCCCAGCGTCCTGCCCTCCTCCTCCTCCCCCACGTCCCCCTCGCACCTCCACTTCACCTCGCTGTCCCTGTCCGCCTCCCCGACCACCCCGGCGGACCCCTCGGGCGGCTGCGACCCGGACGGGCCCATGCGCTTCCTGCGGCAGCAGTCGGCCCCCATCCCCAAGTTCACCTCCACGGTGGAGGCGCGGGTGGAGGAGTTCCCCAGAGACAGCGGTGCAGCGCGGCCCTCGTCTTCTTCGCCACACTCCCCCTCCTCCTCCCCCTCCTCCTCCTCCTCCTCTCAACACCGGCCGCAGATCCGCTCGCGCTCGTCAGAGCCGAAACCCCCGACCACGACCGTCAGAGCCGTGTCGCCAAAACCGGTGCCTTTACTGACGCCCAAGCCTTACGTCCAGACCAGACCCTCTGCTGCTGCTGCTGCTGCCACCACAGGACCATCTAAGGTGAGCGCCACATATCTTACTCCATCACTTAACTTATTGTTAAAGGTAGGGTAAGTGATTTAGGGTAGGGTCAGTTTCAGTTTTCACCATGATCAAGTGGGGGTTCTGATAGTACTAGATACTAACTAGTACTATAAGAACATAGACCCATTTTGTTATTATTTGAATTAAATTAAATCTCTTACCCTACCTTTAAGTGAGAAACAAACGTATTGTTTCTCACTTAACCTTTTAAACCCTATATATCGTCGCTGACGGGCAGAATACAGTGTTTTTTCCCAAATTAGTTCCAAACTCGCTTCAAAGCAGATCTACTGTACAAGCTCGAAACGCGGCTCGGAACGCACATGTCTATATTAAAATTAAAAAGAAAAATGAGACATGCACTTCTTTTTCCTAAAGTACAAATATATAAGAGGGCCAAAATAAAATGTGTTGAAGTATTATGAACAGTCCCACCCGAGCGTATCTGATTAGCTGGGGGGAATTTTCACCATTTATCTGTGGAACCGAGTCAAACTAAATGTAATGCCTCAACTCCTTCTAAGTGCTTGTCAGGGTGGGGGGTCCCCAGTTCAAATATTATGATTACTTTGGGGCATACCCAGTTCAAATATGATTACTTTGGGGGCATACCCAGTTCAAATATGATTACTTTGAGGGGCTCCCAATTCAAATATGATTACTTTGGGGGATACCCAGTTCAAATATGATTATTTTGGGGGGTCACAGCCTGAAAAGGTTGAGAACCACTGTACTGGGGTACACTACAGTGAGAACCACTGTACTGGGGTACACTACAGTGAAGACCGCAGAGCTGAAGTGGAGAGAGAGAAAACAAATGGCTACACGGAACATGGCTTCTTCCCAGACCTGGCAGCCCTCTGCTCACAGTTGGTTGGATGAGCCCATGCCCACCCGCCATCCCCCCCCCCCCATCCCACTGCCCCCTTGGCATTTACATTAGAATGCCACAGAACGCGCCATGGAGATGGGCTGTCATGTTTCCTCGTGGAAACAACAGACTCTCCCCACTAAGAGCCATGTAATGTTTCAACTCTCAAAGAGGATCTACAACTTCCTTTAAATGGAAAAGATAATGGCCCGGAATGAAAACCATCCTCTTGTGTTTTCGCGGAGCGTATGCATGTGTGTGTGCGTGCATGTTGGTGTGTGTTAAAGTGTCTTGGAGGGGGGGTTATTACTGTCCGAAATGGGGAAAGTGCAGAGCCGCTGGTCTGGAATGTCTCGTCACAGGAGCCTGGGCAGAGTGGAGCCCGGGGCTGTGAATGGAGCCCTCTGTTCCCTATTGACTTAAGACGTTGACAAGTAGGGCCCTCTCAATGTGAAGTGGGCTCCCCAGCGCACAAAGAGGGGCCACACACATACACAGGCTGCTGGGAAGGAGATGAGATGGAGACATGGGGTGCAGGAGGGTGGGTGTGTGGGGTAGAGGCGGCCTGAGAGCCTGCATTCACCCACCCAACCTCTACCACTGCTGCTACAGGCCTCTTAAGTTACCAGGCTCCTTAGCAGCTTCTCACACTCAACATGGACTCAGAGTGGCATAGATGGTTGCTGATAGAGGAGGCTAGATGACCGGCCAATAATGATAACATTAACTCATTCACTGCCAAGAAAAATGCACTGTTTTGACTAACACAGAGCAAGAACATGGAAGCGGGGAAATGGAAAAAACAGGATGTCATTTCACATGTTTCAGTTTTGCTGTGATTCCATTTTATTTTTACACCAGGGGGCTGTTCGCTAACTTGTGAAAAAAAAAAAAAAAAAAAAAAAAAACATTACGAGAATCTTGTCTTTGGCAGAAAGGAGTTAGTTAATAACTGTAATAATATAATTAAAGTTCCTGATATATCACACTCTAAAAATAAAGGTTTACTAAGCATTTGCAATAAAATGCCATCATACTCCAATAAGTTAAAGCGAGTGTACGCTTTAAGCAATAGCCGTGTGCTTGTTTGTGTGCATGCTGATGTATTTATGAAAAGATCACCAGCACTCACTTGATCCTTTTTAGGATCTCTTATTTATAGTGTAGCCCCAGCAGCAGATCACTCACAGATGTTTAGAGCAATGGCCTTCCACAGTGTGAATGGCGCTGGGGAAGACTGTTGGCCGTAACAGATCCTAAAAGGGCAGAGCGAGTGCTGGTGATCTTTTCAAAGATACTGTTTTACTGCCAGAACCGTGCATCTGATACACTTGAACGTTGCACCATTCAACTGACGAGCACTCGCCTTTCTCTTTTTCAAGTCATGCATGCTGTATTTCTTTACCCAGGCACCGGAGCGACTCCTCAAAAAATAAAACGTAAAAAACTTCTGTCCTTTTGCAACCAGGCCGACGGCTTGCTCCGCGTCAACGGCGTCCTGGGGGCCGAAGAGCGCCCCTCCACCCCCGAGAGCCAGGACGGGGAGTCTCTGATGTGCTTCCAGCCGTGTCCCCCCACACCCACGCGCGTCACCCACCATGTCGTCGACGCGACAGAGCCCGCCGCGGCGGCAGCCTCTCCCGTACATAGCGCGCACACGTCTCCCAGAGGGCGGCCGGGGTCGTCGGAGCCCACGGAGGAGAGACGCGGTGACGCGACACCAGGCTCCGGAGATGCCCGGGGTGACCTTAAGCTCCGCCCCTCCACCCCGCCCAGTCGACCCACCTCACTACCCACGGTGAGCATAAGAGCCTCTCTCACACATTTTAACATCATATCAGCATCATACTGTATGTCCAAACGCCATACTTTACAGGGGAAAAGAATCCGTGTTCCAATGGATCCAATTTATTATTATTTTGACACAAGCTCTTGTTAAAACATTTCATTTGTTAAATATTTATAGAACACACAGACACCCTTAGCCACTTTCATCCTGGCATCCCTATTTTGGGCTTGTCATTATACGTGACATTTTTCAAAAATATACATTTACAGCAGGTGGCTTTGAGTTCCTGACAAATGATAGAGAATGGCTCAGCTCTGTTCTGAAGGGGAGGAAAGCCGTCAGGTCCAGGTTAGCTGACCCTTCATCTTGTGTGTCCCTCCCCACATATAGGAGCTGCAGAAGCCAGGAGAAGGGGTGGAGGTGACAGGAGGCCGGTCCTCTGTCCCTCCTCCTCCTCCTCTTCCTCTGGAGGAAGAGGTGGACAAGCCAAAGAGTGACACTGCAGGACAGCAGACGGCATCCACAGGTCTGAGCCCAAGACAGGACGGTGCTTCTCAGAAGTCCAGGGGTCCCCAGCAAAATGTGTTAATGCAGCATCAAAATCTGTTTCACCACTATAACCCGCTATTTGAAGATCTACAAGTTCACAAATGCGCTGTTTTGATCTTGTAGATGGGTTATTATTAAATAAAATCTGGATTTAAAAACTAAATTTACTCAAATATACTATGGGGTCCTCGGCACAAAATCCTGTAGAGGCCTGCGGCCAAATACTATTCATTTGGGTGTCTTTGACATGAAAACATTTGAGAACCACTGGCCTAGGATGCTGTTACCAAGGGGCCCATGTTACTGCTTGCCTGCCACCTAGTGGTGATTTGACAGACTAGCAGTAATACAGTGTAAAGTGAAAATTGGAAGCATTTTGTTGTCCATGTTGAGGTTCATAATGTATGCATTAATTTGGGGGCAGGCATTTGGTGCAGTGACAACATAATGAAAATGGATAAATAAGACTAGCACTGACGAACATGACGGACGCAGTGTAAACGGATTTTCGCAGAACGTCCATTCAGACTGATGTATCCATTGAGAAAGCAGACATTATAAAGAGATGGAAGATTATAACAGAAAGATATATATTATGTTCTAATATTTCAAAATGGCTAAAATTACAAATGCATGAAAGAAATAGGGAATGGGCGTAGGTTTTGGATGTGGATCCAGGTAGTGGGTTTTGGATGTGGATCCAGGTAGGGGGAAACTACTAATAAGTGATTTTGGTGATGTGTGTGCAGAACGCCAACAGACCGTCCAGGAACAGACGGCTCCAAGTAGACTAAATGCTCCCATCCTCCTGAAGTCAGAGGCCAACACACCACAGAGTCAGCCTCAGCCCACAGCCTCCCAGGTAGGGATGACTTTACTGCTAAGGTACCAGTGTCAGTGACGAACACTCACTCAACCATTAAAGAAAAGTAAGTGCTAAAAATACTACTCCTATTTCATGCAGTGGAATGTCACACTGCATAGTGTAGACACAGACAACACACATCACTCTGCATTCAAACTATTGTGGCGTAAGGATAATGTGAGATTGCTCAAGGTCTCATGACCTAGGCCTTCTTACTGTGCCGATATCTAGGCTAAAAACTAAAGGTGACCTTTGCAGTTGTAGCCCCCACTCAATTGCCCTGAGGTGACAGGGAATGGGTGTGTAGGTTGATTCCTAAAGCTTTTAAAAACTCACCTGTTTCATAAGCACTTCATCTTGTAATGTGTTGACCTTCTGTGTAGTTTTCACTGTCTATCGTTTTATCCTGTTTTCTATTTTTATTTTTATGATATCATTCTTTGTATATTACCTTGTTGCTTGTTCACAACAAGTTGTAATGCAATGCATTTTGAGCTTGTAAATCTGCTATTTTTGCTATTTTGAAAATGCTTGAATATTTCCCCCAATAATGTATAATAGATTGTGAACCAATGCCCAATCAAATTATGTTCCAAATCTGACTGCAGGTCAGTGAAAGTACCCAGGAGTGGCCTACGAGAAAAGAGAGTCTACCGGTCATCAACGATCCACGATCTCTCAGTTACGACCCGCCATGCAACACCACAGCAGCAGGTAAAACACTTTGCCATCCGCCAGGCACTAACATGATTATAATCAACTCACTCTTCTCCACCGTTTGACTACAGCACATCCTCCTTGCTCACTCCTTGCACTCTTGCCGTTTGGCTGTTAAAAGTAAAGCGCGGGACAGTGCTGAGCTGATCGGCGATTTTCGACGCATGACACGATTCATAACCACGTATAAATCAGCTATATTGCATCTTACAGAGCTAATTGCCTCTGTATACGTTTTATGTTCAATACAGTAGCATTTACAATGGTGATGAGACTGCAGACATACGATTGAATGAAAATATTCCACCCCGGCTTCCGGCAAATTAAAATCAAGCTATTATGATAACATTGGTAATCACTCTCCATTGCATGAGAGGCCGTAATGATCTTGCTTACCATCCCAGCTCCCGCGGGACATCAGTCCCCAGTGTTGTGCATGAACGCACTCAAAGAGCATTGAACTGGATTGATCCGTTTGCAACTAATGAATGTGAGTGTTGTTAACTCCCACGAGGCTCACTGTTGCAAGTGGATGAATTCACGATGTTATTGTTACATCTTGTGTACAAGTACATAAGAGTACATACAGTTCTTTGGTTTTGGTTCCTCAACACAGCCTTGTAGTAGCAATAGTCAAACAATAGTAGCAGTAATAATGAACAGTGACAAAGAAAGAATAAAGACGCTAGCTAGATCGTGGCCTTTTCTCCAATACAGAGAAAGCAAAAAACACTTGCGTCCTTGGAAAGAATTTACTTGTGAGCTCCCACTGTTTTGACTGAAACATGCACAGCTGATTAGAGCAGCGAGCTGCAGTGTGCAATCACGTGACTTCAAGTTACAAGTTCATTTCAAAGACGGGCAGGTCTTTTTTTAAGACCTGTTTTGGGTCCTTTTATGCCTTTATTGACAGGACAGTAGACATGACAGGAAATGGGGAGAGAGATGGGGTAGTGGAACCAGCAAAGGTAGCCGGGATCGGGACCCGAACCAGCGACATGCTGCTAGGCTACACTGAGCCTATGTGGTATGCACCTGGACCGGTAGGCCAGTGGGCGCCCCGGACAGGTCCATCTCTGAGTCTGTCTTTGATACAGATAACAGAGAAAGATGGACTTGTAACGCGAAGTCACGTAATCACACACGCTATTTTTTCAGTTAACGCATCGGAGCAATCTTTTTTTCAGAATCTGTGCATCAATTCATGCACACTTATATTGACAGCGGGAAAGACACATGGCTGTGACTCTTCCAGTTCTATACAGGACATAACCACAGGGTGGAGCTATATTTAGTTTTAGTTTCATAATTTGGTTCAGACTAAACTGCATCTGCTGTATACCTTTACTCCACCTGTTTGTTTTCACTTTATGGATATCGGGCAGAAACCTTGTATCTCCAAGTTTCAAATTTGTATGTTTTTCACCAAGTAAAGCCCTGCTTCATCATACAAGGCATCATACTCAAAAGAAATGAAAACAGCTGATCTACAAGCACACAATGTCTCGCGGTGCGAGGCGTTTGTGCTTGTAGATCTGCTATTTTCACTAATTTAGTTCATTTTTTTTAATACATTTTTTTATCCCACGATTTTGTAACCCATTTTTCACCCAGTGCCAATTGCCTATGTAATCCTGGGCTCTGCTCTCCCTCTGCCGTGGCTGGGGAGACAACGGACTGACCTCATGCTTCCTTCTATGCATGAGGAGCCCAAGTTGCTTCTTTTCACTTGACAGTGGAGATTTCCCTGGTTTGGACGTAGCGCGTGGAAGGAACACTTTATTCCAACCAGTTCCTTTCCCCTGCATCAGGCACCCCGGCTGGCCGGGGGAGGCATTTTTGAGACCAGGATTACTGCATGTTTTTGTGAGGGTATCAACCCTAGGAGACACGGGGAGAACATGCGAACTCCACACAGAAAGGCCCTATCGCCAACCCCACCTAGGGTGTGGGCGCTGATGACGCGGAGGGAGGAACACGCCCCCAGTGCCCACAGTGTCCCCCGGCGGGAATCGAACTCAGGACCTTCTAGCTGCGAGGCAAAGCACTAACCACTGCGCCACCGTGCCCCCAATTTAGTTCATTTTTAAATTGATAAATACAAAATGAACGGTCTTAGACATACAAGGTTTACACCCGACAACGACAATATAATGTTTTACTCATTGTTTTTTTCTTGGCCTTTAAAAGTAATCTAAGTGATTCTATGATGGCATACAGTCATTCGTTGACTTTGGGAATTGAGTAGCTGGGCAGTGTTTCAGGGCTGGGGAACGTGAGCTAGTTAGGTTTTTGGAACTGTGAACTTGGAGCTATACTGTAGCTCTTGTGAAGTGTGAACTTGCACAACACTGTCTGTCCCCTACCTATCAACCGCCTTCCTTTCCTGCCATCTTTCCCTCCTATCCCACCCATACATTGTTTTGCTATAGAGCTTGCAAACAGTGTCAGGTGTCCTCTGGCAGCCACCAACCCTAAGCGTTGGGAATTCTTCACTTCGCCAGGTAAAGCACTCCCTTAGGAGCATTGAATGTACTGGCTCCCTCTTCCCAGGGGCCAGGATACAGGGCCTGAGTCCCATCCCTTGTTTTGTTTTAGCTTTTCCATTTGTGATCAGGGTGTTTTGGGTGGAGATCATTATGCATTCGTCCAGTAATGTTTTTCTTTTAGGTGTTTCATCCATATCGACTGTACTGTATATGAATCCAGAGTACAGTTGTTCATGGTCTGTCAAATAACTCATTTATTTTTATTGTAAAGATGTCTCATTAGTGTGGCCCGAAGGGCAACACACTGTAGTTCTGGGGAAACTTTATTTTCACTAAATAAACTTTCCGCTGCCATTGGAAATTGATGAAATTGAAGGAACAACATTTGAGGAGTGGTGCTAGCTTGAGTATTGGTTGAGCTTCACATGACAGTTAACTTTCTGCAGAATATAGTTGCAATTACTTGCAATATACTTGCAATTTCCAATTGCATCTTTCTAGTTATTCATCCTCATTGGTATTTCATGTTGTTGTGCATTGTATCCCTTTTAATATCTCTGATAATTTTGTAATACATTTATTTGATGGATATTGATTTCCCCACTAACTGTTCTCTTAACATTGCTCCACAGAGGAGGCTGAGAAGGATCTTCGTGGAAACGTGAGTAAATCTGACTTTTTGTTGTTGACACTCAAAAGGCTTTACCTGTCCTCTAGGTTTACCAGATGTCTCTTTTTCTGGTATACAGTCTTACGTATTCCCCTAGATCAGAGGTTCCCAAACTTTTTTGTCTCAGGGCACCCCATGAATATTTTTTTTCATCCGAGGCACCCCTACATTATATCGTCGTTGTCAGGTGGAAACCTTGTATGTCCAAAACCTTATCTTTTTGTGTTATTATTTTAAAAACTATTTAAAGGCGTTGTGTGCTTGTAGATCGGCTATTTTCACTACTTGTGTGACACTTTTGTTTGATGAAGTAGGGCTTTTATTTTACCAAAAAACATACACATTTCAAACTTGGAGATACAAGGTTTTTCCCTGACAGTGACGATATTCATAATTTTCACTCCCAGCACCTTATATTTATAGCATATTTTAGCAATTATGTTGTGAGGAAAACATTGAGATAACAGCCATTTTGGTTAGAACTGACTGAAAATAACTTTGTACTTCAAGTTTAAAATGATATTAAATATATTTTTAAGTGTTATCAAATGATCTCACGGCACCACTGGACTGCAATCGTGGCACCCCAGGGTGCCCCGTCACCAACTTTGAAAACCCTTGCCCTTATCTGGTGTAGTCTTTAAAGGAGTAGTTCACCACTTTTCAACCTGTCATATAATAGGTCCTCACTAATGTTCATGATAAAATATCAACATTTTTTTCTACTCAGTCCAAGTCTCCTAGGAGAGCTGTGGGAAGTTCAGAATCCATCGTCTTGTGACATCATCATTTTCCAAAAGACATTTTTAATCAATAGTTTTGAAAAAAATATTTAGATTTTTATTATCGCGAGAACAATGGCTTCCACTTTAAAATTGCAACTTTTCAGGAATAGAAAGCCTGCAGTTTCTATAAGCTGGATTGGCAATCGATGATGTCACCCACAGCCCTCCTCTGAGAAAAAAAAAAGAAAAGCTATTTTTGAGTGAGGACCAATTATATGAACATAGGTTGAAAAGTGGTGGAGTGCCTCTTTAAGTATTCCAGATGTCTCTTTATCTGCTATAGTCTTATGTATTTCCCTATGAGGTGAACAGCAGGGACTACTTTTTGTGTGTTTGTAACAACAATTGACATCACAAGTGCTCCTAATCAAATAACACTGTCCGCCTACCAGCCACAGCTTCGACAGGGCATTTTTTTTCCCACTCTCTCTACTCGCATGTTGTTTTCTCTTTTGGCTGTGGAGGGAAGAGTAGTTAGCTGATGTTTTACTGTGATGTAATGCTCACCGCCTACATGCATAAAGATGAATATCCTGCATATCGTTGCTGTCGGGCAGAAAACCAGCCGTCTCCATTTTTCAACTTAAAATAAAGAAATACATGTATTTATAATCAGTGCTATTGAACACCATGTATGTGTGTGTGTTAGTTTAGCAAGTATTGAACCAATGAAAAGTATTACAAAGTGCTTTTGACTAAACCTCAGGTTCGGTCAAACCACCTAACTCCAACTTTGGAGTTTTTCCATCATTTATTAGTCAGACGGGGGAGAAAAAAAACATATCTCCACATTATGGTCAAAAACCTCTAACTCCACTTTAGCTGTGTTGGGGTAAAGTGATGATAATATAACATTCAAGTATCTGACAATGTATAAAGTCACCATACGAACTTTGATGAGGCTTTTTAAGTTCATAATTTGGACTGGTTTCTGTCTGACAGCAGAGTTATCCTACAGTATATATGCAGGGAACGTATGGGACGGTTCTACATTCAGTGTACTGTAGCTGCTGCTGTGGGGGTCCTTTGCATGCCAGATGCTGAATCTGTAGAAAGTGGCCAACATTGCTCTCCTTTTCCTGTTTTGTGCTCATCCTTCTCTTTATGTGTTTTTCTCTCCTTTAGTAGGAGCCATTTGGCTAGCATTGGATTAGTGCTGTTGTGGTAGATGAAACTATTTCTCCTCCCTCCCTCCTTTCTCTCTCTGTGTGCGTGTGTGTGTGTGTGTGTGTGTGTGTGTGCGCGTGTGCGTGTGTGCGCGCACGTGTGGAATGCTGGCATCCTATTGGTGTGTCTGGGTTTGTGGTTGTGTGCATGGGGGGTGGTGGGAGGGGTTGTGCATGTGTGCGTGCGTGCACATATCCGTGTGTGTGCATGTCAGTACATGTCTGTGGTGCGTCAGGTGTCAGTCCCGGTGTTGTCCCAGGCCACGCGGGGGGACCGCTGGTCTTGGGACCCGGACGAGGAGCGAAAGCGTCAGGAAAGGTGGCAGCACGAGCAGGAGCGCATGCTGCAGGTACACCGTGTAACTATATAGCAGCATGGCGCTAACAGGACTTCCATTGGCCGTGTAGCTCTCAATGTCAACAAAGAAGTTGCATTTGCCAAGAACGAAAGCTAATTGGTCGTTCCTTTATGGCTCAGGGTTTGTGCTGCTCTGCTCTCAAGGTTCTATTGGCATTTTCATTCCAAGAGCTCTACCTCGATGGTACCGCAGTGCCATGGTTGTCAAAAAAGCACCAGTGTTTTATCTCTCTTTGATAGATCCATGCTTGGATTGGCATCTCCCTCAACATACAGTACAGTTAGTACTGGGAGAGTACTGGCACAGCCCTAACACAGTTTTGCTCTATGGTTCCATTTTAAAATAAAGATTTAACCGCATTTCTGTATATTGTTGGTACTGTTACGTGCTTCATAGAAACAGAAAACCTTATGGCATATGCCAATACCATTAGCCATAAGCCAGTAGCTATGTTAGCATGCTAGTTCTGGCTAAATACACACAGGTAGGGGCTTGTGAAAAAAGCATGGATGAATGCATAAGCTAGGCCATTTCTGATGCTCCATTTGAGCTTTAAGCGTGTTGAGCTACACTGGCACGCCCTAATATGCTGACCACGATACTACTTGGACTGACTGTGTTTGACATTAACCTCTGCAAGCTTGCCTCCATGTTTGTTTTCTATCAAGCCAACTCCAAAGTCACACAGCCTGGCTACTGTTATATACACTTTTGAGCACTAGAGGGCAGCCCTGTGCAATGGAAGAGCCCTATACTAGCTTGGTGGTACAGTATGCTGCCTGTGTCTCACATCACACCCACCCACACCCATTGAAATCGCTGTCCAAGGTTTGCTGCTGCTGCTGCTGCTGCTGCTGCCCAGACCACCCTCTCTCTCCTCCTCCATGCAACCAAACGTGCATCTCAATATTCAGCCTCCTTTGTCCAGCCTGTTTTTACGGTGCACTCAACCTGTTGGAGCTCGTAAAACTGCACTCCCTCCATTCGGCACATCACTTCATCTCGAATGTGACAATCACACGTGTGTCTCACACACAACAACAGGGAAGAAAGCACATTTTGTCTACTTGTCTGCTGTTCCATTTGAGATGCGGCGAGACGGATGAATGACCAGCGCGTATGGATGACCTTTGACTTGCTTCTCCACTCCTTCCTGTGTTGTTTCTTTGTCAGTACTGCTCTTGGGGTTCCTACACACTGGTCTGATAAAGTCAGGGGAAATTAATTTGACGCCGTTATCCTTATGATGTCTGTTTGTGAAGAATAAACGGTATGCATGTTATGGGCCTGCACGCTAGGGCATTAACGACTACTCAGTCGACTTCATTACACAAGTCCACTCCCACCACAGAAAGTCGAAAGCCAAAGTCGAAAAAAAATACGTTCTATTGTGAAAATAGCAGATGTACATGCTCACAACGCCTTAAATTAGCACTTTAGAAATGTGCAGATACCCTCTATACACTTAAACGTTATGTTGGTTTATTTACAGTTGAGTGAGAAAACAATGTTTCACATTAAGTTAATCATCTGGGCACCCGTGTGTGTGTGTGTGTGTGTGTGTGTGTGTGTGTGTGTGTGTGTGTGTGTGTGTGTGTGTGTGTGTGTGTGTGTGTGTGTGTGTGTGTGTGTGTGTGTGTGTGTGTGTGTGTGTGTGTGTGTGTGTGTGTGTGTGATCACGTCATCAAACGATAAAGTCGACTTCAACTCAACTTTTTACTGAATCGAGTTGACTTGCAAAAATCACAAGTCGTTAATGCCCTACAGCACGCATGACCCAAACTAAAGGACAGGGAAGTGTTGAGTTTTGGAATAAAACGTGTGTAGAAACCCTAAGACCTGCATGTTCTGCTTTCTGCTCAGCCTGCTTCTGGTCTGCCATGTTTACATTTCTCTCTAGCTTCTGTCAGAGCATCACACATTAGCGAATATGTCAACCATGATGTCACATAGAAGTCTGAAACTGTTAAGGCAGGCAAAACGATCACAAGGTTTATTCCTTACCAGTGCTAACGCTAATAGAGTTCAAACAGTGTGAATACCTTAACCACGTCCCTATTCTGGGCATGCCATGTCATTCAGCAGAAAGTAGGTGCTCAAGCTGAATTTGCCAGATCATTCACCGAAATGATTCCTCCCTGTTTGTTTTCTTGCGTGCTGCTCTGTGCTGCTGTACTGTATGTCATCTCTGTGTTGCCGTGGTAACAGGAGCAGTACCACTGTGAGCAGGCCAAGCTGAAAGACGAGTGGGAGAGGGCCCAGAGAGAGGTGGCTGAAGAGGAGAGGAAGTACCATGAAGAGGTGTGTGTGTGTGTGTGTGTGTGTGCACCGCAAAATAGCCCCTTCAGTGGGGAAACTGTAAAAAAGATGGATCCAGTTTAGTTATTATTTAGTCACAAGCTTTTTTTAATACGTATCATTGGTTCAATTTAACTATAAACTAGAAATTCAGTCTGTCGAGGTGCCAACTTAGTATGGCCTACTTGTGCACAAGTAGAGTGCGCCATGAGGTGCCATGAGGTGCGCTCACCACTGGCATCACCACTTCCAAAGAAAAAACTGCTATATTATGACCAGTGACATCTACAAGCTCACAATCTGTCGCGGTGCGACACATTTTGGTTTCCTCCCAATAGCGACAAAATGCATCTTACTATTTTACAACGTGAATGACATTTGTCTTCACAAAGTGAAGACAAATGTACATATTATATTATTTGTTAATTAGCTTAATTATCATTTAACTAATTATTATTATTTTTTTAACTTTTTTGTCACATGCACAGATATTCACAGGGTCAACATTTACATCATTTTCATTATCATATTAGAGTCCTTTTTAATCCTCTGTGGTGTCATTCTTCCGGGTTCGTGTATTCCAGTCCATTTCTCCCATTTTTCAAGAAACAACTCTTCCTGCATCCTGAGTCTGTGTAAAGCTGGCCATACACTACACGATAATCGGGCCCGACTGAATCGGGTAGAATTAAACACTACAGGATCATTTTTTCAGATTATCTGGCCAGAGAATCTAAACGGGCTCACACTAGCCGTTTTGAACAGTCGGGCGCACCGCACGCTACAGGATTCTATTCCGATTGAGTCGGGCCCAAACACAGCAATAATAAATAAATAATTTATATAATGAATACAAAACGTCACTGTTCCGAGAGCTTCGCCTTGCAACACGCGCGCAGACGCACATACAAACAAACACATTATTCTATCCACTCACAAACACACCATTGCCTCACGCAACGAAAAAAAAAAAGCTTCAAATGATACTATGACTCCTATGAGTTCACTTTGACGCGTTTCATGTTCATCCATGGATCAACTCTGATCGACTTTCCCCCTCTCTCTCCACTGCTAAAGTCAAGTGCTGCGCGCTGTCTGCTGGTGCTTCTCATGGTGTCTGATTTATGATTAGTCGTATGACTGTGTTGCGCAGAGAACATATCAGATCTCCAAGATCAAACTGCGTCCCTCCGCGCCACATTGTAGGGTTTGTAGATCAGGCAGTGGGCGTGTAGGCCTACTTGCACTCGTGCGCTGTTCCCACTCCAGTCTGTGACTGACTGGTAGTGACTATTTCTGCTGATATAAAACAAACTCGCGACCATTGAGTTTTAATTCCCATCGCAAGCAATCATGATACAACCTGGGAGGATGGATGTGGATCATTATTTGAAATAATAAGCAGTGTATTTATGTGTATTGCTTTTTTTTTGGGGGGGGGGACTAGTTTTCAGTCCCAAATATACTGTAATGCTTTAAAAAGGACAGGCCTATTAGCCTAGGCCTATATCCATTATGTTTCTTTCATGTCCGCTCCAGGTTTATCATTGTCAGTTTTGATAAAGTCATTTTATTTTATAATAGTTAAGGTAACGTGCGCGCATATTTTCTAAACCTGCTGTCTGTTAAAATACGAAACGCCTGGCTATGCGGGGCGCGCTGTGCCCGGAGTAGCCAGGAGTTGTTAACCCAGCTGGTAGATCAAACAACGAGTTGTACCTATGGCCAATTGGAACTTGAGAGGAGTAGAGATTACATAACTGCACCGTGCACGGACCATCAGAGAAAGTGACTGACGTGGGGTGAGCTGCTGTTGTAGGCTGCTTCCACCACGGACGGTTCAAGTTCGCAAGACAGGTTCAAGTTCAAGACAGGCACGTGTCTGCTTTTACTTTAGTGGCCATGGCCTATAGGCTTTCAATCATGATTTCCCCTGTCTTTTAACAAATTATCGCGGTGTGGGCGGATGGATCAATCAAATATAATCATTAAAAAAAGATCCGAGGGCACGGAGATCCAAATCCAATGTCCCAGAGAGAGAGAGAGAGAGAGAGAGAGAGAGAGAGAGAGAGAGAGAGAGAGAGAGAGAAAGAGGACGGTTCTGTCTGGTCCATTTGAAGAACTGTAATCCAGCATTTTGAGGTGGAAACATGGAGAATGCACAGGTTTATCATACATTTGAGAGTGAGAACCATAAGTTTAATGTAACTTAATTGGAGTTGGAGGAGGAGAGCAGAGCTGGAAAGTTATTAGCGAGTCCAGACTTGCACTAATTGGTTTGGCCTAGTTTTACGTCTTTGTTGATTGATTGATTGATTTCGTGTGTGTGTGTGTGTGTGTGTGTGTGTGTGTGTGTGTGTGTGTGTGTGTGTGTGTGTGTGTGTGTGTGTGTGTGTGTGTGTGTGTGTGTGTGTGTGTGTGTGTGTGTGTGTGTGTGTGTGTGTGTGTAGAGAGAGAAAAAGAGATAGCTCTGTCACTCAGATGCTCAGAGACTTGCGTCTATCAGCGGCTGCTGTAGGCTACCTATTTTCAATCAGTCCCCTGCTGCTATTCCAGACCAGTAGACCTACTGATCCAGGAAAATATCAAACATGTTTGAAAAGAGTCGGGCAACCCCCGATCGTCCTCCGAGCCACTCGGCTGGGCTCCGAGTGGATCTGTGAGACCTCACGCTAGACGACGTTCATGCCCGATTGTCGGGCCCGTTTCAGTCGGTGGCAGCCCGATTGTCGGGAGGGTAATTAAATAGCCCGATTATCGGCTAGTGTGCGGCCAGCTTAAATCTCTCCATTACATACATTTCCTCCACAATGCACAGACACTGCTGTTGGGGAGTCACTTCTATACCATAGTCTCGTTATTACAGTTCCAAAATATTATGTTCATGGTCAGCGTCCAAGTTTCCATGTACAGTAACTCTAATTCTAAGCGCCCTCCCATCACCTCCTCCTGACAGGAGATGAGGATACTAGAGGAGACGGTGACACCGCTGACCCCTCGCTCCCCTGCTCCGCCCTCCCCCGGCCCTGCAGACCCCTCCTCCTCCACGCTCTCCACCTGCACCACCCAGCCGCAGGACGCCATCGTTCGCTCGCTGGCCGACTGGGAGCGCAAGCAGGAGCTGCTGGAAAGACAGACGGTGAAGGAATTACTGAATTACTGAGCTGACCCATTGATGTTGTGCACAAACACACACATGCACAGTGGTGCGAAAAGTACTACATTTTACTTTAGTAAAGTATCAATACTGCAATGTAGAAATACTTTCTTACGAGTAAAAGTCTGGAGTGAAACACTTTCTTGAGTAAGAGTACAAAAGTATTGGTATCAAAATGTAGTTATAGTACCAAACGTATAAAGTACTCATTAGGCAGAATGTCCTGTTTCACGATCTTTCAAATGTATAAAATGTATAAATGTCTTTTAAAAATGGCAGATGCTATTTTCAAATGGCCGAAATAGGGCTGAAGTGGTTAATGTATCTTCTGTAATAATAATCAGAATCTGCAAAGTAACTAGTAAATACAGTTTAGATTGTAGAGGAGTAAAAGTATAATATTTGCCTCTGAGATGAAGTGGAGTAGAAGTAAAATTATTGAAAACTGGAAATGCTACAGTGAAGTAAGAAATACCTCAAATGTGTAGGCTACTTAAGTACAGTACTTGACTAACGTGAGTAAATGTACTATGTTACTTTACACCACTGCACAAGTGCACTACTTGAGTAAATGTACTAAGGTACTTTACACCACTGCACAAGTGCACTACTTGAGTAAATGTACTAAGGTACTTTACACCACTGCACAAGTGCACTACTTGAGTAAATGTACTAAGGTACTTTACACCACTGCACAAGTGCACCTAAGTGCTGAGACTTAGGTGCACAGAGAGGTACGTACATACCGTCGTCATCGGCGCGTGACCACTGACATTGACCGTTTGACTGAATTCCCTGTCTTCTGATTGGACGGTGACCTAATTCCCTGTCTTCTGATTGGATGGCACAGAGGGGGGGCACGGAAAGCGTGGAATGGAAACGGCGGGACGACAGGAGCAGTGACATCAGCACGGCGGACGAGAGCACGAAAACAGGAAGAAGGTTGGTCCGTCCGCTGCACTGTTGATTTGGACAGCAAATCGTTGTTGTCGGGTGGAAACCTTGTTTGTCCAAAAACATTCCTTTTGTATTATAAAGAAATCTTTAAACTGAAAATAGCCGATCTACAAGCCCACAACGCCGACTGTTGAACGCAACAGTCTAGTATGATGAAGCAGGGCTTTACTTTTACAAAAAAAACATACACGTTTGAAACTTGGAGATACGAGGTGTCTGCCCGACAGCAACAGAATTTTCATTTAGATTTAGTAATAGTCTTTTGAATAAAATTGTATTTAGTTTTAGTCATAATTTAGTTATCTGAAATGATTTAGTTTTAGTCTAGTTTTAGTTGTCTAAATATCGTAAGATTTTAGTTGACTAAATCTACAGTTGATTTTGTCTACACAGATCTTTTTGGCAGGCCTTGATGACATTGTAATGGCTGATTTTACACTTGGTTGTGTGCTGAAAATAGTCAATCTAAAAGCTCACAGCGTGGCGTGTTGTCAGCTTGTCGATCCGTGTCAAAAGTCATGTCTCACCTAGACACAGGATCTGACACAAATGTTTACCTTAAATGTATCCCCTGAGTAAGCAGGCAAGCTCCATTAACGCAATGGTAAAAATGTCAGCCCTTGTGCAGGAAACTGGGTTCAGATCCAGGGTAGAAGAGGAAAGCTACATAGTGCTTTAAGTTTAAGTTCAGACCATCGTAACTGCAGTTACAGACATGTGTGCCTACATCAACAAACAAACAAGCACAATGCACAAAACAAATCACATACTTACTCTGTGTCTACTCATCTCACACAGTCTGAACATGAGTTAACCATTACGCAACAAACCCATATCACCCATCGATCTGAAACCAACATGTAGCAATTTCATACGTTACTTCCTGTTTGTAACACTGTTTTACTGATATGAGCATTATTTTATTAAACACCAGCTGGAATATGTTATGGAAGCTCTGTAATCCTTGTCTTTTGGTGATTGATATTATTTTTATTGTAGCTTGTCTGTTTTTAATTCTATCACAGTCAGTGCAACGGCAAATGTCCCAATTTTCACGATAATATGAAACATTATCCATTAAATTGATCCCTGAGGAGGACATTTGTTGGATTTATAGCAGGATAAAAGACGTCGTCCATAGACTACAACAGAAGGATTCGCATCAAAAGTATTGTACATACAATTTACCAGTGGCCCCACGCCCTCCAGACAAAGATTGAAATCATGGGCTCTGGCATGTGTTTTCTTTTGTAATTTAATACATCTCAAAACATGACTTTTTATCCTGTTTGGTCCAGTTCGTTGAGCAGCCAGACAGAGCCACTCAGCCAGAGTTTACCCAATGGCCAGAGAGTCCTCATGGCCTCACCCACTGCCCAGGCCACACCCCAGAACAAGGCCCTGACGCCTGACAAGAAACAGCTGGATGGCCGCAAGCCCAGCAGGACATCTGGAGACCGCAGGTGGGTGGCTGTGGAGGATGTGGGAGCGGAGCTAGAGATGGGTACTTAAACCGAGAACCCCTATGTGTAACTATACCTTTCAATCTGGGAACGCCTTTTGGGGTAGTTGTTGCTATGTACAGTATATAGCAACATCATTTTTTTGTAATAAATATTTGAAGTCTTTCAGAAAACTTTAGAAGGTCTTTTTAGAATCGGCTTCACGTCTAAATAGGTTAAAAAGAATGCTTATAAACAAACGCTTTACTGAGATGCAATGGTCATACCTGTCATACCTACAGTCTCATGCTTGCATAGAATGCCTTCTTTGGAATCACTGCTCTAATCTGCTTTAAGCATTGGAGAGCACATGGAACAGCATTCAGAGGTTCACATCTACCCTACCAAAGTACATTGGTAAAGTAGAAACCAAAAATACAGTTTTGCGGCTTGATACTGTGTATTGACTTTACATGGGGAGAACTGTGTAGATAGATGGTAATGACAAGACTAAGTGTTTTTTCAGCACAGCGCTTGTAAATGCTTTTTGTCATTTTATCATTATTGCTATTTGCTTTTTTACCTGGGGGAAAAACAATACAAGGGACTATACAAGGGATGTTTTATAGACCAGTGTTTCTCAAACTTTCAGATTTCAAGGTCTCCCCTTAACTCTGACAGTGTACAAATGGAACCAAATGAACCCGTCATGAACCGGTTCATTTGGTTCCATTTGTACACTGTCAGAGTTCCATTTGTACACTGTCAGAGTTCCATTTGTACACTGTCAGAGTTACAGACTTGTATGGGTCAATTTAGAACCCCAAAAAGGAACCCACAGAGTCCCTGGAATCCACTTTGAGAACCACCGTTATAGACTGACTTTATAATTCACCTACATGGCCACCAGATGGCGTCTTGTATCATTTTGTTTTATTTTGTAACAATCTCCTATTCTCCCTTCATCATGAAGTAAATCTTTATACACTGTGACATTAAAGGTGCCGTTTTCAGTCGTGGCTCCTATAAGAATGATATTTGCAACACATAACACCACATCTTTACGTCGCTGGTTATCACGCAAACAAAATCCAGGAAAACCAATGAGGCTGTGGTTCTAGGCCCCATGGTAACTAGATTTCAAGGCGTCCAGCACGCTCCGGCTCGGATTGGTTAACGCTCGTCACTGTGGGAGCCAATAGGAGCAATTCTGGCGGTTTATGTCCTCATCATCATCATCATCATGCTGCATGTTGCTGTCCATTTTCTAGGTGCGGCCCCGTTGATAATAACACGGGGGGCCGCAGCCTGCCTAAGTCACCCTCACCCTGCCCGCTGTCTCCAGCAGACACACAGTCTCCTCCAACTCCAAACAGGTATACTGCACTACAGATGTCCCACATGCACAGTCAAATTCATTCACTGCTTCGTCATTTTATGCTTTGCGCGCCTCCTGTTATGTTTCTCTCCCCCCCACACACACATATTGGTGGAAAATGCAGCTTAACCACTCTTAAACCATATCGCTGTTGTCGTGTGGAAACCTTGTCCAAAACCTTCCTTTCATTGTTAATATTTAAAAAAGATTTAAAATAGTAAGAATAGCCGATGTACAAGCACACAACGATGCGAGGCGTTGTGTGCTTGTAGATCTGCTATATTCACTACTTTTGTGCGACACTTTTGTATGATGTAGGGCTTTAATTCACGACAGAAAACATACAAATTTGAAACTTGGAGATACAAGGTTTCTGCCGGACAGCGACGATATGTACTTCATCGTACATTACATAGTGAAAATTGCCGATTTACAAAGCAACGCATCACTACACGTTGTGTCACATTGTGATCGTCTTTCAGATGCACCTGTTATGACTTGCCCAGAATAGGTTCGCTCATGTGGTTAACTTACGAGAAAACATTCCGCATACAGGAAGACGATAGACTTCAGCCCCAAATGCACTTTTCTTTGCTTTCCTTTTCCCCTCCTATAAATGAACAAAAAATGTTTGTTTACACCGCAAGCTCTGAGGATTATTGGGCATTTTGAAGATGTTTGTCGACATTCGATGATCACCATGATGCAATCTGCTCTTTGCCAGGGTTTGAATTCCACAGTCTGGTGTCACTTTGCCTTTGCCAGTCATTCAGATGTCTCTTCTGTCTGGCACCAGATTAATCACAAGCCTAAGAGAACTCTACATCACTGTCAGTCTCTATTTCTCTCTCTTTCTGTCTCCAAAGTGTTGCCAAAGTGGTATACTCAATTGAACTGTTCCAAGACTGACAGTTTTAAGTTTTTACATATTTTTATAATAAATTAACTTGAACTCTACAACTCTCTGCAATCCTTCCATCCCTCACATCCCTCCCACCTCCCTCCCTCCATCTCTCTCTCTCTCTCTGTCTCGTTTCTCTGCACCACCACTACTACCACCACTACTCTCTCTTCTTCTCCCTCTCCCTTATTTCTTTCTAACCTCTCTGCACCTCTCTCCAACTCTCTCTCTCATCCTCTCTCCTTGTCTCTGTCCCTATACCTCACACTCCCCATATCCCCTCTCTCTCTCTGTCCCTCACTCTCTCCATCCTCCAGGTCAGTCAGTGGGAAGAAGCTGTGCTCCAGCTGTGGTCATCCACTGGGCAAAGGAGCGGCCATGATCATTGAGACCCTCAGCCTCTACTTCCACATCACCTGCTTCAAGGTCTGTTCGCTCTACTTAACAAATCCACCCGCTTTGACCACTTTAACCCCAGTATCCCTCATTTGGGGGGAGAAACATAATCCAAAAATAGCAGATCTTATTTAGTTATTTTTTTGTGTAGAGCAGTGGTTTTCACCAGTGGTCCAGGGACCACCAGTGGTCCTTGAGGGGGTTCCAGGTGGTCCCCAGCTAAATGATGGAGAGTTTGTAACCAAATGGACCCTTATAGATCTTTAACTCTTGAGAGTGTAAAATGAAACCAAATGGACCCTTACAGGCCCGTTTGGTTTCATTTTACGCTCTCTGAGACTAGATCTCATCAAATGCTGGTCCATGGCTCAAACGCTGAATAAATAATGGACCTTGATATGATAACGGTTGAAAACCACTGGTGTAGATGGAAAAAAGCGGTGGGCCTTTTTTTGCAGTTTCAACTCATATTTGTTTTACTTTAACTCTTTTACTGCTTCGGACATTCCTGTTCGCCCCAATTTTGCCGTGTACAGTAAAAACATCTCCCGTAATGCTGCTCTCAAAAATCCACCGCAAGTTAGCAATAATGGAGTCCCAAATCACTTCCTGGCTGTTTTCTGTGGATCTGTTCTAGAAAATGCATTCTATGCTCTGAATGGATGGCAAGCAAAGCGGCCCAATTCACAGTCATTCTTTGCATAAGGCTGCCCTCTGCAGCCAGCTCGGCTAAAGTACAGATATGAGCGTTGTATTGTAAAAATAATTTGTTTGAAAATATCAATAGATAATTTTCTATAACATCGCAAAGGTAAGGTGCTTTTTGCTGGCACCAACCCCAATAAATAAATAATAACATCTGGCAGTAGAACTGTTAAGTGGTCTGTCACTCTGCTACCACAGCCACTGTTGTTACCACTTGAACCCTCTAGTCCAGGGGTCTTCAACGTTTTCAGGCCAAGGACCCCTTAGCTGAGAGAGAAATGAAGCAGGGACCCCCCACTACATATTGTATAAAATTGTGATGCAGATTTTCATCGACTTGATTGACAGCACTGTCATCAGTATATGACATTCATGTTAATGTGTGTTTTCAGATATTTAACCACTTAAATCGTCAATATTTTGTAAACTTGACCTTTCACTATGTACTTGGTCTTCTCTTTTTGAACTCTACACCAAACCTATTTCCCGAAAATAGCCGATCTACAAGCTCTCAACGCCTCGCGCTGTAGATCTGCTATTTTTGGCTAAAGCTCTCCTCTGAATAGGGATGCAAGGGTTCAAGTTGTTAATTTAAAACAATTATCCTATCACACAAGGATTTGGAGGCCCCCCTGTAGTAACTCTGAGGACCCCCTAGGTGTCCCGGACCCCCTGTTGAAGACCCCTGCTCTAGTCTTAGTGAAACTGACCTGAGTTAAACCTGTACTCTGACCGCCTTTTGTCCTTGTACACAAAAGCTCCTCTGAAAAAATAGCAGATCTAGCTTGTAGATTTGCCGTTCCTGGCGAATGTTCCCCCCAGAATGGGTATGCTGGGGCTCAAGTGTGGTTATGGTCTGTAACTCGGCCTCACAGACACACCCAAATTCAAGGTTTCCACTGCATGCATTTTTCAGCATGTGGACTTTTCATTGATAATCAATTGCAGGTGACCTGCATTTTTATTCAAGGTTTATTTGTTTTTGTTGATTTGAGCCCGACGCACATCTGAGGGAGACACTTGAGCCGGTCTGGCCTGTTAGACAATGGTACACAATTAAATGTGACAGAGTCATGTAAACTCTGATGTAATGTTTGTAAAGTTTCAGTTTTACACGACAGTAGTACTGCTGTGTGTGTGCGTGGTGGGGGGGGTCATGTTTTTCACATAGTTGGACAAAAGAGCTCACTCTTTCTCACTGTTTCCCTCTCTTTTTCTTTTCTCACTCTCCTGTTTCTCTTTCTTTCTCTCACTCTCTGGGTATCTCTCTCACACTCTCTCTCTCTCTCTCTCTCTGCTTGTCCTCTCCCCCCTCCATTCTTTGCCTCTATCCCTCTCTCATTCTCTCCCAGGCACGTGCACACATAGACATCAAAGGGGGCTTGAGCCCCTGCCCTTTTATCTGTCTGTAAAAACTGCCCTTTCCAGACCATAAATGCAATTCTTACTATGTAAATGCAAATGCCCTCTTTCCATGCCATACCTGAAGGTAGCATTCAATAGAATTTCCTTGTCAAAACTCTCCTTAACTTGAATGCAGCATTTTATGTTGAAAGAATTGCCCTCTCTATGTAGAAATCCATGCCATTACGCCACATCTCCAGTATTGACTTGGTTATGCTTAGTTCAGTGTGGTATCACACACCGAAAATAGCCTACCTCCAAGCTCACAACGCGTCGTGTTGTGAGCTTGGAGGTCTGCTGTTTTCGTTGCTAAGACCAAAAGACCCTTTTGGAAATTCCAGCCCCTACCTCTCTAACATTCTCTGCACGTCCCTGTTCTCTCCCTCACTGTCTGTCTGTCTGTCAGTGTGGGGTGTGTAAAGGACAGCTGGGTGACACCACCACGGGGACAGACGTCCGGATCAGGAACGGCCTTCTCAACTGCCACCAGTGCTACATCCGCTCCCGCTGTGAGTCTCCTTGTCTCTGTCCCCTCTGACTCTCTCCCCTCTCTCTCTCTCTCTCTCTCTCTCTCTCTCTCTCTCTCTCTCTCTCTCTCTGTGTGTGTGGGTGTGTGCAGGGGTGTCGCACCAAATTCCGGGCCCTGGGTACAAGGATTCACTGAGGGCCCCCCATGAATGTTCTTCATAGGGGAGGGGGTTTAACCCATTTCGACTGGGAACGCATTATTTTGTGCTTTAACTTTTGAAAAATAGCAGATATACAAACTCACAGCGTGGCACCGAGTGCCGTGCTGCGAGCTTGAAAAATCTTGGTTTTTCAAAACCTATGTTTTTATGTCACTTTTTCATGTGAGGGACCCCCAAAATATTTAGTTCCAGGGACCCCCCAAAAGCAAAATTTGAGTTACAAAAGTTTGCTTAAAAAAATACATATATTTAAAGATTTGCACACATTTTCACAACTTTTTTAAAAAATAGCAGATCTACAAGCTCGCTATTTTTCAATAGCTAAAGTATAAAATAATTAAGTCCCCTCCACCTTGGGCCCCAGTAACCCAGTCCCACTTCCCCCTCGCCCGTGTGACGCCCCTGTGTGTGTGCCCACGCACGTAGATAATGTTCCCAAATACATTCTCAACGAGGGATCCTGAGGACCGCCCACTTTGGTTTTGTTGGGTTGTTGTGCGTGGGCGGAAGGCATGCCCTTACAAAAGGCTTCAAACATATTCAATACTGGCCCACTTTCAACGTGTGCTGCTGCCTTCCAGGGTGTTGTGTGCCGTGTTTCTGCAATGCTTCGCTGCGTAAACGCAAGCGCACATTGCTCAGTTTGCGTATAGAGACCCAATGCCGTAAGTATAGTACTGAGCAGAACCGTGGTGTAAAGTCACGTTACCATTACATTGCATTTAATATCTGCATTTAAGACCATGACCACGTATTTAACCAAGATGCTAACAGTAGAACAGGAAGCCAGTGGCAATAAAGGAACATCAGAGACAATGAGAGAGTGCTGAGCACAGGGGTACGAGTGTTCATTTAACAGATTGACCCATGAGGGTCTGTGTGCAGACCTGGTCCAGCCAAGAAGTGGGAGGGAGGTGAAATACTGTAGCGACAGAAGCCTACAGTACTATAATCCAGTGGTTCTCAACCTTTTCAGGCTGCGACCCCCAAAATAATCATATTTTAACCGGCCCCTATACGAGCACTAAGAGTTGAGGCATTACATTTTGTATAACACGGTTATGTGAGCATGTAGATCGGCTATTTTCACATTTTCTGCCTCTAATATTTGACAATTTGGCCAATGTTTAATTTGTCATTTTAGAGGTATTAAAAAGCCCTTAAATTGACACTTGAGAAAAATGTAGATGCTATACACTTAAACTTTATGTTGGTTTGTTTACTGTTGAGAGAGAAAACAATGTTGCACATTAAGTTAATCATCTGGGGACCCCCCGAGAAGAAATTGGGGACCCCGACCCACAGGTTGAGAACCACTGCTATAATCCACTATAATTCATGTAATGTACTGCACAGCAGGATGTATAAGCCCCTGAACCACAGTTTTCATATTTGTCACAGGAAGTCACCGTATCATAAGATCGACTCCCATCTACCATGCATGCTGACAGGCACACGCTTCCTCAGAGTGGCATTGCTGTTGGCCTAATCTAAAAAGAAATAATGATGTATTATGGTTTTCCTATTTCCTCTCTCTCTCTCTCTCTGTCTGTCTCTCTCTCTCTCTGTTTTAAAGCGGCCGGACAGCCCACCACGTTGTGATGGCACCTGGTCAACTGAGAAATCCTCTCCCCGATTATCTGTAAATCGTTGTCCTCCGAAGCTCTGCGTCTCGGGATCTCTGCAGCCTGCGTTCAATTCATACACCATCGATTTTTATGATGATGATGATGATAACGATCACGACGATGATTATTATTATATGGGCCAAATAGGGACTGCGATCAAAGCGTTTAAAATTGTGTGTGTTTGCGTCACCTGAAATGTAAATTAAATCGTTCATCCTATGGATCTGATTAGTCCATAAACGATCACATAACGGACTCTATGTTTTGGCCATGCACCAAGAAAATCTCCAGCATGGAGTCGCCATTTTGAAATTGTGCTCCTTCACTGAAAAACCCCATGATGGCTTTTTTCAGAGGTATTACACGAGTACTGTGGCGAACACAGTGTGGGGTAATGAATGAATGAGTGCGTGGGGGGAGAAAAATACAATAACGCACTGGTATCCAGGTCTTAGTCTTTTGTTAAGTATAATTAGATTAGCTTCTAATTTCTTTGCAAGACATTTGTGAAGGTTTTCCCTTACAGTTAATAATGGAATACGATGACATAAAACATAATGGAAGGATATTCCATTACAGTATATGGGTTGTTTTTATTGTTTGAGAGAGATATGAACTTCCTTCCTCATTTTTGAGTCACTGCAAAGAATCGAAATCCAGGGTGACATTCTTGATGATTGAAACGGGCGGTTCGGATGCTCATTACACTGCTTTAGCAAGCTTTAATGGATCAAACGACTACATTATGCGCTATTAGCTCTACACGATCACCTTGGCCTGTAATTGCGTCTCAGTCTTTGCTTGGAAATAAATATTTGCTTTTTAATTTAAATCTTTGATGGAGCTTCGGTAATATGGCAATAACAGGAATTGTGAGATATTTAATGTGTCGGTCACATCAGGTTATCTGCGTATGTTTCTGCTACTAAAAGAATGACATGGGTTGCTATCAGTTTAGAGAATGAATGCCTGGAAACAATAATGTGCCTTAGGTAAGCAGGTGGGAATTGCAACCCTTGGAAGGAAACACCAAATGGTGTCAATCCCATGGACAGTTTGGAAGATTAATGCTAAAATGCAAACAGAAAGGCTGTAACCCATCCTAGCTTACACACCATGTTATTTTAAGCTTTTTTCTTCTTTTTTTTCTCCTTTCTTTTTACACAAGTGAAACCCCATCGTTCTTTATGATTTTGTGATTTGAAGTGATGTTGCTTGTCAAACCGTTTCTCTCAAAGGAAAACAGAATACCTATTCGGAGATATTTGGTAGGCTTCAGTCTCTGCAACGGAAAATCTTAGACTTTTTTCTGTTTTATTCTATAGCAAAGTATAGGCTTCTGTATGCTATTATAATGGAAATAATTTTGATAAATGCTCAGTAATAGGACTTATTTAAAAAATATCACCAGTACATGTTACATAATAGTTTAATGGCAAAATAATATGAAACACACATACCAGCAGCTGCACTGGTGCAATAATGGTTGGAGGAAACTAAAGATTTGTCACTGACAATTCGATATTTTAGGTCACTTGCTACTTCGAAACTGTATGAAATGAAATTGGTAATCATTGTGGATATGTGAAATGCACGTTTTAAGCCTATACCAAATGATTTGCTATGCGAAAGCAACCAATAGCTGTATTCTTTCTGGATCTCCTGAACCGTTCAAACCATGTCCTATAAGCTTATAGTCTATTAGATCACAACCACGCCCTTCTGCCCTGGGGACATTTCGCTAATATACAGTATTTTTAAGTTTCGGTTCTGATTGTGTTTTTTTTATTTTATGATTCTTATTTAGTTTATAAATAAATCTGGCGGCTGAGTCTGTTTAGGGGGATGTCTGAGACAGAGAAATCCAAACAGTCGATAGCTTGGGAATGATATAGCCTACTTTGACGTCTGTTCTGTATTTATTGTAATATTCACTTGAACACTATCTGAAATATAGATTCATTTGATGTTAAAATGCAATGGCATTTATAGCATACTGTATGTTTATAAATAAAAAAGAAATTTAACTAACTTGTGTGTCTGTCATGTTTGGTTGTAAATGTTGCTTTTCAACAACACTGGTAACAAAATAAAATGTTAAAAATACTCTTATGTTACAATGAACCTGGACGCTTTCCTCCTTTATAAATACAAATGTTTGTGCATGATGTTAATTTGTAGAGACTATATTGAATACTCAGCCTGTTGCCTGCCTAGTGCCTACAAAGGCTTTTGAAAGTCGACTACTTACTGTCTGCATTTGATTCAAGCATGTTGATTGACTAATATTAAGAATTAAGTCATTTCTTAACGGTACCAATTTGGGAGGAAATCTGCATGGGACCCAGCGTTTGATCTCTAGTACTTTCACAAGATTGCACAGAGAACGGCTGATTTCAGGAATGGACCAATACTGGAGTTGAGAATCCGAGGGGAGAATAAAATAGTAGCCTACAGGCTTCAGATTAGAGAGTTTTTTTTTTTTTTTTTTTGCTAAAGCTACTGTCATCTAGTTTGTGCTTTTTGTGATTTGTTTGGTTTTTTTATTCATTGAAAAAAAGAGCCAAAACTCTTAAAAATATTAATAATAAAAGAAAGAAAGAAATCCCAACCCCATCAGTTCTTTCTTTCTTACAGAAGCTCCTAGCACATTTCTTATTTCGCTTTTTTATATTGTCCTAGCACGCATTTACCTGTTCCTATAATCTAGAATGAACCTCAGCAGCCTGATCCCTGACAGGACCAGTGACGCGTCGTTCGTCGCTATCAGGTGGACACCTTTGTCGCACTGCAACGCGTTGAGAGACGGTAGATCTGCTGTTTTCACTACTTTTGTGCTACACTAGTACAGCGGTTTTCAACCCTTTTCATATCAAGGTCCATTAATTATTCTACATTTGAGTCACGAACCACCATTTGATGACATTTAGCATCTCAGAACCAAAACTTATATTTTGTTGTCGTTGGTAATTTGTCCACAATTCCTTGTTGTATTGGTGTGGTACCACCATAGGAGAGATAACAGGCAAACGTTTATCAAAATAACAATTATTCTGTATTCTCTAATTGTGTAGACGTCTTGTAAATTGAGTAATGCAGGTGTTTAACAATAATTTAACTCTTGAGAGCGTAAAATGAAACCAAAACACTCGCAAGCGTTAGATTCAATTTGGTTACCAAACTCTCCATCTTTTATAGCTGGGGACCACCTGGAACCCATCAAGGACCACTGGTGGTCCCCGGACCACTGCTTGCATTGAAAACCACTGCACTAGTATCATGAAGTTGAAATGCGGAGATAGACTACAAGGTTTCTCTGCCAGACCGACAGACAGTGACGTCTGCCGGTTGAAGCTGTCGCTGTCCATGGTGCTGAACCAGAGAGGCCCGTCGGGCTCTTCAACACTGACAGCTCAATCTTCCGTGATTTAAGGCGTGTTTCTCAAACCTTTACATTTCAAGATCTCCCCTTAACTCTGACAGTATACAAATGGAACCAAATGGACCCGTTACCATTTGTATACTGTCAGAGTTTAGACCCCCATAAAGGAACCCACAAAGTACCTAGAATCCACTTTGAGAACCACTGATTTAAGGAAAGCTTGAAGCTTCTATCAGCATTGCAGTGAGCATGAAGTGTTTTGTTTAGTTTTGCTATGTTTACAAAATTACATTTATTTAAATAGGGATGGTTTACGTTATCGTGATCATTCATCCCTCAAAGAAAACATGACAAAGCAAATTTGGACTATTATTATTATTTTTTTATATCATCAACAACCATTTCAATGGTACACCTGGAAAACTATGTGCACATGTAGAAATATTTCCTTCTTAAATATAAGCATTCATTACCTACATATAAATAACTTTCAGATCCTGGACAAAACATGTTACATAAATGCTCACAAAATGGGGGGGAAATCATTTGTAAAATCAGACAAAGAGACAACATGCAAATTATATAGAAATAAATACAATGTTTGCATCCATTCCCTTTTTTTCTTATTTTTTTTACCCAAAATAAATTCTTCCGAGGGAATTTTGTAAAACATCAAAAAGACTGGTCTACAAGGGAGTATGGCCTATGGTCAACTATGAGACAATAATACGTATTAACACTATACAATTTGAGCCACAAAAACACTGCCGTATAAAGACACACAAAACATACATATTCCTGTCAGTGGTGGACATTGTAGCCTATAGTACTTTTGTGCCATTTTGTGAAGAAATCATCTGTTCCGTTGATATCGATAATTTAAAGAAACTAAATTCTCGCGAGCCCTGAAACTTTTTTTTCTTTTTTTTTTTTAACAGGCTACGTAACGTACACATAGCAAGTTGTGTCTATAGGAAAAAGAAAAAGCGTACAAATGCATCAGTATCTTGTTGGATATTGGTTCACACATTCGATCGTGTGTGTTGGTGTGGTGGGCGACTTGGCGTCGTCTTCAGGCGTCAACTCAAAAGGTCCGCGCGGCTTTTAGCGCACCAAAAACCAAGCAGGTGTTTTTATTAATGTGACTTTTAAAATGTTGGAGAGCACACTACTGCTGTCTGCTTCTATGATGGCACTATTATGCTTTCTGAATGCAGGGACGCGTGTGCAGTTACTTCAACCACACAGGGAGCCCGGAAAAAAAGAAAGAAAGAAACAAAGAAGAAGAAGAAAAAGATGATGACTTGTCATCGTGTTGAAGTGCGTGTCATTGTTCGTTGGTCTGTTATGTTAACACCGCCGCTGCTGTGTCAGTCTTCGGAAGCCATTTCCCTCTGGCCTCCGCTATGTTCGGCTTCATTAGAACATGCTGGTCTTTACTAAAGTAGCTTTGGCTCCGTTCTGTCTTTGCAAAGACGACAGTACGCTGGCGAACGGCCCGCCCAACGAGTCCGGGATAGAGGTGATTGTTCCCGGGGAGGTGGCCCAGCCCTGGCTGGGCGCCGTCATCGTCATCCCAATGCCGGTCGCCACCGAGGTCTTCACCTGGTCTACCTGTCCGTTGTTCCCGCTCGTGTTCACCTGGCCGCCGGTCGGGCTCGGCCCGCCGCCGCAGTTGGAGGTGGGCAGGGGGTTCGGCCCCGGGCCGCCCGTGCTGTCCGGGTCGGTGGTCTTGGTGTCCTTGCTGTCTTCGTCCCTCGAGTCGGATTTCTTCCCGGAGCCGTTCTTGGCGGCGGCGGCAGCGGCGGCGGCGGCGCGCTCCATCTTGCGGAACTTGGCGCGGCGGTTCTGGAACCACACCTGAAGATTTAAGATGAAACGAACAAAGAGAGCCATGATGATCAATCACACTTCTGTGGTAATATTGGCCTGTGTAGGCCCGATATTTACTTTGACAAAAATCCCCTTGTGCACTGTTTCCCAAACAGTGGGTCGGGACCCATTTGTGGGTCGAGGCCATGCACATTTTTCATGAATTAAAAAAAAAAAAAAAAAAAATCTTTTTCAAAAAGTTATGAATACATAAAATAAAAAAAAGACAAAGCTCTAAGAAATTCCATAAATTACAAAACAATTGTTAAAGAAGTAGTGAAAATAGCCGATCTACAAGCTCACAAGGCAGACAAGCAATGCCTTGTGAGATTGTAGATCTGCTGTTTTTTCTTCTTCTCTTTGGGGTCTTGAGCTGAAAAGTTTGGGAACCACTGACTTCGTGTTCCTGTAAACCCAAGCGCCACAAACAATCGCAAATGACTAATTCTTAAATAAAACCATTGAGGCATGTTAGAGTTTACATATTCGTGTTGATGATGATCTATTAAATAAAATAAAGCTAAATCTCGATATGCTATGCAGCGGGGATACAGACCAGACAACAGTGTTTTATTTGTCAACTGTTAAAATGACTAAAATGTGTGTCAACTGTCAAATAATCAAACATAGCCTATGTTTATAATTCTTATAGAACTACAATGCCCACGGTGCATTGCGTAACTGTGCGTAATGACACTGCATTGATGCAATAGAGTCTGTTTGAGCCTTTTGAAGATCCGAGGCAGAGGCAGAATTTCAAAAAGAAATAGAGGGTGTCAAAATAGGTTACCACTTAAGCCTTGTTTCTAAAATAGTGGGCCTGTAGATCAACTATTTCCACTATTTGTTTGTGACTGAAAAGCGAAAAAATGATTGAAAATGTTGTCATTTATAATGACTTTCTCAAAATTGGGATGCCACTATAGCATACAATAACATGCTTATGTAAATTGTACACTGGACAATACATGCATCAATTGCGATGAAATCAGCTTAATCTGCTTTAAAACAATTCAGAGTTGGGTGCAATATGCATAAAATAACCGAATTTAAGCTTAAAAGTGAACACTAGGGGGTGGCAGTTGCCATCCTCTGATGCCCCAAATGACGCCCCTGGATCCGGGTGATGTGTACCTGAACTCTGGCTTCAGTCAGATCGATCTTGAGAGCCAGCTCCTCGCGCGTGTAAATGTCCGGGTAGTGGGTCTCCGCGAAGACCCGCTCCAGCTCCTTGAGCTGGGCGCTGGTGAAGGTGGTCCGTATGCGTCTCTGTTTCCTCTTCTCGTTGAGTCCTCCGTGGTCGGTAAAAAGTTTGTAGGGAACTGTAAAAAAAACAAAACAAAAGGAAATGTCACCGGTTAAAAACCCGTATTGGTTTCGTCTGGAAACACGAGCACCTGTAATCGCAAATGTCGTCAAACATGAAGTAAATCCAAATTCGATATTTTGTTTAAAATACCATTCGCTTTGGTATTGGCTGCAGCTATTCTATTGTATTATGGCTTTGATTGCCCGCGAATGAGCGCTGAATTGATAATGCTGCTGACCTGTGATGTGGTTAATTGTAATGATAAACTAATTGTTGGGCTCGAGATTGGGGCTCAAGTTTGGAAACTTGTCATAATGTTCTCATCCCTCCCAGTCGCTGCTACTGTAAACTCCAATTCGGTGTCAATAATGAGCTTTAGTCTTTGGTTATCTAATTATTTCCGAAGCTTTATGTCTCATCGCAAAGTAAATAAATTATGCCTATCATTTTGGCAGCTTAAGATAATTTTGTTGGCGGTTTGGGTGTGACTGGGATAGTGTAACCCCGTAACCGAATTACCGCCGTGCCTGCAATCGCTTCTAACGTGATAAATTCTTTCATTTGTGTAAGCAAATTTCGTTTGGTAAATACTAAACACATTTCCATTTTCAAATGCAATCAAGATCCGTCCTATATACCCCGAGTGCGGGATCTCCGGAGCGGCGGGCTAAAAAGTGTGTCGGGGCTGCTGCGTGGCTTACCTGCGGCGTACGGGCTGCTCTGGTGGTCCCGCAGGGTCCCCAGACTGCAGGAGCCCGGCGTGAGGGACGGGCAGCCGGAGGTCGCCCCGAACGTCGTCCTGATCGGATTGTACTGAAAGCCGCTGGCCTGGCTGCACGACGAGAAGTCCGCATAGGCTGACGCCAAGCTCGACGTGTCCATCCCGGCCATACATGACTCGTAGGCAGAGGAATTTAGGTAAGAATACTCCATTTTATACATTTGAAAAGGCTCAGTGGAGTTAGAAAGTTGCACTTCCCGGGAAATAAAAATAATAATAAAAAAATAACAAGGCGAATAAACTCAAAATTAGATTAAAAAATGACAAGGATGCGCGAGCCTGCAGTTGGGGAGAGATTTAAGACTACTTGCTTGGTTTTGACTGGTTTTGAAGGAGGCTATAGACCGTGGGTAGATGTTCACTGCTCAGCGCCCGCTCCAAAACTGGCCTCCTTTATAGCAACCTAGCCCTGTTTTATGAAAAGCCCCCTAAGAGCCGCCTTGCCCGAGGTCTCTAGAGCATATAGTCCTCATAATAAACTTGGCTCTTTCCGCTTGGACAATAGCAAAGCGTTTGGTCTTATTGCTAGCGCTTTTTTACATGACAATAACTCATCAGTCTATTGGGCTGGCACTGGGGGCCCGCGCTGTCCAACCTCCCTATCATTGATCCCCTGCATCTCTAATTAGAATTTAATACCACGCCATTACGCGCCAAGCCCCCCCTCCCCTCACCCCCCTTCCCTATCCACCGCGCCATCCACCCCACTCCGCTCTAACCACCATCTTGCCCTTTAATTCAATCACACCACTTGGAAATAATGAAAGTTGGGTGACGATTCTCCCTGATCCAATTTTCTCCAAGCTTTTAAGCCTTTTAACCGACCGTATACCTTGGGCAGAATTTCACATAGTATTCCCTCTCTCTCTCTTTCTCTCTCTTTCTGTGTTCGCCTTATCCCACTGTTTTCACTCGCTTTTAACTTGACTGCAGATGCTAGTAGTCTGCACCATATATAGGTATCTATTCTAAGACCGTTATTGCACATTAATAAGTAACACCAATAATAAAAGATGCGTATCTTACTAAAATGACTAAATGTTTTGGCATGTTTTATTTGTAATATTATGTGGCTGATCAAGTAAATTTGTATTTTTAATATTATTTTAAATTACCAATGCTGGTCCTTTTTTATTTTATTTTTTGATATGTGGGGCTTTTAAAATGTGTAATTGTTGGTTTGCAACCTTGTACGTGTAAGTAATGAACGAAAGTTAACGAAATTAAACTTAAACATGTCTATATCGACGAATTAATAAAGGGATATATATTTTTAATTTTTATTATCCATGTACCATTTTCTGTCTTCCAAAATGCATGTTTTTGCCGTTTCTGTAATGTGTTACATAGTGACATGTCAGATTACACAACATTTCGGGGAGTATTTTATTTTTTATTTTATTATTGTAATGAGTGTGTAATTACTTTTATTACATTCATTATTCCTTTTATTTGTCGAATAACATGGTTCTAATGAAAGTAACGAAGTGGCGGGGCAGTCATCGTCGGACCTCTTAGGCTTACAATATTGGCTGAGTGCTTAATTCGGTTTTGGTAATAAGGTGAACCTTTATTTACGCTGTTTACACACTCTGTTCTTTCTGCGGGATTCAATTCAGGGCACAGCCCGACTTTACTCAGGATGGCTTTCCTTCGTCGCCGGTTTACGTCAAAGGGGCCTTGGAAGAAGTCCCTGGATCACTGGAATACTGACATAGAAGATATTGGCTTATATGAAGAGCGCTTATCCGATGCATCATACTTTTATTAAACGTGTTTACATTTATTGTGATTATTTGTCGTTTATAGGTTAATTATTCCTACAATTCAGACGTTTTGGTATAACAAAATGGGAAATAAATATACATTTGTATGTGTCTGTATTGCATGTGTCTGTAATGTTATATTGCGTTTTGCAGGAGCATGTCCCAACAATAGTCTGGAGACTTTGCCATCAATTATATTTTGCCACAATTGCTGAGTCTGATGTGTTGCAGTCTGTTCCTGCGTTTCTTTGGTGTGTGTGCGTTGCCTTTTCAGGGATCAACGAGAGTGGGGGTAAAAAAAAAAGAGAAAAAGTTAATTCTTTCTTGACACAACCCGCTCCCTATTATGTAAATGTTTTCCTTTTTCTCCTTTCTGCACGCGAGAGCCGGGGCCGAAAAGTTGTACCAAATGGTTAATTTGATTATTGAAACCAAAGACCAAATGGTCCACCGTCCTCCCTCCACGCGTCTGGCAGCGGAAAAAAAGAGCCCATCTCTGGGCATTAATCTAATAACGCTCAAAGAAACGAGAAGTCTTTTCTGATATTTCGCCGAGGCAAATACAATTATAGCTTTTAGCCACCGGTTCCTTTCACTGAAGCGGACTCTTTATTCTCTGCGGTCTATAGTCCGCCATAAGTCCACCAGCCATTGAAACCTTCTCCTTTTATATTTTCAACATCTCCGTCAATTCTATCATCTGCTCGCTCAATTCTGCAAGGGAGGGGAATTAACTTTGTTGCGGTTAAAGCTGTTGATATGTTGATTTGACATTTTTAAACCCGTCCCTTCCCTCAAGTTTAAGCTAAACAGCTATAGGCCAACTAACCTATAAAATAAATGAACAGTTCGGGTTGAATCTTTCAAGACAGATTGTAAATTGCATGGTTCCCTGCATTGTCTGGGTTGAACCTGAAACCGGCGTCTATTTTGCTCTCATCAGTTTTCCTGAGGTAACGTTTTATAAACCACAATTTTAACTCTTCCATTGTCTAATATCTAATTTGATTGATTGATTGAATACTTTATTGGAAATTTGCATTGGAAAATGTACAGGACAGTACAGTGTATCACTGATACAAGGTCAACTAAAAGGATAAAAAAAAAAACACAAGAAAGCTTTTGGGCTTGTTTAAATTGTGGTTCCTTTTTTCGTTTATCCAGATGTTATAAGAGGTTAACAAGCAAAAGGGCCTATCGTATGGTTCTTTACAGCACAATTACATAGTCCTTGATATTAAGCACCACCTCCCAAAGCAAACACCGGGACTGTATGGAATCAGTGATTTACAGTAGCCCATAATGACCATTTAACTCGAGTTAAAGCGGTGGTTAATTTGTAATTCAATGGCCGCATAAAGAGCGGCGACCGTATGCTGTCACTTAAATAAATCAGGAAAATGCGATGTGTGCAAGCCCCTAAATTTCCTGGGCAAGTGCAGGGACAATAGTTGGCAGACAGACAGATTTTAGAGGCGTGCAAAGGAACTCCTCTCCATTTAGCGGCCGCGATCGTTGCTCAGCGATATCGGAATGCGGGTCGACAGGAGGGACAAAACGGCGAACAAAATGCCATTGTTCACGGATGGATTGGATGCATCTAGTCCCCAAAAAAGAGACAGAACAGAGGAAGATAAAGGAGAGAGCAGGGCGATGGGAGGGACCGCCTGTCAGTGGTGTAAAGTAACTAAGTAGATTTACTTTTAGTTTTGAGGTATTTTGTAAGTATTTCCAATTTCCAATACTTTGACTTTTACTCCACTCTCAGAGGCAAATATTGTCTACTCCACTACAATTATTTAAAAAAACGTTATTAATTTGCAGATATAAATTATAATATTACATTAAGCTCTTTAGTTAGGCTAAAGAGCTTATAGGCTAAAGACTTTAGCCTTATTTTATACCCATTTGAAAATGGCCGATCTACAAGCCCACAACGCCTCGCACTGCATTGTGAGGTTGTAGATCTGCTATTTTCAAACATTTTTGTACTTTTACTTTTGGTGCATTTTGATACCATGCAATATACGTATACTTTTACTCAAGACAAGTACATTTTGAATTGCTGACTTTTACCCAGAGTATTTCTACTTATGGATATTTTTACTTAAGTAAAACATTTGAGTAGGCTACTTTTTCTACCACTGGATGGGAGGGACCGCTTGTCACATTTCACCTCATGTCTCTCTCTCTCTCTCCATCCGCCCCCAGGAAATCTTAACGCTTATCAAAGCCGTTATTAATAAGGGTGTGTGTATGGACGGGGAGTGGCTCGGCAACCGATAACATAAAATATTCATTCGAGATGCTCTCGTGACAATTCAGGCTGATGTCTCAATTTGACAGCAGCGTGCCTGGCTGCGATGCGGGGCTGCGATGAGAATGATGCGGGGATTTCACCTGCAATGTGCAATGATAGAAACGAGAAGGAAAACAAAGACATTATTGTGAATTAGGAAATGCTTTGCAAACCATCACCTATATAGGCTATTTATTCTACATTCAGAGGCCTGTATGGAACAATTTGTGACAAATTGATTATTTTCCAAACCCGATATGTAAATAGTTTACGTTCTTGTATTTCTGTAATATGTATTAATTTGGCCATATATTAAAATGGGATACTTTTAGCTGCTGTTGTTGCTTTGAACTGTGCCTCAGTGGTGTGTAAACTGTAAACACCTCCAAGGCCAACATGTTGATGCAGAAATCTGACTCATGGTGTTACGCGCTCTGTGCGTAAAAGACAGCATCACATTTCCACGCGCGCAGATGGAAAGTGACATCTGTGGAAGAGCTAAATTCAATTACAGCAGCCTGCCCTCCTCTTGGTGTCAAGAAAACTTGTTTTCAGAAAAGGCGTATGCTTGTTTTGCTCCATACCATCTACAAGTTCACAACAAAGCCTTTTGAGCTTGTAGATCGGCTATTTTTGGCGCACGACACCGCACACGACGAAGTAACCTAAACCGGCTTGTTGATGCAACAATTTGAGCCGTTGTGATGATGAGAGATTGTGGGGCGATGAAAAAAAATTACAGGCCTAAATTACTAATAATATTAATAGACCAGGCATATAATCATAATGTGCTGAATGTGCCTGCCTACTATAGCCTATATACCTACCTCGCTCATGTTGAAATGGATCATTGGCCAAGAGGTCGAAGTCAGCCTGCTGCCCCCACCTCCCACCCCCCTTTCTCTCTCTTTTGAGGGCTTCCCAAGTGACCAAGAGACCAGGCGAAAGGATTAGCATAAAAATCTTATTCCGGGGGATAAGATTAGCAAACATATTGCCCTCAAACGCGGCCTTGGCACGAGGCAAAGGAATCAATTACTAAATTACTCCAACCTCTAAGTCGACATTAACGGAGAGAAATGCCATCGACCGGTCGCGGGAATAAGATTTCGAAAAGAAGTGATCATTAAATCTCTTGCCAGTGTTCAAGAATCTGATTCATAAAATCGTCTGAAATGAGATGGAATTAAATTCTTATCGGGGCTCTTGTCATCGTTTCATCTCGTGCTGTTTAACATTGGTCAATGGCCTTCATGAGATTTCCCCTGTAAATAAACTTAGTAATTGAATTCTCCTCTCCACGAGACATTGGTTGTTATTAATTTATTGCAGTGAGTCGGATGGATATGACTGCAGCCTAATGGCTTATAGAAGACGATGCTCCACGAACGTTTTTAATTCAGTAACAAGCTTTTCTAGTCAATATACGAGAAACTTGTAGCCTATTTATTCTATTATTTGTATTCGTACAAGGCTGATATGCTATATGACTTTATTCGTGAATATTGATACGGTTAACACGTCTTATAAACAGCCAGCCCATGCATGCAGGCACCATTTCGAACCCGTCGCCTGTTAATTTTTTGGGGAGCTGCCTGAGTTTCAACCCGTGTTGCCTGCAGCAGGGGTCAAGGCACATCTTATTTAGCATAGTCTACCCCCCCCCCCCCCCCACACACACACACACACACACACATTAGCAATTGACAATTATTAGCCCCCAGCCTCATAAATCAGCTGCGTGACCCGTTATTATTGTTGAATTGAATAGCTGTTGGGGAAGTGAGGGTCAGTGTCATTAACGTGCTCCTCCTCCCCCGGCCGGCCCCCTGAAGGCATTTTGGGGGGGTTCTATACAAGGACCTGCTGGTTTAATAATGCCGTGTGGTCGGGCTAAAAGCTTAATCACACATGCATTAGCGGGAGACAGCGGGCTATTGTGCACACGTAGGTTTACTGGAATTAAGCGATTAATGGCCATCCAGGCTGTGGGCGACAGGGCAGTGCACATCGAGAATGATGGAGCGGTTTTTAATGTTAAAAACTAAAAATTGGCCCGCGAGGGTCGGATGTCGCTTGTTCGGAGGCGCGGGCGTCCAGGGGAGCCGCAATTACAGTAAGGCCGTGTCTCCCCAATCCATCATAAGACGTCAAGGTCATTGTGGATCATATTGATTATCATACAGCGGCGCATTGTAATGTTTATTGCAGCCCCTATTCTCGCATATGCAAAAGATTCAACATGTAAACACCTGCCATCAATTTGAAAAGCTCTATATGTGTCTCGCCTCGACCACCAGGCCCCCTTTTTTCATATTCTTTTGATATTCTGTGTGACTAACACGGCCACAGACAGTGTAGGCTTGGGTTTATGCACCCCCCAGGCAAATTGTCAATCAAATTCCTTCTTAATTATTTCCTCAAAATTAAGCTATAGGAAACCAAACATGAACGTCATATGATTGGTCATATTATGGTAGACCTGTAACTGTAGGCTGTAGTACCATTTTAAACAGGTCACACGCTCACACCTGATCTGACTGCATGCGCATAGGATGGGGCAGGTAGCCTACTAGGTAGGGGCTGCTTTGTAGGTCAGTTTTGCCCTTTACTCGATGGGCCACAGGTTGAGAACTTGAACTGTCTCTAGAGGGCGCTGCGTCAAAGTTGGCATCAAATAAGGCAGGCACCCATGACTTATATGGCATGTTCTGGGAGTGGACTAACTTGGTAAAATAGCCTTCTTTTTATGATACTTGAAATTAATGTTGAAGCTGTATTCAGTGACAAATATCTAACTTAAAGGAGTAGTCCACCCCCAAAATGACTTTTTTTCTATTGATTACTCATGCCATGTTGAGTAGAGTCCAATAATATTTTTTGGTTTTTGTCACATTCCTAAGACAAAAATTTGATTCGAGTAAATTTACCCCCATTGATTCCGGATGGGGACCCGTTTCGAAACGGGTCCCCATCCGGAACGAATGGGGGTAAATTTATTGTTATCACATTTTTGTCTTAGGAATGCGACAAAAAACTAAAAATATTATTGAACTCTAGTCTCCATGGCGTGAGTAATCAATAGAAAAAAAGTCATTTTGGGGGTGAACTACTCCTTTAAAGCCAATACAAAATATTTTGTGTTGAGAGAACTCTCTGATGTACAAAATCAAAGTTGTTCTGTTCATTTGTACCCCAATTTTACAATTTAACACTCGGTATAAACTCATTTAAAATATTATTCCAAATAGTTTTTTACGACAGAAGGTCGCAGTTTACTATGAGAAACGGCACATCGTGTCCATGTATGCCCATATATGGAGATCCCTGTGATGCCAGAGGCACCAAATCCCTTTTATGCCCATATATGGAGATCCCTGATGTCATCCATATTAAGCCCATATCTGTGCATATCTATGGGTACCAGGGGTCTCCATATATGGGTACCAGGGGTCTCCATATATGGGTAACTGGTCCGATATACATCACTGGCCAGATGGCCAAGACATGGCGTGACCTCGCTTTTTGCCCTTATAGGCGTCTTACTGGTTTATATTTAGGACAACTGCATTCTGTTTCCTTCCTGGACTCCTAAAGGAGCACTTCAACCATTTTCAACCTTATCTTGACGTAAGTGGTCCTCTCTAATGCTCAATATCCATCTACTCTCTCTGCATTTACTCACTATTTGGACTATGGACAGAAACCTGCCTACCATCATCGATGGGGATTCCAATTAAGCTATAATAGAAAGGACAGCCTTTCTCTTTCTGGAAAGTTAGCATGCTGAAATAGAATTATTATTAAGCCATTGTTATTGCATTAAATATAACTTTGAAATGACCAAACCTGCCTACCGATGATGTCACTGGGAGACAGATTTTGGAACTGTCCACAGCCCTCTGAGACACAGATTTTGGAACTGTCCACAGCCCTCTGAGACACAGAGTGAGTAGACAGAAATGGCAATGCCATCTTAAGGGCTGAAGTGAAACAAAAAAAGAATGGTAATATGGAAAGGACCTCAACATATTGCACTCATGAGCATAAGCAAAATGTGGAAAGCCTTACCGAAGGTCATAAAGGAGTGTGGATCACTAGCATCCTTTAAAATTGCCCTGAAAAACCACTTACAGGCAGCAGCCGTTCGCAACTGGTAAAAAAACGAACCTAGCCCAACCCTCCCCTCCCCTGCCCCTTCTTTGTATACTGTTTGTTTAGACTTACTGTTTTCTTTTTTGTTTTTCTTTACATATCTACTGCATAGTACTGTGTTCTGTTTGTCTGTCATTCAATGTTATATGAGATACTTCAATGGTTTCCAGTGGAAATAAGCTTAGTCTTTTCATGGATCTCCTTTTAGTAGACGTTGTACCAGTGAACTGTACCGTCATGAAACTGTACCTTTTCCTATGCAAACTTCTAATAAAGTCTTCAATCAATCAATCAAGCAAGCAATAGAGGTCACACAGGGTCTACAATTCTCAATGGAAGAGTAGGCCATTTCCAACTACTGCAGTAGTCGTCATATTGTATTAACTCTTTTTGTGCCGATCCCGAACTAGTTCGGCTTTATTTCGGCCTTTTGATTGGCCGGTGTGCCGATCCCGAACTAGCCCGACTTTTTATAAAAATAAAAATAAACATCCAGAGGCCTTACCGAAGCACCGGGCTAAATTTTCGAGCCGGCCGCCGGCCGCGATCTGTTTACATCGGCCCGCGAGAGCGTCGCGCGGACGATATTTGCTGTCCACTTCAATGCAATCCAGGATCCTTAGAGCTCATTTTCTCTTTTCCATGCATATCCATGAGGTGCGCAATGTTTAATCACGGCTAAATCGCCGAGAATAGGGCTTCTAAAATGCTTGGTAGCCTATAGCTAACTTCAAGCTAACTTCATCCTGTTCCTGTTCATGACACAAAGGAAAGTGTTCAGGCGCATCATGGCTGCGCACGGCTTGTGCATATACAGCGTATGTCTATGGTGGATTCTCTGGCCATTGGGCGCCCTCATGTGGTGATTCGGGGCACATACTTTACCATACAGGTTGGTTAAAATACATTTGTATTCATTAAAATAAGTCCTGGTACAAGCTTTGTATCAGTAGAAGTGAAAATGACTTTCATGCCAGCAATTATTTGTCAGACTAGGTGTCATATATTCAAAGCAATATCAAACTGTGCAGTTATTTTCAATACTCAACACTTTTTGCCAGATCCCTGCAACCAGTGGGCCTGAGTCATTGTACACTGTGAAATCAAGAGTGTTAATTTAACCATGAGAGTTGTATATTTAAAGAAAAGTGCCTTAAAGCAGTGGTTCTCAATCCCTTTTGGCTGGAGTATCTCCTTATACTGATTTCAGAAAGCCAAGTACCCCCTTCCGCTGACCATAGCAAAATAAAACAGCATAATGGCAAATAAACATTGCTTTCTATTCAATAACTGTTACTACTAGTCAAGTTATTGATGTAATTTGGTTCAGAAATGTACAACAGTAAAATACATATTCTAATTTTCTAGTTTTCCTCATGTACCCCCTGCAGTACCCCTGCGTACCCCTAGGGGTACACATACCCCCATTTGAGAAACCTTAAAGCAGTGGTTCTCAACCTGTGGGTCGGGAGTCGGGACCCCCAGGGGGGTCCCCAGATTGTTTTGGGGGGTCCCCAGATGATTAACTTAATGTGCAACATTGTTTTCTCACTCAACAGTGAACAAACCAACATAAAGTAAATAGAGGGTATCTGAACATTCATAAAGTGACAATTTAAGGACTTTTTAATACCTTTAAAATGACAAATTAAACATTGGCCACATTTTCAAATATTAGAGGCAGGAATTTCTCGCGTTATGAGGCGTTGTGAGCATGTAGATCGGCTATTTTCACAATAGAACCGTTATACAAAATGTAATGCCTCCCAATTTAAAATATGATTATTTTGCGGCTTGCGGCCTGAAAAGGTTGAGAACCACTGCCTTAATGGACCGTTCTGTAAGTGCTGATATTCTCTTTTAGAGATTTATTGTAAAGCGTAAGAACTGACCCAAGTTATATTAACAATCCAGGTATGTACCCATGTGTGTTCTATGTTCTGAAGCATGGCAGTTTGGAATAAGTTTTGAGTGTGCTTTGTCATTGTTGCATCTCCTCAGCCCATAGTGATGGAACAGGGCATCTGAAGTGACACAGCCACCATCCAATGGCAGTGCCCGTTGATCAATCAAGCCTAATTTGATTGGATGTAATCCTTAAAGAATAGCCAGATGGGAGCCATCAGACGCGGTCTGTCCATTCCAGACTCTGATTTACTTCCTGTTTCCCAGAGGGTTTCTCTCCGGGGCTCTGAGGAATGGTCCTGCACTGCAGAGCTGGGGTGCATAGAATCCTCAACGCTGTTCAGATGAAGGTCAGTTGTACAGTGCATAAGATTCTGTGCTCTAGAGAATTTGATTATGTTGTGAAACCTAGAGGGACTTACCTTTCCTTATTTAAAGGACAACTTTTTTTTTTTTTTTTTTTTTTTTGGGGGGGGGGGGTTCATATTTTAGATTGTAAGTAGAGAAAAGACACAATAAGCCAGAAATGTCTTTATTACTATTTACACCAGCCCCCATAAGTCACATCTGCCCATGAAAGATTGCGGTGCATCTTGGGAATGGACATATTGTGTCTAAAAAGACATATTTAGCCACTTGCCACTTGCAAATCACTAAAACGATACAAAGAAGTAAATTAAAATATTTTAACACTCATCTTTTCTTTTCTCTAATTACAATCTAAAATATGAACCCTTGTTGTAAAAAAAACAAAGTTGTCCTTTAATGGAATTTAAGAAAGCTGTAGGGCACATACATAGTTACAGTTATGTTGACCATTCCATCTTCCCGAGTCTCATTCACTGTCCGGTAAATGAACACAAAAGGAACACACATATTAGGTCAGCCACACTTTAGATGTGGAGATTGCTGGGTTGAAGCGACAGTTATTTGTTCTACTCTATCTCATTCTATGTTCTGTTGTTCTCTACCTTCCTTCCTAAGCCTGCCCCTGAGATAGCTTGAAGTGACAAATAGCTGGATCTGTGCTTTTCTGCAAGAAAAATCCAACATGCACCTCATCATCGCCAGGCGCAAATTTGATCAGAACACACCCAGAATCCCCCTGGCTTTCTGATGATGAATTGGTGTATTAGGAGCTATGTTTATGCATCAGGGCCAGCAGCTCTCTCTGGCAAATGACAGTAAATTGCCTCTCAGACAAATCTCCGGCTTGGGATTCCACCAAGTGGGGGATGAATTTAGCCGCCTTCTTCTTCTTCGATCCCCAAGCTTCCAGGAAACCCTTGTGAAATGACAGCGATGATGACTTGTCCCTAATAGACAGGTGTTTGCTCATGTTTTTGAGCGGTGGTCACACCGTCTCCATAGCGTGGCCGTGTGTGTATCCGTGTGTGTGTGTGTGTCTGTCTGTCTGTATGTAGCCTGTGGTGTATGTAGCCTGGCTGCTATACCTTTTCTGACCACACATGTTAAGGGAGGGGCGCTGTTGTTCAGGCCAGCTAGGCACACTCACACTCACATTCACACACACAAATACACACACACACACACACACGCACGCACGCACACACACACACACACACACACACACACACACACACACACACACACACACACACACACACACACACACACACACACACACACACACACACGCAGCCTCCACCGCTCAGTTCACACAAGTGTGATTTTTTTCTGTTTGTTTGGTTTTACTTCCCTCCACAATGGGCGATCTCAACTTATTCGCTGAACAGAACCAGAATTCACTGCAGTGCTTCAGATCAATACATCAGACATTTGACTAACATTGTAAGTGAGAAAGAGTACTTAATGCAACTAATTGTCATGTTCCTGGTTTGAATATACAGTATAAGCCTATGTTCCGCTTGACAGTGACCTATGAAGTCTGCAGCTGAACCTGGCTGTTCATAAAGCCTTTATATGAATTTAAGCCAATGTAAGGCTGGCCTGGTTTGGCCTGGTCCCGGTCTAGATTGAAGGCACAATATGAAACCCAATAGCCCTGGGCTGATATTAAGTATCAGTGAGGAGACGAAGAGCAAGCCGTAAGAGGAGCAATAAAGCTAATGTGATCATAGAAAATGGCTCTCTGAATAGAGGTGGGATGAAAGCCATACGCCCAAAATTTGTATTTGCAGACTACGCGCAGAGGTGACAGCATGATGAAGCTTCTATTGGATTTACTGAGAGTTGAGGCAAAGTAGCCCTAGACCTTTACTGGCCATATGAGAAATTGATAGGTTGTGTCATTTTGTGTTTTGAGTCCATTTGGATCCTTTTTACATTACATTTACACAGCAAACTTTAATGTATGTATGACAAATTATGTTGGTGAACGTAAAGCTTTTAGTGTGATGTAGATAAAAATTCAAGCTCGATTTTTTTGTTTTTCTTTTTTTTGTTTCAGATGACCACTTTAACTCTAGTGTGTGTAGGCGAACATTCTGCCAAAATAGCTGCTCTGTTCACAATTTGTGGGGGCAGCAGTGGCTCAGGGGTAGAGAAACCGTCATCCCGAAGAGTTCCCAGTTCGATCCCGGGCTCCCCCAGAGTTAGTGTTGAATAGTCCTTGAGCAAGACTCCCGGTGAGCAGGTTGGTGCCTTGCATGGTTTTCTCCGCCATCGGTGTACGAATGTGTGAGTGAATGGGTGAATGTAATGCACTATCTCTGTAAAGTGCCTTGGATAAAGGCGCTAGGCCTATATAAATGCACCATTTACCATTTATGTCGCAATGCAATGCGTCCTGATCTTAAAGATGGCTATTTTCGGTGAAGAGATTTGGAGTATAGGGGGACAAAAGGGGGACCAACTGTATACTGTATAGGCTGTATGTGTGTAGGTGTTTTAAATATTAAAATGTATATATTTTTTTAATTTAAAGATTGTGAAGGATAGGTAAACAATAAGCATTGCACTTCCACCTATTACATTTTTTGGTCATGATTTGAATTTTGTATGTTTGTCTCCACCAGGAGAGCACGTTCGTCCACCCGTCGACGATTGCACACGCACTCCCTGGATGCCAATTCCGAAACGGAAAAGATCAAACCGGATTCAGTTTTAACCCAAAATAATTCCCCTGCGCTCAAGGACATACTTTTAGGGCCTACCTAATAAAACCCTTGTTGCGGCGTAGTTTTTCTTTTGGAAAATTTCTTTGGTATATGCATCTTTTATTCCAACTCGTAGTGACTAGCAAGACTACACTAGGCTACTCAAGCATTTTAATAGGGATAGGGGAAACAAACAGGGGGAACCAAAACAATGCGACGCAGCTTCTTCTACTTGTGGTTTCCGCCTAGACCGGATCAAACTGCTTGTGGTAAACGAACACCAGGCTTTCCCCTGAGAAAGCCTGGTGAGGCGAGGTTAGCAAACCACAACCTCCGCCCCTGATTTCTCACATGCCCCTCTTCTAGCGCCACCATGAGTTTGCTTTTTGCAGTGTATACATGCGACCTGACGGTCGCTTATCTCCCGATTAGGGAGTCTTACTGGTGTAAAACAAATTTTTGACAGTACTTGGTCCACAAATCACGCAAATTGGTAGACAGAATATCTATCGACTTGTGTTTTTACCTATAACTCCTCAATCACTGTAAAACTTTGTATGCACACTCCCTAGAGGCCAAGGAAAAACCTTTGCCATGCCTTTTTCACATCTGCCTTTTATAGTGCCACCAGGAGGGAGGAGGCTAACTTATGTAAAACAAACATTTCTTCGGAAAAAATCACGCAAATCACGCAAATCAGTACACAGTGTCTCTACAGTCATGTGAAGACGGATCTGTCCAATATTTCAGATCTCATCCTAATTGGCGAATATTGGCTTCCAAATTTTGCAGGATTGCTCAGTTTTCAACAAAATGCCTCAACAGCTTGCGATTTTTTGTACGCATATTCTCACTATAGGTCAAGGAACAAATGCCACCCTTTTCACATTGGCCTGTTAGCACCACCAGCAGGTTGACTTTTGCAAACT
>NC_137824.1:50327451-50589951 GCF_963921795.1 Nannobrachium achirus | reverse complement strand
TGGTTCAGATAGGGATCTCCATGTTTGGGCATAAAAGGGATTGTATGTTGTGATGTCATGGTAACCACTCTAACAGAATCCCTTTTATGCCCATACATGGAGATCCCTGATGTCATCAATATTAAGCCCATATCTAACTTCATATGGGAATGCCATATCTGTGTGGCTGGTTCAGACATTGATCTCAGTGTATGGGCATAAAAGGGATCTCCATATATGGGTACTAGGGGTCTCCATATATGGGTAACTGGTCTGATATACATCACTGGCCAGATAAAGGGCGAGGTTGCATGTCGCCCTGAGGCGTCTTACTAGTATTTAATCCCTGACTTATGTCATGGGAGTGTTATGCTGGGTGAGAACGTCAAAGGGTCTGAAAGTGTCGAAGCGGAAGTACACAAAGTGCCGCCCAAGGAAGTTACGCAGAATGGCGAAATCACCTGTCAAGGGCTTCTGCCAGAAATATGGTAGGGGAAGCCTCGCCCCTAACTGGGCAGGTCTTCTGACAGGGCTTCTTACGTTTTAGTTGGACCGAATGCTCCATCTCAGGCAGCACCGGCCTCAGTGGCTTGCCTCGCTTACCATCAGCCTCCCAAACCCACACCTCCTGGGATCGCATCCTGTTTGCGCCACAATTTGTCCGCTAACCACGGACACATTTATTTTGCTGATAAAGTATAGTTTTAGACCACCAGTTTTAAGCTAATTTGAGCCACGTGAGGCCCTGCCGAGCGAGCTAAAGCGAGCATGTCGCCGGGCAGAGCGTTGCGAAGTTAGCTTGAGCCGACTCAGTGCTGTTCGAGTTGCATTCCGATAGGGAAATATTGTTGTGAGAACTGCTTTTGCCCCTACTGTGCTGGGCTGCTGGCAGACTGTCTTGAAGGGGGATATGTCCTGTGTGCGGAAGTTACTGACCTGTTACTGTTGCATGTTGAGCAGACCTAAAGAAAGCCAGGGGTTTATGGATTCACAACATCCTTACTTGACAAGGGGTAGGCTATTTGTACATATTTATCAGCAATAAAGAGTATGCATACAAATTTTCTCTCCCCCTTCTCTCCTCACCACTCTTGTCTCCATTGTTGCAGCTTTGATTGATTGATTGAAGACTTTATTAGAAGTTTGCATAGGAAAAGGTACAGTTTCATGACGGTACAGTTCACTGGTACAAGTCTACTAAAAGGAGATCCATGAAAAGACTAAGCTTATTTCCACTGGAAACCATTGAAGTATCTCATATAACATTGAATGACAGACAAATAGAACACAGTACTATGCAGTAGATATGTAAAGAAAAACAAAAAAGAAGACAGTAAGTCTAAAACAAGCAGTATATACAAAGAAGGGGCAGGGGAGGGTAGGGTTGAGCAACCCCTAATCTGACAATACAGCTAGTGACTTTTAACTAACTGGACCAAACCCTTGTCACAAGTAAGGTGGGTGAAATTCTTAGTTGTGCAGGCTCTGTGCAGGCTCATCGTTGCAGTTAAAAGATGAGAGAATCAGGGGGCACAGTGTCTCAGTCGGTAGCGCTGTCGCCTCACAGCTGGTTGGAATAGCGTGTTCCTTCCACTCGCTACGTCCAACAAGGGAAACTCCCCATCAGGTGAAAAGAAGCGGCTTGGACTCCCCAGGTTGTCAGAGGGAGTGTAGCGCCCAGGATCACATAAGACAATTCACACAGGTGAAAGATTTGGGTTACAAAAATCATTTGGGTGTAAAAAAAGAGAATCATACCATAAAAGTGAGAGGAGAGGCATAAAGTGCATTATATAATCTGCAAAATAAAGTAATGTGACTAAAGTGCATAATGAATAAGTTCAGCAGTCTAATTGCTGCTAGAAAAACCGTTCAAGAGTCTGCTGTTATTGCTCATGATTTCATCTCTGTGCGTCTGTGTACAGTATTTCATCACTGCAATAGCATCATGTCCATGCGAGATGCAGTCACAAAAAGCTACAGGTGTATAGGCTGAGTACAAAGATGGATGTGGTCCAAGAAAGGGAGACAGAAGTAAGAGGTCAACAGTTACTGGCTAGCTGATACCATTAATTTCCATTATCATTATACAACATGCTACCAAGCATAGCCTACAGTGGTAATTTCTCTGTAACTGTGGTGCCTGTTAAAGAAGACACAGTGTTACTAGATTCTGTGCTATTATTACGCTGTGCTCTGTGCTATTATTATCAAGCTCTTACTGGATGAAGCACTTCTTCTTCTTCGTAGATAACAGAAAAGGCTATTGGCTAACTGGCTTTAATTCCACTACATACAAGATCATAGCATTATATTCAGCTGGTACCTGTGGACTAATTCAGCCCATTCATGCCATATTCCATGTAAAAATAAAAGTAAAGATATAATATTGGATGGTTGATTCGGTTGTATGTAGATAACCATGTACCTAGCAGTAAAAACAAGAACTCTTTTTGCACTTTTGCACATCATAATTCCCACAATCACATTATCAAATATGTATTGGAATTTTACAGAACATTTAAGTTCGTTCCCTGTCTAGCTGAATTGGCCACTCATCCCTGATGAGTTCCATCTGTGGAGAAATACAAACAAATGTTTGGTGATTGTTAATCAATGCACTTTAAGTACAATAGAGGAAAAGTGCAATATGTACAGTAATATTAAGTTGGCTTGACTGCTAAACTACCTGTTGCTGTTGTGTCTTTTTCCAGTATGATTGGGCTGGGCTAGCTAGACCATAGTAGCCTATAGAATGGCGGAGGGTGGTTTTGATATTCATATAATTGAATGTGAGTTAGGTGTTGTGTATTTGATTTTTACCCCTTTACATGGTGGAGTTCTAACTAATTCCCTTAAGCTGAGTATAAAAGTGAGTACAAAGTCTATCAGGGAACAGAGTGAGTTGCTGGCAGCCAGGACATTGTGGAAGAGATGCGTGTCACCATGCCACCTGTTTATGATTCTCATGTCCTTTTTATGTCCTTTTCACAGTTTTTTGTGGGGTGCACCGTAACAGTGCCTCTGTGTTGCTTTTCAGATGTGAATTGGGCCAGCCTGACAGGGGACATATAAGCAGCAGTTCTCTGTATGATATTGAACTGTAGGTAGACCTACACCATCCATGGTTCAATATTATGCTATTTTTAATTGCAGCATTTACGGTTTTACAATTAAATTAACTACTTTACATGCATTTCATACTGCCTGATGTGTCACCGGACAAAAAAAGTGTCACTCGCTACAAGATAGCCAGTCTATTGCATCACAAATAAATGGTCAAACCATTAGCCTACTACATTGATGTGTAACCAAGGTGTTGTCTGTGGTTGTCGCCTTGGCTTGCTGTGGTGTGAGCTCATTCAGGAGTTTATTTACAACAGTTTGAACAAAGTATTCCATCATGACAGCACTGAGGGACTCTGCTCAGAATGTAAGCTTTTTGAGACATGCCAAACCCATAAAACGAAGACAATGTTGTTGTTAACTAAACAAAGATTGTGTTTATATAAATGACACCAGTTATATGTATACTGGAATGTGTATGCATGGAAAACCTATTCATTTTCTTTTTCCTTTTAAAAAAGGAATGAGAATTTGGGAAATATTACCATTTTCTATTCTCTTTACGCACACACAAAATGTACCGACACAGAAACGGAAATGCAACATCACCGCTGTAGGCAGACTGTTATAGGTAAGTGTCATAAGTTTAGCGGAGCCATCAATGTTCAGTGACCTCTACACCACATGCTGTCACAACAGAGCTACATGATTATGGACAAATACCACACTGTCTACTGCAGCATCGAAACATGGACATGCATGGCAGCTTCTTCCCCAGGTGGTGCGCAAAACGAACAACCACATCAGTTACTATATCCATCCTACTTCTTACCACCCTGGCCACAATAGCCGATGTAAAGGGCATGAATCTGCATACACCGGAAGTGCCGGAAGTGCTGTGGTTAACGGAAGTTACGTCATGATATGAGTTGCAGTCTTCCGGTGAAATTCTCCCGGCGGAAGTAGCACCGTTTCATGCCGTTTCAGCCTATGGTCGTAACCAGGCTTTTCGCTTCGCAGATGAGTACGCCTGGCTACGCGAGGCTAACTTCTTACAGAACCCAGTTGGACTGCATTACCCCATTAGTTAATTGGTAGTTGGTAAAAGTTTAGAATCTCCCACCTTCTTTTAATCTACTTTTAACCTGTGTTTATTCTTAAATTCTCATGTTAACGATTTGTTAGTTTTGCATTTATCCATTCCATTGTATTTGTTCCCATATTTGCTGCAGATGGCCACTAAAACTCTTGAAAGTCTTGAAATCCAATGTATCCATGAGCTGCCCCTTCCAACTTGTCTTTGAGCAAGCCATATCTGCTTACTCATAACTTTCATTAAAACTGTCAATGCATTTGAACTTTGTGATCTTTTTTTTGTTTTTTGTGCATAATCGATAAATCTTCAGCTTTCCTGGCACGAGAAGTATGGTCGATTAATTCCATGGACACGAACATTTGAAATGTTCGATTTGAAGTGTCTAATTCCAAATCTGAGAGAGAAACACACAAACACACATGTGCACAGTCAAATGAATCAAGGGAAGTCATGTCAAGTTGAGTCAAAATTTAGTGTGTTTAACAAGCTGGTTCAAAGAGGTTACACACACGTGCATCAGAGCGTGCGTGCACACACACAAACACACACGCACACGCACACACACACACACACACACACACACACACGCCTTACCCTTTCCAACCAAAGGTCAAGGCAGTGACCTGTTGCCACCATGCTCGGCAAAGTGACCTCGCTTGTGCCCCCCCCCCCCCCCCCCCCTCACCACCGCATACACACATACACACTATCAAGCCCATCACCCCTTCCCAATGCTGTCCTCCCTACCTCCACCGCAGCCACCCAAATGCTGAGGCATCACTGCTCCTGATCACACACACACGCACGCGCGCGCGCACACACACACACACACACACACACACACACACACACACACACACACACACACACACACACACAGTCAGTCCTGCAGAAGTGGTGCACCCCCCTGACCCCGCGCTGTCCCCCATTATAGTGCAGTCAGAAAGCTTTTAGGGGCTCCGGTAACGCTGAAAGATTGATGGCGCAAAATAGGGGCGGAGGAGAGGAGAAGAGCAGGTGGTTAAGAAGAGAATGTCCTGCTTAATGGGTTGCCAGGAATGTAATTCAATAATTATGAAAAGTGACTCAGGAGAGCGGGACGGACGGACGGCTGGACTGCTGGATGGCTGGACGGCTGGACGGCTACTACCGAGGGAGGAGTCAGCCGCAGGAGAAAGGCCCACTAGTGCTCATCTTCAGAATGCCTGAGCATCATCTGTGTCCTGTTCATACTCACATCCACCTACTACCATACATTGGTGGAATATTTGAAGTGTCTAATGCCAAACGAAGATCTAAAATAAGATGTTTTTGAGCGGTCGTCACACCACTCCTAAGCGTGAGTGTGTGTGTAGATTTGTTACTACCGGTATGCGTGTATGTAGCCTGAGCATGAGCCGCAATACCGCTGGTGACCAAGTGGCGCTGTTGCGTCACACACATGCCACACACGCACGCACTTTTCAAAACGAGTGTATCCACATTTTTGTCAAACTGAAAGGTGATCTTCTCAAAGTGAATATAGCCTTTGGTGGGAAGAGATGCTGCTGTTTAAGCCCTTACAGACATTTATTGGCATGTGGTAGACAATGTATACAAATCAATGTCACTGATGAATCAGCTCTATTGTATTGTAGTTACATGCCAGCACAGCAGCAATGTGATCTGTTTTGATCCTATTAGACTGGTCATATCAAACAACATGTTCAGTGAATTAAATTAAGACTGTAAGCGAGATGTTAAAACTGTTTGAGACTTGCCAAAAATTATGTTTTTCTAATATGGTCAAAGTCTTTATTAACAGTATATCAAAAGCACATGGCTGTGAATGATTAAAACATTATAATTTCACCTTGATTATTATTTATAATTTTATTATAATTAAAATTAGCTGCTGCCTCCAGTCAGTTATAGTTTCACTTTTCACCTGATGCAGTTATGCCCCTCCCACCTCGTTAATCTTGCAGCTGCATTGCTAACAAACAACTTGAGACAGGCTTTAAGCAAGCATGGTAAGTTCACTCCCCCTTCAATAAATTGTTGCTTTTACACTTACACAAATTAGCTACAAAACTGATGATGTGTTCATTTCATGAGCTTTTGTTAGTTTGGTTTGTACAGAGTCAGACTAATTGTTCTCCCCTAATTCTAATCAATGTAAACTGGCTCCTGGCTTTAGTCTGCCCTCATCTTAAAGTTAGCATTATTTGCGACCATACTGTAGGTCGCAGTTTACTATCAGAACCGTCACATCTTGACTGTATCTGTCTGTCTGTAAGTCTGTCTGTCTGTATGGGCAATGCTTGTCTTTTTTGTTGATTGGCTATCATGCTCTGACATCACTGTGATGCCAGGGGAACCAAATCCCTTTTATGCCCATTTATGGAGATATGGAGATCCCTGTGATGCCAGGGGAACCAAATCCCCTTTATGTCCATATCTGGAGAGTCCAGGTGTCCTCAATATTAAGCCCATATCTGTGAATATCTATGAGTACCAGGGGTCTCGGTAACTGGTCCGATATACATCACTGGCCTGATGGCCAAGACATGGCTTTTCGCCCTTAGGTGTCTTACTGAGGCAGAGGAGATAGGGGGAATAGCAGGAATGACATTGGCCAAATTATTTAAGCAATACTACATGAGACGGTGTGCATTATCACGGTTATTTGCACGCCAGCCTTGCTGCAGGAACGAGCCGAAGGCGGGTTCCGTAGGCAGGGCTGATAGGCCAGGGGCCAATAATGATACAGGTACAGTACCACCCAAGGTGACTGTACGTTTTGTTTTACATTTTTGTCGTCCTACTCCTCCTCTAGTTTACATTTTGGTATGATAACCCTTTCTGAGAAGTAGCTTAATTGATCTTATCACCCGCTAGAGTCGGTGTCCCATTAACTTTACTATACAGGGAAAAAAAAGCTAAATATTAATCTGCTTCAAGTAGCATATGAGGGGTCAAACTAGGGGTTTTTCATGATTCTGAATCCATTGCAAGCATCTGTTTTGCACAAAAAACATTCCTTGGGCTAAAACGGCCCCCTCAAAAGTGTGAAAAGTGATGACTCTTTTCATCACTAAACCATAGTTGTTTTTAGCCCAAGGAATGTTTTTTGTGCAAAACAGATGCTTGCAATGGATTCAGAATCATAAAAAAACCCTAGTTTGACCCCTCATATGCTACTTAAAGCAGATTAATACCTTTTTTCCCCTGTATAGTAAAGTTAATGGGACACCGACTCTAGCGGGTGATAACATCAATTAAGCTACTTCTCAGAAAGGGTTATCATACCAAAACGTAAACTAGAGACATGTAGGAAGATAAAAATGTAAAAAACATACGGTCACCTTGGGTGGTACCAATTTGTGAATGTATCAGTATTGGCCCCTGTCCTATGAAGTGCAAATAACCGTGATAAGGCAGACCCTCGAGTGTAATATTGCGATTATACAACAGTTGCCCTTAAAAAAACATGTCAATTTAATTTCATTGTAATTAAGATATTCAATAGAAATTTGTAATTTTTTAATGCCTCATTTAGCTATGTCTCTGAACTTCACGTGAAAACTGCTAGCCTATCCGCCTAGCATAGTGTGAGGAGAAAGGAGCACTTCAGCTCTTTCTCAACCAGCACAGCTGAAATCTTTGTTTGATTAGACTTAGAGATTATTTGCACGGGTAGAGAGCCATTTCAACCAATCAGATTGCTTCGTCGGAACTACCTGTTGTATAATGTGGAACATCTTGCTTCCATCACAACAATTCTGGCGTGAAATGATGGCATGACAGACCCCCAAAAATCCTCCCCTAAAGTCTGTGTGCCCTTTTATGTAGCCTGGTTAATAAACCAGACTGCACAACACCACCCCCTGTTGGAAAACGAAGTGTGTGATAGAGTCTGACGCTTGCAGTCAGGCTACCTTTTATGACCTTTGAGCACCTGCCCATCCATTGGTGTCTGCAGTCTGCACAGCCGTGTGTGTGTTTAGTTTAGTTTAGTTTAGTTTTTATCCTCATGTATCCATGCACTTTGGTCCATCCATAGTCTCGCGTGGCCAGACTGTTGCCTCCGCGATTTGCAAATGCTCCCGTCATACAGTCTGGAATAACGGAAGAAGAACGATGAGAAACCGGTTAAAGTGAAGCCTCCTCCTCACTTCCGTTTTCCGTCTCACATATATATAAAAATCATCTAAGCATATTTAGCTAAAATAGATTTTCTTGAATGGAAATGCCAGTTTCCATTACTTGCCGTTCAGGAGGTGTAGTTCCAGACTCTATATAGCATTCAGAGATTGTGGAATAGTTGTCTGGCTACGCGAGACTAGTCCTCCCAGGATATAAATAAGAGCCCATGTTACATTGTGTTAATTTTCCACTTGTGAGGAATGTGTTTCCCACCTTCCGTTACCCCCTGCATGTCAATAAACGTCTTTGGCAGTTGGTGAAACTCTTGCCAGCAACTCTTCATCATCTCTCGTCTCTTATTTTATCTTCCTCCCCCTCCACCTTCCCTTCCCTACATCCTTTGGGGCTCTTCCAGCCTAGGGTCTGTGTCTTCTTACTTTTCGCTCTCCAAGATGTATTGATAATTTCCAGCAAAAATATGATTTCAGTTTATTCTACAGAGCAAAAAAAATCCAATAGCGGAGTCCTCAATTCAATTGCCTTTTTTCTTTCCTTAGCCGGAGTGGAGAACAATAAACAGGGGCAGGGCTCCGTTCCAGACATTCACCATGAGATTATTGTTCAAAAGAGACCTGATACGATTACAGGAAGCAATAGATGATAATTACATCACAACATGACTTTCTCTCAGCAAACACTTATAGTCATCTAGGTTATGCATCGGCCAAAAACTGAGATGTGGCAATGTAAGGGATGACAGGGTTAAGACACCACCTGACACTGCCTGTGGCTGGCAATCAGACAATGTTTGTAGCCATATTTCTGGTGTCATGGAGACAGAAATGAAAATATTAACGTAGTTTGGTGGATGTTATTTTATCCAAAGTGGTGCACAGGACCAGGAGTGCATGCATTTCTTGTAGTTCTGGTGGCTTCCTGCAATGTTAGAGCCATGATCTACCGGGTTAGAAGGATCAGTTTACAGGCATGGTTTTGTTTTAGGTGTTTCTATTTTATCAGCGACTAGAGGAAATAGGGGATAGATTTTATGGGATTTGTAAGAGTCTTCTGTTATATGACAATTCTTATTTGTATTATATTGCAAGGTGGTATAATATATGACATACTGTAGGTATGTCAGTATATGCTAGAAACATTTATGAAAGCTCATAGCCTATCTAATATGTCATACTGGGTATATTATTGTATATGACATATACAGTACAGTCATATTGTATACAGATATATGACATTTCTACATGTTAAAATTGTCAGTATTAATAAAATAAACAATACAAAATGCACACAATAGCAGAGGGAAATATTGCTACTGTAGTCTATCAGTGGGTCAATATGGGTAGACAATCCCTTGCATTCAATCATTTTAATAATTTAATTTGATAATTGTTTATCATTTATCATTGCATATGGTATGATGTGTTTTGGCAAAAGAGCAAACTGTACAGAGGCTGGATCAATTTTATTGTCTTTCTAACAAAATGATCCCACTCAATATTTAACATCGACCATATGTAGGCTGTAGTGAAAAATATGTGAATGCAGACACTATAAAAAAGGATCAATGGAAATATAATCTAGGTCGACATTTTGTATTTGGAGTACCACCATTTGTTTGGTTCTCATGGATTTTGTCTGAATATGTTTAAGCTACCGGTATATACTTCTCATTGTTGCTTCTTTTTTTAAGTGTTATTTCATTGAAATCCCACTGTGAAGAAACTTCTCCGAATAGTTGATAACGTGCAGTGATTAAAGCAATCTGAGACAAATATAAAACTGGTAACATATTCCAGTGGTGCCAGGCTGTGGGCTATATCTGCTTGGTGAGGAGAGCCATAGTGAGGGCCTGCCAGTGAAAGATGGCCACTTTTACAAGAAGAGACAATGCAAAAGAAAAATAACACAACTGGCCAACTTTGATCCCCTCCCCTCCCCCAAAATATATTGGGCACTCTGCCTCAGCTGTGTTAAAGAGTGTGTGTGCGTGTGCGTGTGAGTGCATGCGTACATGCACGTGCTCTGTGTTTATGTATACAAGCATGCGCGTGCATGTGAAAGTGTGCGTGCGACGTGCGTGTGCGTGTGTGTGCGCCTCCAGCCAGCCAGCCAGCAGCAGCGGGTGGGGGCAGAGGGGTTAAGTAGGATAGAAGGCACCCATACTTCAGATCGGCAGCAAGCTGCCGCAGGGATAATCTAATCAGAGGATGCAATTCAATTAGCCGGGGGTCCCGGGGGCCAGGCAGCCAGGCAGCCGGTGGCAGCATTCTGCTACCAAAGGGGGGCTTCAGCCTCCAATACCCGACACCCCGACGCTACGCTCCTCCACCGGGGACCCACACCGAGCGCACCGCATGAATGCAGATGAAATTTGAAATATGAAAATCTCCAATAATTTATGGAAGTTGTCAAGAATAGCGAGCCAAGCCTGCTGCTGCCTTTGCTGTGCCACTGCCTCGGTGTGGGAGGGAGATGGGGGAAGGGGGAAGGGACAGAGGGAGGGAGGGAGAGATGGATGGAAAGGAGGGAGGGAGGGAGGGAGGGAGAGATGGAATGAGGGAGAAAGGGAGAGATGGAGGCAGGGAGAGAGGCTGAGGTAGAGGAAGGGAGGGGGAGTGGATACTGTAAAAGGTGTCATCTTTTCCTGGAGTTAAAATTGTCTCGGCTGCTGCATGCTGTTGCTGCCGATGGTGGTGTGTAAATAGTCACATGTTCTCACTATAGTGCTTGCTGAGATGTTGGGGACGGGAAAGACATAGCTGTAGTTTGGGTGCTTTTCAGCTTTGCAAGGTCATTTGCGAGTCATGTTTTTCTTCCTGACAAGGACATTTGTAAGTTGAATGAGGTTTATTAAACGTTAGTCCTTGAGACGTGTTAAAGCTGCAGTCTACAGGTTGGAGGTAAAGTAGGCTCCCTACTCTTCCACTGAGGAATTTAGTACCTGGTGTCATACAGTAGGACTACTACTGCCTGAAGCTCATAAACCCAATATCTCCCATGGCAAAGAGGTGATTCCTTCTGTGAGCGGTGTATATTTGGCTTCCCACAAGGGAGACAGGCTTGAACCCCAGGTGTTAGAGATACAATTACATTTCTCCATCGGAGGGACATAACACTTATGTAGCTTTATACATGTTAGCAAACCGCTACTAGAAAATGATGATGCTGATGCTACAGTAGGCCTACAATAGATAACACAACATCTAATTAAGAATCCAGGTGGTTTCCCTTTGACAGCATTGACACATGTTGGGTTTCCCCTGAACATTTCAGCTAAAATCAACAGATTTGTCCTCGCCCTGAGGTGTATATAAACCCTATTCTGAAGATACAAATCCTTCAGAGAGGATACTATATACACACACACACACACACACACACGCACGCACGCACGCGCGCACACACACACACACACACACACACACACACACACACACACACACACACACACACACACCTCCTCAGGAGAAAATAGATGCTGATGAGGACCAGAGAGGGAGTGGAGAATGAGAGGGATAGAAGAACAAGGACAGAGAATGAGGAATATAATGGGAGACGAGAAATGATAGAGACAGAGATTTAGACAAGGGAAAGAAAGCATGGGGAATGGAGAGGGAGAGGGGGAGAGAGGGAGAGAGAGAGGGAGAGAGAGAGAGAGAGAGAGAGAGAGAGAGAAGGGCAGCTCTTAGACAGATTATTGCTTATTAGAGGCAGCCTTGCACCGTGCCATTATGTCAGGAGGAATCCTTTTTCATTTGCACAAATTTGCCTGGAATTTTTCTTATTTAGCCTGGCCTCCATTATCAGAGCTGGAAATCCAATTAGCCTATGATTATTCTCTGGCCCGCTTGCCAGCATTTCCCCATGCGGCCAACGCCGGTGGCTGGAATCTGTGTTGGCCTTTTTTTAACCTCTGCCCACTGCCACCACCACCAACAACAACATAACAACAACAGCAGCAACAAAAGCCACAATATGAGATAATTCAATGCTGGCAAAATAGCTGTACCCTCGAGCCCACCCAGAACTGATTCACGCCATACTAATACCGTGCTGAAAGTGGTCCTGTTCCATGATGTGAAAATCAAAGTGTGTGTGTGTGTGTGTGTGTGTGCGCGCGCGTGTGTGTGCGCGTGTGTGTGCACGTGCGTGTGTGTGCGCGTGTGAGAGAGTGTGAAAGTAGAGGGGGTTGACTACAGTTCTAATATATAGTCTCTTGTAATGGTCAATCCTACCTGGCTTTGAGATTGTAAAACAATTATAAAATAGTATGCTATTGGGAAAAACATATAATGCAACCATAATTTATCATTTGTTTATTATGATAAGTTCATGTTTTCATATCAACCTTTTCTGAACAAACAAATGTGTCAGCAGACTCAGCACCACCACATTCACTATGATGAACAGAAACATGGAATGGTTCAGCAGTCACTCAGCTGTTTGGTTTGGTTTATATAGTCATATCAGAAAATCATCCTTTTAAACTTGTAAGATTGAAGTGGTCCTACTCCTAATGTTTGTTTTTGTGTCTGTTGTGTGGGATAGAAGCTATGTTTATTTTAGGCTTCTTTAGTTAAGTAAGCCATTTAGTTACAGAACACAATAACTAAGAGGGGGGGATTCAATGTAGTTATTTAGTGACAAGCTATTGTTAATACTACTTACATTAGTTACATTTCTATTAAACCCACAAACATATACATTTAGGTGAAATCTTTCCAAAATACCAGATCTAGAAGCTCACAACACATGCATTGAGACACTTTGTGAGCTTGCACATCAGCTATTGTTGCTACTTTTGCATGATGCTGTCTATATGACACTTATAGCAAAACAAAAAGATTACATATGGAAATACAAGGTTTCTGCCTGACAGCTACGATATTAGTGTAGCTGATAAGTATGAAATCACATCTGTACACCATCTCTCTTGTCCAAAAGGGGAAAACGATTAGATGACAGACGTAAATAAATCTAGATCTGTGGTTCCCAAACCTTTTAGCGCAAGATTCAAAAGAGAAATTGGGTCTCCCTGTGACTCAAACTGTGACTAGTTTTTTTAGGACATGTCTTTGTTTTTCATGACATTTATGAAACTCTTTTGAAAGATATTTGATTTTGTTTTAAATGTATGAACATTTTTGAAAGTTTTGAAATAGTAATGATTAGGTAGGAAACGGGAAATTATATTTACTCGTGACCCATAATACTGGGTTTGGTCCGCAACCCAAAAATGGGTCCGGACACACCGATCTGGATGTGAAGAAAAGTCACATATGAATTGGATGATCACAGTCAGGTGATTATCAAACACTGTAAATCCCTCTGCAACAACAGAGAACAGGTGCAATGGTTTCCCCATTGCTAAATAATCACTCCAATTAGGCAATTAAAACCCAAGGTGGAATCAAGTTATGGATACCCCATGAACACGCCCCTGCTCTAATCACAAATCAACAAAGACACATTTGACTGTTACAGTTTCATTAACCTATCGCTATTGAAATGTTCACACAGATTTCTGTATGGCTTTAATTGGATAACTGCTAAGTATAATCCATAATTTGTTGTTATGTAGCTGTTTAAGCTTCATTAGTAAACAGTACAAGTCACGTGCTGTGGTTTTCTGGTTTTTATAAGAAGATGTTTCACTACTGTGAAATATCTGCATCTCAAGAATAAAAGCTGACTTTTTAATCATATTAAGTATTAAAACAGTAATGCATTGGCACATTATCCAAAAAGAAATGCACAGACATTTGGTGTATTTTATGCAAATATGTTTTTATTTAAATTTTAAAGATTGGTATGAAACAAAAAACAGGAACCATATGTTATCCACAATGAATTTTGATCAACATGTTAGACAAGAATCAGTCCTTATGCATGAGACATAACTGAAGGTATATACATGTTTAACTGGAGTGCCTGGATGTCCAGGCCGGACGGATTAGTCTGCCAATGATCAACTGAATAAGTGTGAAGTACTAAAACAAAAGAGCAGCAGATTCTCCCTGGGTAAATATACAAAAAAGAAAAAACAAAACACTTCCTTTGTTCTTGCCCATAGGTCTAATACCGTGGGACCTGCTGAGGACAGAGGAGCCACAGGGCACAGCCGAGGCCCCGGGCCCCAACCTCGGCCCCTGCTCTCTCTCTCCTCCCCCTCACACTTCATCCCGTGGCTCCAGCCAGGCAGGTCTGCAGGACACCGTGTTTCGATGCTGGGGTCACTGAAAGCTGCCTTGGTAGGAGACGACTCTTGCCTAATTGTGCTTTTGAGGGAGCGCAGTGCGACTGGGGGTTAGAACAGGGCTGCATGTGGTCAGAGCCACAGCAAGTGGACGGGCTATGACCAATGGAATCTAACCCTGGCAGGGTCTCATTCATGTGGCAAGGCAGGGGTCAGGGGAGTTACGTACAGGCTGTGACTTGTGACAAAGTAAAATGATTTAACTCTGAGGGTCCATTTTTACAGTTAACAGTTACAGTCCTGACTTTGCTGTGTTCACAGCGATATCCGAATGCACTCAGAAACAATGTGCCACTGTTTCTATCAAATAAACACTGATATCCAAGCTGACTTGAAGAGCACCCACCCACAGAACCATACCAAGTCTATGAGTGAACAAACTACTTCCAATCAATCAATACTCCAGCTCCAAATATGTGCTGTATCTGAAGTACAGTGCTTTATCTAATGAGAGCTGATATACCATAGAGGTGGCATAAAAATACTGTTTGTGACAGCTTTTTGGTGTAGCAGGTTTACAGTTAGAATATTACAGCTCTGCATACAATACTGTTTAGGCCACATTATGTGACAGCCTTTTGGTATAGCAGGCTTTTTGTGGCATTAATAATCCAGGTTTACAGTTAGAATATTACAGCTCTGCGTTACAGTTGGACTGCGTCGTTTCCTTCTCTCATCTATCCATTTCCTTCCAATAACCTACATCCTGATCTCTCTCTCTCTCTCTCTCTCTCTCTCTCTCCATATCCATCCCTCCATCCTTCCACCCCACCCCGCATCCCACCACCACCGCCCCCAGGCACTCCACCACCAGCCAACCCCTGCTATTTTCACCCCACACACATCCGTCGCTGCACTTATCCACCCTCAGACGGCTGCTGGCTCAATGGCTAAACGGATTACCTAACAACAGAGAACGGTACCTCCTCTCTGCATCCCTCCATCTCTCTCTTTCCCCCTCTTTCCCTCCTCTCTCTCTCTCTCTTCCTCTCTCTCTCTGGCTCTCTTTCACTTTTTCTTCTCCCTGCACTCCTGCTCTAGCCGTGGGTCTTCTGAGAGAGGTGTGGGGGGGCGAGTGGTGGGGTGGGTGGGTGGGTGGTTGGGTGGGGGGGTATTGAGGCTCTCTCCACTAGCCGGGCTCTTTATTGAGGCGTCTATGGGGCTTTATGCTGCCAGCGCTCGGCCTTGCCCTCGCCATCATCAATCATCCCCCGGCTCCAGGGCTGCTATCACGGCCCAGACAGGGCAGCCAATCACGGCCTTCCAGGAAGCTCTATAGGAGATGGGGGAGAGAGAGAGAGAGAGAGAGAGAGAGAGAGAGAGAGAGAGAGAATGAAAGGGAGAGAAGGAGAAAGGGTAAGACTGACAGAAGCAGAGAGAGCGAGTCATTTTGTTTCCATAGCCTGATTTGATTGACAGTCCATCAGATGTGTGACAGTAGGCTATAGTATCAACTAGAGCTGGAGTATTGTGTTTCATTTAGTCACATGGCGAGAGTCTGTGTCATTAAAAACACACTGATAATAATACAGAGCATTTTGACAGGAACAGCAGGAGACACGGCCGCAAAATTAGAACCAGGAAGAGGTTATTTCAGGGGAGGCAAAAATGTATCGTCGAAAATCTGTCGACGGTATCACTTTCCTCTTTTTCATCAAGGCTCAACAGTATGTCGAATTCTACTCTGCGCTTAACTTTTTTAATAACGATTTTTTTGCCCCCCTCTCTCTCCCGGCCCTGAGCCTCTCATTCCCCTCCTGGAGGAATAGCACAATCTGATTATAGTTCTATTTTACAGCCGACGCCAGGGCGCAATAAAGGGAGAGGAGCACGGAAACGGGGACTTCGCCCATCAATTAGAGCTCTATTAGCAGCCAATGCAGACCTCACCTCAGGATAGACCGTGGCCCCCATGCCTTCAGCCCAAGAAGCTCAAATTAAACAATTCTTCAAAGCCCGACAAGCTCCAGAGACAAATCTCACATATTCTTTTTTGAAGGAGTGGGCAATTTGTTGCTCTATAATCACTCTGATATGGGCTATCTTTATCTATGGCAATGCGGTGCCATTAATCTCCAACCGTTGACCCCTTGACCTGAGGCGGGCACAACGTCAATAATGGATAATTATCTGCAGCAATAATGCTAGTTAGAAAGGACACCTTGAAAACCCCCAGGTTGTAGCTAATTCATTCATTATTGTTTTCATAAATGTAAATGTATATGCTATACTTTCTAATTTGATTCTATTGGATATAATCAAACCTTTTACACAAAACAATAACAGTAAAATGAAATAATCATAATCTGTAAAGGATTTAGCCTGGGGTCGAATATTTTGTTGTGGCTTATATAGGCATTTGAACGACTTGCATTAAAAGGCTTATATTGAATAAGCCTGCAATACCAAGGCCAAAGATCTGATCAATTACTGTTTCTGTCCATAACCTAATGTAGTGAGAATGACACAAGCATTAGGCCTAGTGGTCATGCATGTCTCTGACTGGTTTGAGGGCCATTTTCCCAATTTTTGTTATTTGTTTGTTGCCAAAATAATGTTGTTTTTTATTGCTGCAAAAGGCTATAAGCAAAGTTTATTGAAATGACTGTGTTGATGTATACTAAGCCTTATGATGCTTTATTTGTTCCAAATGAATTGATAGGCCTTGTTTAGAGTGGCAAGTGATAATAGCCCAATTATTATGATGAATAAATGTGTGTGTGTGTGTGTGTGTGTGTGTGTGTGTGTGTGTGTGTGTGTGTGTGTGTGTGTGTGTGTGTGTGTGTGTGTGTGTGCGTGCATGCGTGCGTGCGCGTGTGCGTGTGCACGCGCGCGTTCACACACATCCCAGAACACTTTGGGAGGAATGGAATGATGACGCAATAACATGAGATCTCCTTGAACAATCTTCTGCTCCGTTTCTCAGCAGCCATATATAATACGGCGGCACGTAATTTCTCTATTTGCTCAATCAAAGGATGGCCATTTATCATCGAGAAGGACAGCTCCGTATTTTCTACCTTGCTCTCTCGGTTCCCGAACCAAATTCAGCATTTTTATGGAAAACCGCAGTCATTTTGATTGATGAAATCCAAAGATGTCCACAACAATCCGGGGGATCCCCGACTGCGGCGCACCGGCGGGGTGCTTCAGTGTTGTCATTGTTCCCTTCAAAGAAAGGAGAGCGTCAGGAGAATGCACCAGGGAAAAATCTCCAATTCTGGTCAAAAGACGCAGAAAAGCAGCATTTCTTTACAGGCAGTGGGAAAGTTGAGGAAAACCTTTTTCCACTTTCAGACGAAAACAATACCTGCTTGATGCATTCAGCTATAGGCTATAGCCATGGTAGAGATATAAAGAATTGATTATATATTTTTTTAAACTGTGAGGGTTGGTGGTATTTGTGTGAGGGCTGTCTGGCCTAGTTGGTTCAACCCTGAATCATTTGAGCATCCCCCATTGCACTGCCTATATTTGGCCTAATTTAGTTTCCTATACGATTTTAATAAGTAATAATTATAATAATAATTTGTAATGTAGCCTATTTATAGGCGTTTTATATTTGACATAGGTATCACAAGTGCTAAATGGGTTAAATATATGGCTTTCCTTTAGGGTTATGAGTGCTGTATATCCTACATGATCATTGGCTTCATTTTGGGTGTTCTTGTCTTGTTACGGTGTGATTTATTATGTCAAGAAATGTCACCTGTCCAGGCTATAATTGGTGCGGTGCCTTTTCTGTTATTAATACCGCGAGCGCGCCTCCCCCTGCACCTAATAGAAGCTCTCCCAGAGGGAGTTTCAATAAATTTCCCGTGAACGGCGTTTTCCCCTCAAAAGTCCTCCGGGCAAGTGGAAGCCACGTCAAGATTGTGATTATGTGCCAGTGCTTAGGACCAGCTGCTCCCAAGACAGACAAGCCCTTGTCAATTAGGCAGCGACAAGCAGGTCCTCTGGTCGCCCGAGGCGCTCCACCAGCCAGCAGTGTACAGTCCCAGCAATTAGTATCAATTTCTGTCCAGACCTCCTTGGAGCTCACAGACACAGGCCGGCTAAATGGCCAAACATTGGCCAAATAAACGACCGCGGTCCACAAATGACAACGTGTAATGGGCAGCGTATAGAGCCTAACCCACACCGAGATGCTCCAAGAAAGGTAAACGTTTTTGGGGGAAATGTGGGGTAGGCCTATGGCTGATGCTATATATGAAGCTAGACTGTGTGTCCACGAGTGAGTAAATTAATGTCAACCCGAGCGATGTCACAATACTGACAACCTATACAGCGATTGCTCAACGGCACGCCTTTGTGGCTGGTGTCACCGCTAGCAGCTGGTGGTGGCATTCCCGAGCCATGGACACTGCCCTTTGGCCCAGGGGGGGATGGACTCCGGACAGGGCGGTCCAGCCATTTCAACAGCGCCCTGATACTCGGGTCAGCAGGGCCAAGTTTCCAAGCAGGACGTGCTAAAGTTCTCGGCAGCGGCAGCTGAGCACGAACAAAACCCCCCGAGGCTCGACTCAACCAGACCAGAGGAATCATTAGCGGGAGCGTTTGTTTAACTAATTAGCAAGCTGGGCCATGCGGAGGGAGGCGTGGAGGGACACAGAAAGATAGCCCAGTTCAAAGTACAGGATGGATGGAGATGCCCCGGCTGCAGCATCCTGGTTTGGCCCACCACTGAAGTTCAAGAACAGAGCAAACAGCACATGCCAACAATGGGGGGACAGGCCAGCATTCAGCTCTGCGGTGGAGCTAAAGTCCAACACGTCCAACAAGATAAAGAGAGAGGGGGGAGAGATGGTGGGAGAGCTCCCGCGTTAAATATGGGAAAGTTTGGGGAACGGGTCGGCGGGTCAAGAAAAGTCAACAAGAGAGCAGTCTTGATGACAGAAGGAATTTAATATCAAAAATACATAAATCTTCAAGTGCGGGCAGGCGTATAATGGGCACAAAGAAGGCGAGTGTTAGAGTCAACACAGGTTTGTTGTTGGGGATAAAATGGATCGGGCCAAGTTGTTAACATTTAACACAAAACCCTGGCACTAGAATAGAAGTTGAGCAGAATAGAAGGGGGTTCCCTGGGCCAGGGCAGTCATGTCACACAGAGAGACAGCTCATGTTGGAGCCTCCGCCTCGAGGCCAGTGGGGACAGATCTGGCGCCAGGAGCCACATATTTTGCTCTTGTCATTGCGCTCCATGCAGCAGCACACCAAGTTTATGATTTAGAAATAATAATCATTTACAACTAGCCTATGTGTAGGCTAATTCATCCTCGATTAGTCGATTAATATCCATTTTGATTTTTGAGCGGTGCTCCTGCCTCCTACAGCTCCAACATCTGGCTTTGTCCGGTCAAAAACCGAAGGGAAAAACGTGTTAAAAATCACACCCAATGTGAAGTGAGCGGTGGTCATAACGTCAGACTAGGATTTGAGTCTAGGATGTACAGGCTATGCTACACACACACATTTTACTATGGCAAAACGCTGAGGAAAAAGGCTACAGACACACACCCAGCCACTCTATGGAGCGGTTTACCACCGCTCAAATGTCCAGGGCATGTCCGTGGCCTACATCTGTCGTGGATGCGGCCTACATTTGGCACAAACGGCTCAAAGTTTATTGCACCCATGCAGGGTCCCATTGGCCAAGCTTCGCAGGACGCACTGTGATTGGCTAGCGGGTCGCTTGATGAAATTACCTCATAAATAGCACCGCTCACTTCACACTAGGTGTGCTTTTTACCTGTCTGGTCGGAACGAAAGGGTGAGCCACAACAACAAGCTATGCCATGACTCATGAAGGCACAGGGCAGAGGGCACATGCACACTTGATGCACTTATCTGGCCCCCAATATGCGCTCAAGCCAGGATGATATTCCAAGTTGGAGATGCAAGTGGCACCACTGGCACCTGAGCTCTGCTGATGAATGTAGCTAGTCTCCATATGGACGTCATGCTGGGACGCATTGGTAGCTGGAACCGAAGATGTGTTCTTGTCGGTAAAGCTATACGTTGTCATGCGAGGGAGGGAGTGTAAATTAGGCAGCATTATAGGCCTACGCACTGGGTGTCTGCAGTGACCGATAGATAGATTCTACACCGCATGAGAACTCTGTCTGACCTTCACCCGCGACGCAGCGGTTGGCCGCCCTCAACCCCCGCGAAGCCACGCAAGTTCCCCACAGCAAGTCGCAAACAACTCTGAATTCTATAATTCTTCGAGAAAAAGGGCCACTATTAGGGAAATCCTTCCTTTTTGACAATTTAATAGTGCAAACTAATCATCTGCGTGCGTGACACGGGCCATTCATCTCCTCTGGCCAAACAAAGACAAGGCCTCTTCGTCGTTTCGTCTGGACCTCGCAGCCTCAGACCACCACACTCTATTTTCAGATCAAGTGCACAATAAAAGCATTGTGACTGCTTAATGGTTATGTTTGTGAAACCACACCAAACCCATGTGTATTAAGTGCATTTGAACATGGGCTAGCCCACAGAACCGAGAAGAATAAACGCAGTTTCCTGCGTGAGGCCATATTTAAAACGTTTATTTATTTATTTGTATTCCTATAAAGCAATCAAAATGTGAAACACGAAAATTGGGGAATAGAAGCGGCCCCCAAAATTGCCTTAACTCACCAAGTTATGAATTCGTCTCTGAATCAATTTAGCGGTTTCGGGCATTTTCTCCAAACATTCTCTTGCGGGAGTAACAAGACAGAGAAATTGATCCGGAGAGACCTCACCTTTCAGTGCGCCTCAATAAAAGAGACATCAGCCCCATGCGACGACTGTATAATTTTTAATATATATGCAATAAATGTTCAATTTGTTTCCCTGAAATGACAGGAAATAATAACGTCAAATTTCAAAGCCATCCATTACAGCCAAACGATGCGCGTGCACGCGTGCTGCAACGTATACAGCACCGTGATTAATTCGTTTTATGATTGCGTTTGATAACGCAATAACGTTAGTGCCGCCTGGTCTTGACATTGCGCTCTCCTCCGCGGGGCATGTGGACAGACCCGAGATCCCCCTCCCCAAAAAATGTGATGGTGGTGGCCTCGTTTTTGTTTTGTTTAGGCTAATCTGATCAATATTTAATGTAGGAAGTGGTATGTGGCTATGAGATCAGCGTGCGTGGACTTGACATTCAAGCGATGGGTAAAATAATAATAGCCTAATTATCAAACCTTACAGAAACAGGTTTACCACCAAGATCATAGGCTATTGCATGATATAATCACGTGTCAAATTGTCATATCTTCCATATATGCATATAGTTCAAATGCTGCATGTGCATTTTGGGAATAAATAACCAGTCTTCACAAATCCAACGCGCCATGGGCGATGAATAAAATGTCGTCATCATCCATATGGACCTTGGCCGACCCCAAAAACAAAGCCCATATTAGCAGCCACAAAAGATTCGTCACTATTTTCCAGGTTATATGCATATAGGCTATTATAGGTCTATAGCCTAATTTAATGAGGTTTGTTTCTCCAACATATTTTGTAGAAAGTAAGTAGGTCCATGCAAAGCATTTGTGACTTAAAACGTGACCTTTCTTTTGGCCATAGCATAGGGCCTTACAGGCACGGCCTAGGCTGCATGCACCAGAGATGATCACAAAACGAAATCACAGGTGTAAAGGGGAGAATCGCGAACTACCTTTAGGTCTTCTCAATAAAATAAAAGAAAGTGCATTAATTCGGCAAATCCTTTTCAGAGCCCTTTGATTAATTCACCCCATTCAGACCGAGAGGAGCGAGGAGTGGAGGGGATGTGACCAGTGACATAATAGGCTGTCAAACAGCTCTGCAAAAAAACGCCCAAGCCATTTGGTGACAATCCTGACGCGCTCGGTCAATTCCATTAGACCGCCATTCAGCCCAGAAACAAACATAGGCCTATAGGCCTACTCCCAAAAGAATAGTTCACTTTGTTGTGAATCCCCAATTGCTATGTTTGGCTCAAGTCTTGCGGCTGATCGACTTGCTGATTTATAAAGCCGTTATGCATGCATGGTAACAGGTCAGGTGCATGGGCACTATAGGGACATATGGGCACATCGATGTAAAATTGGCTATTTTGTCCAACGTTTTCAAATAATAAAATGTTAGAAAAATGGTCCTATATATAGGCCTAGCTAATGTAAAATATAGCTACACATGACCAAACACATGCTTAAAAGTTCACCCCCAAAATGACTTTTTTCCCCCTATTGATTACTCACGCCATGGAGGCTTGAGTTCAATAATATATATATATATATTTTGTATTTGTCGCATATAATAAGACAATAATTTGATTATGGTAAATTTACCCGAATTGTTTCCCCATCCAGTGCCATGCATTTGGGTCCCCATCCAGCCTGGTCCATGCATTTGGTTCCCCATCCGGAATCAATGGGGGCAAATTAACTATAATCACATTTTTGTTTTATAAGAATGCAACAAATACAAAAAATATTATTGAATTTAAATCTCTATGGCATGAGTAATCAATAGGGGAAAACATCATTTTGGGGGCGGAATTACTCCTTTAAACATTCGAAAATTTAGCTCTAATACTTCTACAATTGTTACAAATTTTTACAAAACCCATGTATATCCAGTCATTTTGGGGCCTGAACAAGAAATTGAAGGATAAACTTAAGTCTGATGATGATTTAGCAATGCATGTTCACTTCATGTATTACTTCAACTATATATATTTATTTATTTTGGACAAAATAGACAATTCTACATTGAGGTGCTGGTGCCCAGATGTCCTATAGTGCCCACCTGACCTGGCTGTATCCGCATGCATAATTATGTCTAATCTCTAATGCTGCATATCTGGACGCGGTGGGGCTCACCGTGACACTGAGCGGAGCATTTCTATCTAGGTTAGACTACCTGGTCTACACACACGCACACAGGCCTATTCTTTATTGTGACGATCCTTTGAACGGGCTTGTGGCCTTTTGCAAATGGTAAAACCATGAAACCAGTGGAAACAAAGAGATAAAGGGAATCGAGAAAGAGAGAGAGAAAGAGAGGGGCTGTTGATATTTTGCCTGAATTGTTTCTTTTAACCAGAGTGAGTTCTGAGGGAAATTAACCGTGTCCTTCTTTTCCTCTCTCTACCAAACATGACCTTTTTATTCGTCTTCCTCGCTTGTCCTGATTTTCAACCCTCTCTACACCCTGTTTGTTCTGGGAAAATAGAGCCAGGGAATTAAACACAGGCTGCTTTTTTGGTCGATTACAAGCGCATTCTTTTGAGAGGACTATCTACTTTAAGCTTTCAGTTTAATGTCACTCGCTTTCATTGCGAGAAGGGAAAAAAAGGGAAAAACTATAGCCTGCCTTTGGTCCTTTGAAATAGTTAACGTTAAGGGTGCGGGTTGAAAGCTTCTTTGTTTATGTTGGCATAAGACTGTGGGAAACAAAAACATTGCTTTGGCTTGAAGTTGAAGACCAATTGTAAGCAGTATAGGCTTAGGAAAAGACATTTCAATTTGAACAACCGCAGCAACAAAAAGTATAATAAATATGGTAATAATAGTTATTATTATGAATTATTGTTATTATGATGTTATTACATTATACTATAATAATTTATAACGTAAATATAACATTATTTGCAATAGTCTTAAAATAATAGATTTTGACTTTGGCTTTATTAAATGGAATTTTGATAATATTAAAACTGGCTTATTGTCCCTTTAAACATGACATTTTATTGTCCCTTTAAAAATGAAATTTAGAAATTAATTAAAGCTATAGATTTGTAATCGTATGGCTCGTATAAAATAGCCTATACCTCTTTCTGTGCGCTGTTTTATTGTGTACGTGTGATTTCTGCCCATTTCTATTGATGAGATTGAAAGAATGCAGGTGCGCGTCGTACGTAGCCTATAAGAGATATTTCATATATTTTCACTGCGAAGACATGAAAAGAAAAGAAAGAAAGACTTGCCGTTAATCGGCAAGTCTAATCTGTCAACGCATGACTTTATTGGGCCCATTAAAACACGGACAAATAACGTTCTCATCAAAATTCAAATGTTGCTCTCTTGTGACAGGTAATGGTCCTCCAGGACATGATGATGCTAAAAAACCCCGCAGGTCTCATGTCTGTCTATCTGTCTGTCTGTTGTATCATTTCCAGCAAACTGATGCAATGTGAGCAAACCATAAAACAGACCCCCTCAAGCCCAGATTTTTAAAAGACCGGTCATTTTAGGCAGACCCAAGGATGAACGAAACATGTAAAAAATGCATGCATGCCATGACGAGGTAGCCTACTTACTCTGGCGTCGAGTCTCCGGAGCCTAATTATTGTCTACTTTTCCAAACGCAGATGGTGTCAAAACTTCTGCGACTATTTCTCGGGGATTCTCTTTAACAAGTGGAAACTTAGTGTCCTCCTGCACCATTTTATACATGATGAGCCGTCAGTAATGGGATTATTAAACAAAAACGTTTCAGGCGCTGGCGTTAACCTTTTTTAATGCCTAATTAGGTTTTGCAAAGGAATAATTAGATTCTCTGGTGCTTACACTGCCTATATTTTGAAAATGATATCTGCAGCACATACACAAGCCATCTCGATGAATCTCTTCCCAGTAGCCTTCAGAACACGGTGGACTATGAAGTGGCATTTAGAAGTAACATTTTAAAGCATGTTTCGACCAAATAAGGTGCATTCAAAGCTAAAATAACAATCTACAAAAGGATGCTGTTGCGCATACACACTATAAAATGGTCGGGGGCGCCCTCTTGTGGTAGCTTCTTTGTGTGGCGTTAGATAAGGAATTTTATCAGGAACAAAAGTGTCAAAAGTAAAAGTATCTCCACAACATCACCTTATTTGTTTTGCTTGCTTCTGTGGTCTATAGGCTATCTCTCTGTGCACAAGAATCGTGAATTCAGAATAAACATGTAATGTGGAATTTGAAATGATGAATTGATGATGAATTGATGGTCTTTTTTAATGATGAATTAAAAAAGACCATGAAATGTCTTATTTCGGGCGTTCCTTTTAGGCAGGGTGTTTAACTGTACTAGATTTCTATTATAGGTCTCGTTGTACTGTCTATTCTCTGTTTTTGTCTAATAGCATTTTCAATCAAAGAAAAAAAGTACTTTTCCCACCACTGCCCCTCCCCTCCCCACCCTTTGTGAAGAATCTCGCGATAGAAATCCAGAAAATGCTCTGGTCAGCTGATCTATTCTCTCCACTCCAGTAGAGAGCGCATGAGCACAGTCAGCCACAGCCGCTCGACGCGTTAATTTTATTGAATGATATTCAGGTAGGCTTTATCATACACATATATTTATATATGATTTAATGTGACCAGTTATTCGTATGACCAGTTATATAGGCCATGTTTTGCGTCCGGTGGAAGCTTTGGTTTGCACCCAGGAGGACTTGATGCCGGGTAGCCTAGTAGTAACTGGAGCAATGCTGCTGTAAGCTAGCTCTGGTCCACAGCGTTAGCGAGGGCTCTAAAACGAAGCAGGCTCAGATAGAAGACAATGAATTCCACTGCCCTACGAGGGCTCGACTTTAGTAAAAAATAAATAAAACTACTTCGCTACTCACCTAAACAAAGGCAGCTTTGTGTTGTTGGGAGTCTACTCTCCCGGGTGGGAAGCCCGTCAGCACCCCACCTTCTCTGTAAAATACACTTTTTAAGCAGAAAATAAAATATGTTCGCAAGGTGGAAATTATTTTGTTTACCCCACAGTGCCCCCTACAGATCGCGTCAATATATATTACCATTGACCATTGTCTGTAGGGGGCACTGTGGAGTAAACAAAATAATTTCCTTCTGTCGGACATATTTTATTTCCTGCCCAAAAAGTTTATTTTACAGAGAAAGTGGGTGCATAGAGGCTTCCCACCAGGGAGAATAGACTTTCAACAACACAAAACTGCCTTTGTTTAGGTGAGTAGCGAAGTAGTTTTGTTTAGTTTGACTAAAATCGAGCCCTCGTAGGGCAGTGGGATTCCTTGTCCTGTGTCTGAGCCTGCTTCCTGGCAGAGCGGTAACGCTCTGGACCAAGTAGCTAGGGTTGCTATCTAGCTATCCAACTAGCTAGCAGCGGTGAGAATCTTCTAGACGGGTGTCCCTGGTGCTAGCTAGCGTGCTAACATGAACCTGTTCACTGATTCTGAATGGATGATCAAATAGTTAAATTACGCGCCAGATAATTCTATTCTTAGTATCTCCTTGACAGGCTATGCGGTGGTCCTTAACCTTAAATCACGTCTGATAGCTTCCTGTTCAGCTGATGAAAACTATGGCCATCCAGTCAGGACTGACAATCAGTTAGCCAGCTACCCAGTACTAGCCTGAAATAACTGTCATCATGTTTTCGCATGGCTTGGCTACCCAGTTACTAGCCCTTCACTTCTGTGCGTCCAGGTTAAAACGGGGCCCCCACGGACATGAAATTCCTGGAAATATTCTGAAATCAGAAAAATATTTTTTCCAGTACTGGAAAAGGTTTGGAATTGATCAAGGGTCCTGCAAGGTCCTGGAAAATATTTGTCCATGCTTTGTTTTTGGCTATTGATTTGGTTAATAAAAACAATTTCTAAAACACCTATATAGGTATAACATTGTACAGAATATGTAAACTCAAGTAGTTTTTTTTACCAAACGGGCGTGATTGCAGCCCCAATGTGGTGTCAGACCGCCATTCCGAAACACCGCCATTCCGAACATTGACTAGGGTTAGGGGTAGGGGTAGGGTTAGTTAGGGTTAGGGTTAGGGTAAGGGTTAGGGTTAGGGTTAGAAGTCAATGTTCGGAATGGCGGTGTTTCGGAATGGCGGGGTGTAACCCAAAAGTGAGTGTCTTGACCCTTGTTCCTATGTGCAATGGGTGTAGCAATAGATAGAATGAGCTTGTAGATCTGTAAAGGTTTCTAGAAAACCCTTGCTTAGTTAAAATGTGTCGGAAACCTGTTAAAAAGCCATGGATATTTTGACTTCTTTTAAGTGATAGATATGATATTGTGGCTTGGATATTACACAATCAGTCAGTGCTATTGCTGTAAATTACATCATTGCATTGTAGTATTTGAGCTAGTGATGAGATCCCTATATTGCTATATAGATAGTTGCACCTGTCTACAGTAGGCCTGCCGGTACTGTAAATGCATTGTGTTGAAGAATGGCTCATGGTTTGACTTCTCTTGCCGACAGGGTGACCCACACTCCAAGATGTCTGACACAGACCAACAACAAAGCCCTCCTCCCCGATTGGGGCCAGTGGTGAGTAATAATACAGGAATGTTTATTTAGTTGGTTACAGACAACCTAAAGGTTCAGCCATCAGGATACATTTTCTAAAAGGAAAGTAACTATATATCCTTAGCTGTTAACAGAATTGAATATTTTTTGAGCGGTGCAAACCGCTCCTATAAGTGGCTGTGCGTGTGTCCGTAGCCTTTTTCCTCAGTGTTTTGCCGTAGTAAAATGTGTGTGCGTAGCATCATTTTTGTCTAGTGATGTCGTATGTCTGTAGCCTTTTTCCTCAGCGTTTTGCCATAGCAAAATGTGTGTGTGTCCGTAGCTGTGTGTGTGTCCGTAGCCTTTTTCCTCAGCGTTTTGCCATAGTAAAATGTGTGTGCGTAGCATCATGTTTGTCTAGTGATGTCATATGTCGTATGTCTGTAGCCTTTTTCCTCAGCCTTTTGCCATAGCAAAATGTGTGTGTAGCATAGCCTGTACATCCTAGACTTAAATCCTAGTCTGAAGATGTTATGCAATCACGACCACCGCTCACTTCACATTGGGTGTGATTTTTTATTTATTGCCTCAATAATTTGTCAGATAAATACCATTCCTGTGTATGTATTGTATATAACAGCCCTATGTTGACAATCGTTGTAGCGTCACCAAACACTTACCAAAGTTACCAAACATGGCCCAATCTTCAGCTGTGTTTCTGTCCAAATGTCTGTAGAGGGAGGTAGTGTGATCCTGAAAGAGTGTTTCAACCACTATGCCATCAATGGCACCTTATCATTGTTTCACAAACCTTTACACAAGCTCTCAACGGCAGCTTGTAAATCTGCTATTTTTGGCAAATAGATTTGGTGTAGAGTTAAAAAAGAGAAGACCAGACCAAGTACAGAGTGAAAGGTCAAGTTTACTAAAAACACAAATCCAACAGACTGATTACAGTGCTGTCAAACAAGTCTATGAATCTATCTATCAAATCGATTAAAATCTGCATCACATTTATACAATATGTAGAGGGGGTCCCTGTTTCATCTGTCCCTCAGCTAAGGGGTCAAAGACCCCTGATTTAGAGCATAAGGAGGATCATATTTTGAATTGTATAATTGGATGCAGGGGTCCTTTTTCCATGATCAAGTCTGACTGTTGACAAGAGGACAGAGAAATTGGGTTGGCCAAATTGCAAACTTGTCTAATATGGCGTGTGTGTAACATCGTAAGGGCAGCTCTGGGCCATCCATACAGCAGTTGTCGTTCTTACTGTATAAAGCGCCTTTCAGACGGGGCGCCGTTGCCACGTCCTAGTAATTCATTGTCAATGAGAGGAGGGCGATTATTTTGGACGTGCGGAGAAGTTGAGGAGCGGCGAGGCGAAGTCAGGGTCAGGGTGCACTGCTAGACAATTGCTGACCAGTTGACACATCATCAGTTAAATTCTGGAGGGAGAGCTGTATTGCATGTCTTTCCTCCTCTTTGTGACTCGTCTTTACATTCTTTTTAAATACATCTAAACGTGCTTGCTTAACCAGTTAAACCCTATACATGTGAGTTAAAATAAATCTATTTATTTTTCAGCAATTTTTAATGAGCAACAAGCTGGAAACAGCGATGTGGCTGTCCAGACTCTTCACTGTCTACTGCTCAGTCATGTTCATCCTGCCACTGTTGGGGTAAGGATACCAGTCATTGCATTAACTATATATCATGATTTGAATTTCCTTGTGCAATAATGGAAGCATATAATTTTATTTCCTTCTATCATAAATTCGTACATGATTCAGAAGGTGGCAATTTGTGCTCGCAACATTGGAACTAATAACCATATCTTTTAATCCTAACCATTTGGCTGTGTTTTTAGAACCCAAGCGGCAGCCAACTTCTACCAACGGGCTTTGCTGGCAAACGCCCTCACCAGTGCGCTGCGTCTGCACCAGAGGCTTCCCCACTTCCAGCTGAGTCGAGCATTCCTGGCCCAGGCCCTACAGGAGGACAGCTGTCACTACCTTCTGTATTCCCTCATCCTCGTCAACTCCTACCCCATCACAAGTATCCTCATCTTTAAGGCTGGGCGCGGAGGGCGTTATTTAGCATTAGTGGTTTTACGTTTTAATAATGATAATAATAATAATCATAAACTTCATTGGATTTTCACAGATAAAATGCACAGATAAAATGCAACTCGAGGTGCTTTCTCGAGGCTGTGTTGAAAGTGCAGGAAACCGTGTGTTTGGGGAGAAAAATACATCCAATGAGTACATTTTGCCATGTAGTCCCAGTGGAAATGATCAGATTACCTTTCTCAGGGCACAGTCACACGGCTGATAAACTCTTTTTGTGCTCAGCCAACTGTTTTTCGCAGCCAGCGGATTCTCCCAATAACCAATGACAACCACTTGTCACTTCCTGAGTCTTGGGACGGTCCGCCTTCGACATACCCGATTGGACAGAGGGGAAAAAGACCATAAATCCACACCATTCCCCTTGAAATGCATTGTATTCTACCACTCATATGTAGAATATTTTTCCGGTGTGACTGTGCCCTCAAGATATATTTGGTGGTGGAAAAACTTGCATATAAAAAATCATTTAAAAAAGCCAATTTAAAGGGAAATCGAAATCCCATTTTGTGTAGAAATACACTGAATATATAGGGCATCCGAACATTGGTATTTTAGGTTGAAATTGAAGAGTGACATTGTTATCCGTTGTCTGAGAAAATAATGCCTATATTTTCAATGTATTCACGTTCATCTTTATTTCTGGTTAACTCCTCATTCATTCTGTGGAAAGTTACTTTACACCTTGAATATTCCCGGAATTTTGCCTCCCTTGGCTGTATGCTGTTCGGCGTGATGCTGCACTATAAGCTTTTTCAAGGAAGAATAGTACCTTCTGTGCACTGGAAAATGGCAAAATCACATCTGCGTCGACATTGAGAACTGTAACCAGCAAGTCCTTTTATACATCGGGCAATTTGATATTTATGTATATCATTCGATTATGGCTTTGGTGGTGGGCAGGAACTTACATTACATTATGTGTAACTCAAATTTTGCACTCGTGCCACGCTGTGAGCTTGTATCTGCTATTTTTCAATAGTTAAAGCACAAAATGTGAGTGAATCCTTGTACCCAGCGCCCAGAATTTGGTGCGACACCCCTGGCTGCAGGCATCGGTAACATGATCTCATACAGTTGTATTTAAATTATTTGGATGGCCCTATTGGCTGTGATTGACTTAATCGGTACAGTATTGTTTTGTCACTCCCTGTTGAAGCCTTAACCATTACCTCCAGTGAGCATCTTCCCAGTTTTCCTCTTCTCATTGCTTCATGCTACCACCTATACAAAGAAAGTGCTGGATGTAAGTAAACCAAGGCAGTCACTCCCTGAAACACTTGCCATGTATAAACAGTATTGCTATCCCCTCTTCAGTATCCCATCTGTATCCAATTACCTAATGGTACACAAACATAGCCAATATAGCAATAGTTAAAGTATTAGGCCTACTGCATAGTTGGGGCTGAAAACAAATTGAATAAAAAGGAGTAGTAGGCTATACAAACGTACAGCTTCATCTTGCATAAGGGAATTAATTATATTGGACTATAATTGTGCAGGCTGTGTCTGCATGTGTGCATACTGCTTTCACAACAAGGTTGCATTCTGTTGCATCATGTTTCATGCCAACAATACAATACCATGTATTGACTTCAGAATAATTAGAAATTGTCTAAAAGTCGGATTTTAATAAATAATCGGTCAAATCCGTCAATTACCGGTCTAACGCGATCTGTGAGATATATATATATATATATATTAGTGCTGTCCAACGATTAAATATTTTAATCGCGATTAATCGCATGATTTATCTAGTTAATCGTGCGATTAATCGCACATAAGTCATACGTTTTTATCTGTTCACAATGTACCTTAGAGGGATATTTCTCAAGTCTTGTATACCCCTATTAACATGGGATTGGAAAAATATGCTGTCTTTATGCAAAATTATGTTAATCCTTTATTGAAAATCAATTATAACCCCAAATAAATCGGCAGGTATTAATAAAATAATTAAAATTCAATAAATTGTCACTTTAGAAATGTGCAGATCATTAAGCTGATCATTTGAGGACCTCCCAAAAATAATTGCTGTAATAATAAAATGTTGAAAACCACTGTCCTTAACCACGGTTAGGCCAAATGGCTAAAATAAATAAATATGCGATTAATTGCGATTAAAATAATTAATCGCGATTAACATAACGGTGAGTTAACTGCGATTAAATGAGTTAACTTGGACAGCCCTAATATATATATATACAAATATTTTTTGAATAGCTTGTATACATGATTATTGTGCAATTGACAGATTGTTAGTGATGGATTAAAGGAGTAGTTCACCCCCAAAATGACTTTTTTTCTATTGATCATGCCATGGAGAGTAGAGTTCAATAATATTTTTTGTTTTTTGTCACATTTCAAGACACAAATTTGATTCGAGTAAATTTACCCCCATTGATTCCGGATGGGAACCCGTTTCAAAACGGGTCCCCACAAATGGGGGTGCATTTATTTTTATCACATTTTTGTCTTAGGAATGCGACAAAAAACAAAAAAATATTATTGAACTCTACTCTCCATGGCATGAGTTAATCAATAGAATGAAATTCATTTTGGGGGTGAACTACTCCTTTAATAGTATTGACATTGGTTCTCAGTTCATAAGGTATGTTTATAAATGGCAGTGGTATGGCCACTTGTGCATGCATGTTGGATGAAGCAGGGACCCCCGAGGTAGGGAGTCCCTGCTCCAAATCCCCATCAGTTGGGGGTCCCTGGCCTGAAAACGTTGAAGACCCCTGGTTTAAGCCATGTGACCTAGAGAAAAACACCACAGCCATTATACACTGGTTAATATAGGATGCTAGTTTTTATTCAATCTGTACATGATGCTTCATTACTCATTTACAACCTGTATAGCTTATGTGACACTGGCAGCCCCTTTATTTCTGAATTGCCTTTTCTGTTTTCATGTAGTCTGTGGGTCCCACAAGTCTGCCGTTCATCAGAAACTTCCTGGACAAGCTTACATCCAACCAGCAGAACATCCTCAAGTTCATTGCCTGCAATGAGATCTTTTTGATGCCAGCTACTGTTTTCATGCTCTTCAGGTATGCTTATTTAACCCTAACCCTAACCCTAAAGGAAAATAAGAAGTCCAATCTCTTTATATGAGCAATAGTTGCTGGGAAAAATGCTGATGAGTGGAAATGATGGCACTCAAAGATGTCAAGACTTAAGCACAGACTCAAAGATGCCAAGACTTAAACACATTTTGAGTCTGTGAGTATGTTCTGATGAAGGCTCTAGGCTGAAACGCATTAGCAGCCTGAGATTAGAGCAAAATAAAAATGTGAATCTGAGCTAGAGTTTAGCATATACGTACGTATACATATATTCTACGAAGCAATCTGTTGTATTGGATAGCCAAGGAGGCAATCAAAGTGCACCTGCATTTTTACTCTAAAATGGTGTTTGTTAAAATGTAGTAGTCGTAAGAAAAGTTGGATTTTTCCAATATTGACTGTATATAGAGGGGGGTGACATTTTGAAACCTGAATTTAACCAGAGATAGAAAAATATATGAAATGCTCTTCAGTAAATGGTATCCGTGAATACTCAGTATTCCCTGAAATCTAATGTGCAGTAATGATTGTTGTCTGTCTTTGTTTCATTCACAGTGGCCAGGGAAGCCTACTGCAGCCTTTCATTTATTATAGATTCCTCACACTCCGTTACACATCCAGAAGAAACCCATACTGCCGGTGAGAAGTCACATACTTAAACTTGGCTGTAAATCCTCCCTTGTTTTTATCGCCTGTGAAACGCCAATTCCTTGAACATTTAGGATAAAAGGCATCGATGCATATCTTTGCTGTCGGGCATAAACCTCGCATCCCCATATTTTGTCCATACTTCCATGTCATTTCGTAAATTAAATTATGTTCTAGTTCATCTTACAAGAGTGTTGCGCCACATCGTGAGCTTATTTTCACTATTTTGAAATGATATAAAAAGGAATTGTTATGGACATGTACATGTACACAACAGTAACGATTATACTTTTATCATTGATGGTGGCTCTGCCTCTGCCCCCAGCACCTTGTTCTCGGAGCTGCGGATTCTCCTGGAACACTTCATCATGAAGCCCGTGTGCCCTGTCTTCTTCAGGAGGATGTGCCACAGCAGCATTGCCTTCATCAGCCGCCTGGCCCCCACGGGAGTCTGACTCACCACCTGACCTTATTCCTCCTCTCCTTCTAAAACCTAACTTTGATCTCTTTTGTTTTTATTTTTCCTCTTGTTTTGTTCCCACTGTGAGGGGTGCGTTTATAAACTTCTGTTGGGGACAGACCTTACCAACAACTGAAGAATGTTACCAAGTCTTATAAGTCCTGCTTATCCGTATGTTTGTGTACTGCAGTGGAGGACCAGGCTACCATGCACTGAACCCCTCATAGTCTGACCTCATTCAGAAGCTGGACATTCCCCCTTGATCCTCTCCTCCTCTCTGTTGGCCATTGAAAAGAACAGAAATCAACTATGAGCTGCGATGTGACTGTTGAACTCATAGCTTAATGATATCTGTCCTATTATTACCTTATTTATTCATGAAAATGGCTTATTCTGACACATAAAACAGATTTTTCAGAGATTATTAATTTAAATGAAGATATACTATACAGTTTCAGATTTTTTTATATAATTGTTTTTCATAGGAACGTGGATGATGAAACATGATATTGTGTGAAATGTATACATCTCCCAATTCCATTTTTTATGTGCATAACATTTGATGTTATGATTATGTTTTAACTACTATAAATGCCATTAACACTTAAAATTGTGAGCTAGAGGTGTGTAAAGATGGGTGCTGCAATTAGCAAAAAGGTATCTGCTGTTTTGTTCTATCTTGAGGTACCACACATTGCATATATGAATCAGACGTGCATGTTTTATGCAGTACATGGAAAGTGTGCTGCAAATGCATATTTGCATTCTAGATTTTGTTAAGGTTCAATAATTTCTTGAATTGCATTTGATTCAGCCTCTTTGTGGCTTTTGTAGATATGCTTATTGCATGCCCAGGTATTTCTATGTTACATGTATTTATTTGCTTACAAATAAGTCATGTTTGTAGGACCAGAATAAAATAGAATAAATCAATAAAATGGAGGAAATCAAAGTGTAATCCATTCATGTTCATGCCACTTTTCTGTCTTCTTGCATAATGAAGCTTCTACAGTTTAATTGTTAACTACAGTGGTGGAAGAAGTACTTGAGTAAAAGTATCAATACGGCAATGTGTTTGGTATTCACAATTTATTTGTACTTACTAAAAGTACAAAAGCATTGCCATTAAAAAGTACTCGTTCTGCATTGCAGAATGTCCCATTTCACAAGTTTTCAAATGTAGGCCTATAGAAATCTTGAAAATAGATCTACAAGCACACAATACATCTCAACGTGTTGTGAGCTTGTACAGTAGATTGGCTATTCTCAAATAGCCTAAGTTTAAATACGGTTAAATAAGTGTTATGTATGATTTTAAACAATAGCCTAAAACTACAAAGTGTTCTAATAATTGTAATGGAATAAAAGTCTGATATTTGCCTCTGAGATGAGTAGAAGTGTAAGTATTACTCTAGTAAAATACAGTACTTGAGTAAATGTACTTAAGTTACTTTCTACCACTGATTAACTGTTCATACAGACAAAATGATCCAGAAAGAATGACAGGAATACGTCACAAAACGGACAACATTTGAATCGTCCTTATTACACTCTCCCCTTGACCGCATTTACGTCAAAACTGCTTGTCCTACTCCCACACCCCATCCTCGAGTATGACGCAAGTGCAAAATGCTGTGTGAGACAGTCCAGTCCATGCACAAGGTTTGCCTCAAATGTGTAGTGGAGTAGGAGTATAACGTATTGAAAAATGGAAACAGTCAACTAAGTAAAGTGAAAGTAAAAACAAAAAGAATATATAGGCCTATATCAAAATTGTACAGTACTTAAATGTACTTACTATAGTTACTTTACACCAATGCATGTAGTGTACGGTAGGTCGAGGGCCCTGAACCTGCTGTGTTAGGAGTACATCTCTTATCTGCTCAAGGACAGTATGTGGCCCTCGGTAGAAGGACGTTTGAAACGAATGCCTTTTTTTTGTTGGCACTAAAGAACAGGTTGACCGGAGTCCCTCAGGGCTCTATATAGCTGTTTTCACTCTACATATCTTGGCTGAAAATTGCCGATTGACAATTTCATTTCAAGACTGAGATCATGACTCTTTTATAGGTCTACAGTTAGGGTGTGTCTGCAGAATCTCTTCTTTTATACAATATATATTTTTAATATAGTGAAAAAATCTTATAAATACATCATTCTCATAAAAAGATTATTTTTTATGTTATCAATCAGTTAGGCTACTATACAATATATTTTTAATATAGTGAAAAATCGTATAAATACATCATTCTCATAAAAAGATAGAATGTATTTTAATAATCAGTTAGGCTACTACGTGTGCTTGAGACCGTTGGCTATCATGGCTTACTAAATGGGTTTGCATTGAGTTAAGTTGTTCGTCTCCAGCATACAGCTCTGAGCGTTTCAGTCACCGGCTGCTGTTCAGAGGCTTCAAGGTCAATAGAATGGGTTTTTCTGGAATCACAATGAGCTCAAACTTGCTCTCCACCTCCACGTGCCGCTGCTTCTCCACTCGGAAGTTCTCCAGCATCTGCAAAAAGCAGAAAGGTCAATGCAAGAACATAGTTACAATACCGTGTATTGTTTGTGTAAATGTGTCATAACAGTGTATCTCGATCTTTTTTGGCTTGAGTACCGCCTTTCCCTGATTTCTGAATCCAAGTACCCTAGGGTTTTTTTGCTTATAAAACTGTAATTAAAATATAAATAAATTGTGGTATATGATGCTATTTCAAGAATATAAAATCACAAATAAGGAATGGAGTAAAAGAGTTTCAAACTGTTTTCATGTCAATAACTTACAATACAATACATTCAAACAACTCTAAAACACATCCCAGTTGCCTGGTACCATGTAATTTGGGTTAGCAACTCGGGCTCATATCAAGTTTCTTCCACTTGTCATCATTAAACATAACAGTACATGTTTTCCCCCTCCTAATTCAATTGTAGTCAATTATTTAACTATGAACAATATTAGCATGATTTATACTTCTTTTTTGGGGGACGATTTCTGAGTACCCCCTGCAGTACCTACGCGTACCCCCTCATTTGAGAAACACTGTGTTATAACATCTGTGTATCTCACATGGATGAGGAAGATCTGCATCTCAGTCTCTGCTATCCTGCGTCCAAGACACTGCCGTGGGCCAAACCCAAAGCTGAGGCTCCTGAAATATTGGTTTTGCTGGAGCTCCTCTGTCCTCAGCCAGCGAGATGGCTGATACTGCTCTGGTCTGGAGAATACCCTATGGTCTCTGCCCATGGCATACAGGCCTAACTGGACCAGAGTCTGAGAGAGAGAGAGAGAGAGAGAGAGAGAGAGAGAGAGAGAGAGAGTAGCACACTGAGTGCTGCTAAACACTAGCTCTAATGATACCAGTTACCACCCTGAAATCATACAAAATACAATTTGCTACATCATCACTTGAGCAGACTCTTACCCCAGATGGTATGTGGTAGTTTTGAATGATGATATCTTCATTTATGTATCTCTGCAAACTCACTGCCACAGGATGGAGCCTGAATGAGAAGTCGAGTCAATTCAAGCATTTATGTGTATACCACTATACCACAGTTCATACAAAGGGAAACTCAACACACAATAATGCAACATTTACAACAGTGAAACTTAGTGTAAACGAAGGGGGGGAAAAATGGATATCGCCGTTGTCGGGTGGAAACCTCATATCTCCAAGTTTCAAATTTGTACGTTCTTTCGCAAAGTAAAGCCTTGCTTCATCATACAAGGCTGTCGCACAAAAGTAGTGAAAACATTTTTTAAATGATAAATGCAAAAACAACGGCTTTGGACAAACAAGGTTTTCACCCGACAACGACGATATACAGGTGAATTTAGACAGGCAAAAGTAAAAGTTTTTGATTGATTGATTGATTGAATAATTTATTAGAAGTTTGCAATAGAAAAAAGTACAGTTTCATGACAGTACAGATCACTGGTACAAGGTCAACTAAAAGGAGATCCTAGAAAGCCGAGGCTTATTTCCACAGGAACCACACTTTAAGTATCTCATATAACATTGAAAGACAGACGGATAGAACATAGTACTTTAGTGGCATCATGAATATTTTTTTTCAGCAAAAGTACACTGGCTTTTTATAGTAGACAGTCTGAGTTACTAAGGATAATGCTAGTTTGCCTTGCCTCAGTGTTTCCTTCAAGGTTGCTTTGACCAGAGGGACCCTCTGTAGGGTTCCCACCATGTCTCCTTGGCTGGCTGCCCTGGCAGCAGCCACCTCTGCCCTGAGCTCCTCCTGCAGACCGGGGTGTCTGGCCAACTCATACAGGGTCCACAGCAGCGTTATGGAAGTCTGAACACCTCACACAACCACACACACGATCACGTTAAGCCTGGTTCTTAATGTTATTTATTTGATGTGTTTACAGTTTCAGCTTAGCCAATAACTATGCATTGGTTTTTAACCCCTTTTAAACCTCTCGACTTAAAGTAAACTGGACCTGGGTTGGCTCTGTACCTGGACCGCTTTTGGCTGATCTACCAGCTCCAGAATATGAATGCTGGGGTTTAATTGTTTAATATGTAATACCATTATTACTACTACGATTACTACTAGTATTAATTGTAATATAACTATCAATAGTATCTTATTATATTTTATTCTTGAAGTAAAAACCTCATTATATTTCAAATCAGAGTTACGTTATTGGCCAAATACTTACGCAGTATACAAGGAATTTGGTGGTGTCAAGAAATGCTTATGTTCCGTCTATGTTTGGACGACCAGATTGCCTTGTCGGCGCAAGTTTGTTGATGTTTTCTTACCGTGTCCACTCCCCCAGCCATCAGCTCTGTGACACTGGCCTTGACATCTTCGATGGGAAGTTTGTCCAGCATCAGCAGGTTGGCCAGGACGCCTGGGTATTTGTTTGGAGAGGCAGTCTCCTCACGTAACTGTCTGTAGCATTTGTGGATGCACTGATCCGCTGGTGGTGAGTCATAAAAACAACAGTCAGGCAGGCACACACTCACACGCACGCACGCACACACACACACACACACACAAAATGCACAAGAACGTTTCCTGTGTTAATGAAATATGTGCAGTTGCCTGGTGTCATATAGTAATATACTTCATCCTTTGTACACAGTCACCTTTCCAGTTATTTTGAGTTGTACACAGTCCTAGGTATAGGCCACCCAGTCTGGTGGAGAAATATGCGCCATGCTTAACTTTAGTTACTACCGGTAGTTATTTTGTAGATTCTTTGTAGAACCACTTTAGACCTATGCTTTGGAAAGAATTTTTGATCACTTTATACATTTGAAAACCTGTGAAATGGGACCTTCTGCATAATGAGTACTACTTCTTTTGGTAATTTAAGTACATTTTGATGCTAATACTTCTGTACTTTTATTACAGTAAGTATAGGCCTACATTTTGAATACCGAACTTGTAACAGACTTATTTCTTAAAACCTGTGAGTCCTCCTTCCATCACTGGTTGATAGCATACCATGGTTAAAGATAACATCCCAGGCCCTCACATGGTCCTTCCACAGCTTGGCACCAACCAGCCTCAGCAGACGTGGGGACAAGAACATCATTGGGGTGGTGGTCTTAAACATAAGGGTGATAGAGTCGATGAAATGTTGAGACTCAGGATCAATGTGGTCGTGCAGCAAGCCCAGGCGTTCCCCATACAGCACCGAGCTCACCGCTGCAGAGAAAAGATATGAACACAAGCGTGTGCGACGTATCAGCAGCGTAATAACGCGAAACAAACGTGGACAGAAAGTTGACACATTACAGTTGAGGTAAAGCCTTACATTCCAGGGCATATTTGAAAAGTTCGTGAGTGAAATCAGTGGTCCATTTGTTCTTTCCACTTCTCGCTATCTTCTTATGGACTCGAGCCACAAAGTCCTGGCCCACCTCGTCCAGCAGAGGTATGAAGTTTCCCATCACCTTCGGGCAGATCACCTCCCTGTTGAGAATCACCCTGTCCGATCTCCAGTCTTCACCAGTTCTTTTGGAATATTAGAGGTAGACTTAGTATAAAAAGAAAGAAAGATCTTGGTTGACTGCTCTTACTAGCAGAACAAAAAAATCACTGGCCACACAAAATTAATGCAGGCTCAAGGGGACCCTTATGGGTCTGTAACTCTGAGAGTGTACAAAAGGAATCCTATTTTTACACTCAAACGGAATTCCATTTGTAACTTTCCAGTCCACTTGAGCATCCATTTGAGCATACAAATTACATTTATATATACAATTTTGCAGTGAAGATTGGGGTCCCAGTTATACAAAATCTATGAAATGGGGATCCATGGCCTAATCCATATAACACTGATGGTCCTTGGAACAAAAATATATTGAAAATGACTGTCCTAAAACACGTACTTGAGTAATACTCCATATTTGCGGCTTCTGTAGTCCCTGTATGCTGTCCAAGGTTGTACATCCAGCCGTTTAGGATAGTAGCCCTCTGCTTTGAACAGGATAGCTGCATCCTCAGGATTGATGATATTCACACTCTCATAATAACCAATTTTCTCCCTTTTTTATAGAGATAGAAAAGTTACTGCTATGTTGTATTCAAACAATTTGTCTCTGTCAGTTCTTGCTAACCAGCACATTTTAAGAGAACAAAGCAGACTGTCATCACTCACCAACATCAAAAGATAGTAGCTATAATAGAGCTACTGAATGAATAGAGCTTTTCTATTATTTAAGAACCTCTGAAATACACGCAGGCAAAATCACATAACCTCAGAATGATACAAGTTTTAACTTATTTAACTTATTCCATACTTGGCAAGTATACTCGTCTCGTCAAGGCCACAAGTGTTGACCTGGTGTTCTTGTTATTGAAAAAACCCATTTGTTTACATATACACGAGGATTCTAGGAAATAAATTCATACGGTATGGCCTTGCCCTAAACTAGAGTTAGAATATTATGCAAGGTCAGACTGGAACGATTATGATGAGAAGGTCAGTGAGTCAGTGGGTATATACGAGGTTACACACAAGTTCATCAAGTGCTGAAGGCATCCTACAATGAAGTTACTGGACAAGGCCTTTAGTGGCCAAACATCCATGGACTTGCTCACTGGTCCTAAGACAGTGTGCAAATTTAGTCTGATAGATGTTGACAAGACAATTCTAAACACTTTTACAGTTTAAGGCAATTCATGTGCCTTGCAAATGCAGCTGCATGTCAAGTATAAGCTTCATGCCTGATGGAAAGTGTCTTTTGCTTCTTTTACCTGTAAATGGGTCCAAACGTGTTGAAGTTGTGAACCATGATGCGGTGAATGCTGCTGAGGCCACCCAGCTTCCAGAAACTGTACACGCTGCCCAAAGCGCTCCTCTTCCCGGGAATCTCGCTGAAAGGCCTCACTATGCTGCTGCTGCTGTTCGGGGACACCTGTCTGATGGCTGCGGCATCGCTGCTGTGGCGCACGCCTGGAGCCATCAGCAGATCTGTCCAGGATGTGGACAGAGTCCCAGCACACACCCTCCATCTGGCCATCCTGGCACAATGTGGCTCCTGCTGCTCTGTGGCATGGATAGTATGCACTAGTGACACTCCCCCCCCCCCCCCAGACACACACACACACACACACACACACACACACACACACACACACACACACACACACTCACACACACACACACACACACACACACACACACACACACACACACACACACACTCACACACACACACACACACACACACACACACACACACACACACACACTTGTTAACTTCCGTTCATGCTTTGCTGTCTGTTATTAGCTATTGTCTATCTACATGAAATCTAATGTGTCTCCAATTGAGAGGCACTGAATTGTACATAAAGTAATTTCTCAGTATTTCAGCAGCTTTCATGGTCATGGCTCTCAAGGCCGACATGAGGGAAAATCAAACGGCTGCTCATTCACTTGACTTGCACTTTTTGTCTTTACATTGCATGCAGTGGCTCATCCCCCATAACATCCTGAGGCTTAACTCTAAGAGTGTATAAACTAGTAAGACACCTCAGGGTGCCATGCGACCTCGCCCTAAAGGGCGAGGTCGCGCCAATTCCTCAATTCCTGGCCATCTGGCCAGTGATGTATATGGGACCAGTTACTCATACAGTATATGGAGACCCCTGCATGATAGTCAACAATGTTATGTCAAAACATGCCCATATATGGGCATTACCAAGTTAGGGCCTGGTTTTGATGCCTAGGGATCTCCATATATGGGCATAAGGGGGTACCCTAACAGGACATCATCTGGGAATGCCCATACTGTATATGGACATTTTATTAATTTTATCCTTTATATTTATCCATATACATATCGTGCCCATATATGGGCATTACCAAATATGGGCATTCCCAGATATGTCCTTAATATTGATGACATTGGGACAGGGATCTCCATATATGGGCATAAAACGTATGTTAATTGGTAAAGCCAAGCAGGGCCTTGGCGAGTTAGGGCCTGGATTTGATGCCTGGGGATCTCCATATATGGGCATAAGGTGTCCTTTATTAATATATATCCATATACATATATGGACTTAATATTAACGGAAGGTAGGGTGTAAATCAGAGTAAAGCAGGCTTTTGGGCCAGTTAGGGCCTGGGATTGATGAAAGTGGAACAGGAAGTGATGTCACAGTGACAGTATGGATATCCAGGGTTTGATCTTTGATGAGGTGATGTAACGTGACATCACTTCCGTTACAAGGACAAGCTACGACATTTCTCATGGTATACTGCGACCTTTGGTCGCAATGAACATTTGTACACAGGGCCGGATCAGCCCTTTTTGGTGCCCAGGACTATGACCAGATTTGGTGCTCCCTGGGACAGTATTTCTGCACGCTGGCCCAAAAGTAGGCCATATATACTTTACTTTACTTTATTTGTTTATTTAGACAGGACAGTACCAGTTCATGAACACAGAGATATTGACATATTGCAGCTATATTATACCATTGTATTTTGGCTTAAAGTGGGCCCACAATTGTTTCAAAGGAACAATATTTTCTAGTATTTAAATGACACAAGGATTAAGGCCTGTCCATACATTGACCGAAACTGCCGTTTTCGGTCAAAAGGTAAGGTTCGACATCAAAATGACGTCACTCGCGACTTCTGAAAAGCATTATTTAGACCGAATGAGAGTTCGGAAATTTGCACGTCGGAAAGTCCAACTCGCCGAACATTTCGGTCAAAGTATGGAGAGGCCTTAATATGCAAACATGGACAGTCTGACAGCAGAATTGAGGGTAGGCGAAATGGCTCAGACAGGTATGTGAAAAGACTGACGTGTACTCCACGGCGAAAATGCAAAGCAAAAGTACCAAATGCGTTTAGGCGAATATGTTTTAGGCGAATTTGCATGACACCTGCTGCACAACCTGCTGCACCCAAGCTACCCAGTCAACCCAGAGTCCAGACATAAATACATGGTCAACTAAACGATTAAACACACAATAAAGCTGTTAGGCTTGTTTGCATTGGGGTCCCTTTGTACTCAATTCATGCAACATTAAATGACAGACAAATAAAACACAGATAAATGCAAATAATGTTGAACCAGCCTTGCATTATTTGCATGGGGTCAGGGCAGGGTCAGGGGTTCCGTTTGCTGATCCGATGCGATGTCTCTCTGATTGGCTGGTAGCGTGAACTAGTGAACCAATCCAGATTCTTTTTTAATGTGCGCACGTCTGCTTTTAAGCCAATGAGATGGAAGCTTGTTACCATGGCTTGTTTCTAACAGCGTGCTGTGTTGTCATTGGCAACGAACGTCCACCGTGTTCATCACATCAGATTCATGTGTTGTTTTGTTTGTGGCTATGGATTTATATGCAATATATTGGAACAGGAGATGAAGATTATCTCCAGTTTAGCATGATGCATTGATTATGGATTTTTCACTGTCTAGTTGGCAGGTGCTGGAATTGTGCAGCTATCTGGGCTAGCTTGCTGGGTAAACTAAGTTAGCATGACAAGCTAACGCCTGATAATCTCTTTGCCCTGGAGGATAATCCTGATCTCGCTATCCTTCTGTGAGAGTCGTTTCATGTTTCATGTTCAGTTGATCATTGCGGTTCCAAAGTCAACGTAAGACAAATCCCATTAAATTATACCATATTATTTCGCGAGATTGGTGTCTGCCCGAGTTGACTGTTGAGAACATGGAGATCCATCTAAATCGAGTTGACTACATGCAGGTAATACAGTCAGCGTCAACGAATGGTCAGTGTTTCATTTATAAAGGCTATTGGTTTACATTGATATTCATTTTTATGAATTGAGTACAAAAGGGCCCCAATGCAAACAAGCCATTGCCATGTCTATTGGTCTAAATCCTTTTAGTAGACCTTGTATCTGAACTACTACTGTCCTTTACTATTCCTATGCAAACGTCTAATAAAGTATTCAATCAATTAATCAAAGAAAGACTAACTCCAATTGAATAGTCTATAGAAGTCCATATCCTTGAATGCACAGGACCACAATGTTAACTAGTCCTTAGAGGGCTTTTTGTGTTAACTTTTTAGCACCATTGCCCCTATGCCCCTTTGTCTAAATTGTGTTCATAATAATTCTAGTTCTAAATCTAAGAGGGTTAGGTTAAGTACATATACATGAATTACTACTACAAAATTAGAGAGGGCAAACAAGGTCTCAAAGTGGTGGTGTTGGTGCATCATGTATACATTAAATATGTGGGATAATTTATACAGCAGCAAAAACAAAACACATTATTATACTTGCTGATGTATGCATCTAACAATAAGGCAAGGATATAAGTATGCAAAAACTGCTAATTGGCCAAATATCCTTTCTCTTTTTCCTGATATCATCTCAGGTTGGTGTGACGTCCCAGAAAACAATGCGTCTCCTACCTGCAATTGGGAAGAAGGCAACCCAAAAGGTACTGGCAATTTATTTGGTAATAGCAGTGTTATCCACTGTATTGAGTTTTTATCATTCATTCGTTAAACGTTTATTTCAATGGCTAATATTAGCTATAGAAACAAAAGACTGAATCTTAAAATAGTCTGCATTACATTATCATGATGTGTTCATGGCCAATGTAGGTTGCACAGATTAATCTTGTTAGACTTTGTCTCCTTCAGGTTGCCATTGCAGACCATGATGGTGTACTGACATGTTTTGGAATGAAGAAAGGAGAGGCAGTGGTAGGCCATCTATTTACTGCATCCCATTTTCTTCTTTGTCGTGCACAATTATTACATAAATGCCTAATTGCAGCTATTTAATATTATTGCAACTCGTTTCCATGTTAAAATGTTCCTTGTGCGTCAAGATGACAGGCTGTACTAATGCAGACAGTTTTAGCAGGATTCTGTTTTTTTAATCTGAGTAATCATGTGAACAACCTCATCTCCTTCAGCCTGTGTTCAAAACCCTGCCGGGACTGAAGATAGGCCGTCTGGACCTGGGAGGGGCCGAGGGTACTCCTCAGGAGAAGATCTTTGTGTGTTCTGGTTCTGAGGTCCGGGGATTCACAAAGAAAGGCAAACAGTTTCTCACATTTGAGGCCAACCTCACGGAAAGCATTAACGCCATGTACGTCACATGTTACTTCTGTGCACTTTCATCAGGGTTAACCACTTCCATAATGTCATAATAAGCAAAAATAGCAGACCTACAAAGTCACAACGCAATGCGACACGCGAGGTGGGCCTGTAGATCGGCTATTTTTTATATTTATGATATAGGACTTAAGTGGTTGATGATGACTACCAATGTGACTTGCATGTCAATGTGTTGAGTGGTGTCGGTGATCTGTTTTTGCAGGCATGTATCCGGCGCCGACCTGTTCGTCTGTGCAAGTTACATCTACAACCACTACTGTGACTGCAAAGATCAAGATTACTACCTCTCCGGAGACAAAATCAATGACATCATATGCTTGTCCAGTGAGAGCCTATCTCGCGTGGTCCCTGTTCTGGCGTGCCAGGACCGTGTTCTCAGAGTCTTGCAGGTAAACTCGTCTCTCTCTAATGCAGGGGTTCCCAAACCTTTTTGTCTGAGGGCACCCCATGAATATTGTTTTAATCCGAGGCACCCCTACATTATAATTTTCACTCCGAGCACGCGAGGCGTTGTGTGCTTGTAGATCGGCAGTTTTCACTAGTTTTGTGAGGCAGTCTTGTATGATGAAGGGCAAAAGACGTACACATTTGAAACTTGGAGATACGAGGTTTCTGCCCGACAGTGACGATATCTTAGTGATTATGTTGTGAGGAAAACGTTGAGATAATAGCCATTTTGGTTAGAACTGACTGAAAATAACTTTGTACTTCAATTTTTAAATGATATTGATATTGACATGATATTTTTTCAAGTGTCCAAATAAATTCCAAATATTATCAAATTATCTCGCGGCACCCCTGGACTGCCGCCGCGGCACCCCAGGGTGCCCCGTCACCCACTTTGAAAACCCCTGCTCTAATGTACCAATTTCAATGGAATGAACCTGTTGACACCCCAACGGAGCAAGGCAAGAATGAGCGCCTTGTTTCATATTCCATAGGGATCAGAGCTTGCATATGATGTTGAAGTACCTGGCCCGCCATCTGTCTTGGAGCTTTACAACAGAGATGGAGGCAAGTCAGACTATGTTTTTGCCTGTCCACATTCTGCTTCTATGTAGGGAAGAGCCATACAACTACAGTATTTGTCAGTATACACGCTCACAAGGCATTGCGATGCTTTGAGTTGTGAGCTTGTAGATATACTGTTTTCGCTATTCAGGGCTACATCAGGGTAAAGTGGATAATATTATATTTAATTGTGTTTTTGTTTACCATAACCCATAGGATATGAATATATCAAAATGTACTTTTTCTTTAACTCCCACAAGAAGAATATGGCAAATAAAATACATAATGAACATGAAACATTTTCATAAAGGCATATTGTAATTAATATAAATAACCCATCAACAGGAGAGGACATTATTTATGGAACAGCAGATGGAAAATTGGGTTTGGTGAAGATTGGTGAATCCAGCGCTGTGTCCAAATGGGAGGTCGAAAATGACAAAAAGAAAGGAGGTATTTTGTCTCTTCTAATCTCTTCTCAAGACTAGCACTGCTGTTTGTTTATGGAAAGTTATAGAAAACCGATTAGTGTAAATGATATATCATTCGTCATGTGACAAATTATGTGGTATCATTTTGGCATTGAATGGCATACTCACTCAGCCATTCCAGGTGTTGCATTACAGGGAAAAAAGTAATTAAGAATTCAGTAAGGATTCAACAAGAGCACTTTTATTCCAAATCAGTTGTTTACAGTGCTCTATTACCTGACAGGTGTCCTATGTGTTGACACGTATGACATTATCGGAGACGGTGTGCGTGACATCCTGGTGGGCAGGGATGATGGGACGGTGGAGGTTTATGGCTTGGACAGCTCCAGTGAGCCCACGCTACGCTTTGAGCATGTAAGTCCACATTATCTTCTCAAGTGATATTGAAAATAAATTGTGTAAAACAGGGGTTTTCAACGTTTTCAGGCCAAGGACCCCTTAGTTGAGAGAGAGATGAAGCAGGGACCCCCACAACCTTTTCATAGATTCCTTATGGTTTCATTGTTTGGCAGCACAATCATCTGTGTATTTTGGATTAATGTCAATTTGTGTGCTCAAATATTAAACCACTTGAACTGTGAAACCTAATAAACTTGACCTTTCACTCTGTACTTGATCTGCTCTTTTTCCCCTCTACACCAAAGCTCTTTGCTGGAAATAACCGATGTACAAGCTCACAACGCCTCGCAGCGCGAGGCTTGTAGATCGACTATTTTTGGCTAAAGTTCTCCGAATATGGACGCTAGGGTTCAAGTGGTTAATATAAAAAAGTAGGAAAAAAAGTTTCTATCACTCAAAGATTTGGAGGACCCCCTGTAGTAACTCTGGGGACCCCCTACTAGGGGTCCCGGACCCCAGTTGAAGACCCCTGGTGTAAAACAAACTTTGTGTGTGAAAATGTATTTCACTCAATACCTGACTCTGATGGCACATACTATTCATTTGAAGTGATTGACACTGATTGGCCTACCGAAAGTCCCCTTCTGTGACGCACGCGGAAGCGTCCTTCAGAATTCCGGAAGCTTGCCTTAAAAAATGCCAATGCTTTTTTACCAACGCCCCAGAGCCAGAGGAGGCGTCTACCTTTCTATGTCTATGCAGAAAACAAGCAACATTTCAAAAGGACACAAAGGGTACAGAACACAGGAGCAATTCCGTCCCCTTATTACTCGTCGTCAAGGTCCTTTTCGTGTCTTTCTTCAGGTGTTGTCTGAGAGTGTGACGTCCATCCAGGGAGGCTGTGTTGGGAAGGAGTCTTATGATGAGGTCCTGACCGCCACTTATACAGGTCAGTCTCAAGAGTATGTCCTTCACGCCAATCACGCAAGAATCAAGCATTATCTCTGGTGTCTTACTTCCTAGCAAACCTACTTGGCTCAGGGCACCCCTGTAAACAACTTTTTCATCCACTGCACCCTGAATTACATTGTTATACTTTATAGCACTTTACATTTTTGTCAAATATATAAATCTTTACCCCTAAGGTCACTTTGGAGCATCAAAGACTTGAACATGTTTTTGTTTACTTTTGTGCTCCAGGCTGGGTAACAGGACTGACCACTGAGGCCCAGAAGGCAGAGGCCGGCCCCGGAGATGAAGTCAAAATGAGCAAGGAGACCCAGTCCAAAGTAGCCTCCCTGAGGTATCCGTTAGAAATGCTATTTCAACAAATATTGTGAATGGTTTATTTTGACAAACAAGCTACCCTCTCAAGTGAAATGATGATGCGAATGTGTGCATACTGCATACTAGCTGTGAAATGTTGTGGTTGTGTGCTTGTAGATCGTCTGTTTTCACTAGTTTAAATCATTTTTAAAATGATGAATGCAAAATGAACGGTTTTGGACATACAAGGTTTTCACCCGACAACAACGATTTGACTGTTCTCCTCCAGGGCAGAGTTGGAGCAGCTGCAGGTCAAAGTGCTCCAGGGCAGAGAGAAGTACCAGCAGAGCTCCCAGTCCAGCACGGCCGTGTCCGCCGTGCCCGTCTTCAGTGTCAACGACAAGTTCACCCTCTGCCAGGACGACGCCAGCTACAGCCTCACCCTGGAGGTCCAGACCGCCATCGACAACCTACTGCTACAGGTCCAGTGTAGCACAAATAAACACTGTGCATGTCTTAAAGAGCAATTCCAAGCTAAACCATATTCCCCCCTTGATTTGCCTTTTATCATGATTCTTCCTACAGTACCTGGTTTGGTGGATTTCTGTTATTGTCACCCCTCTTCATAGATCTCCCGAGTTGTCTCGACCCCATCCTCACAGCGAAAATGCGGCTAAATATACACAGACAAAAGCGATATAATATTTCCAGTTCCAAAGTTACTTTTTTCTTCATGAATCTTCTTTTTATAGTTCCAAGAAACTAACTGACGTGCTGTTACATCCACCACTTGCAGTAATCCATGAGCAGACGGTTGTGTTTACTTTCCACAGAGATTAGGAGATTTCAGGTTACTACGCCTTTAGCGCAACTTACGCATCTACGTAACGTAGGTACGTAACTAAAGGTATTCTAGAAGCTTACTACGCTAGAAGCCAAACCAGGATACCAGGTAGGAAGAATCATGATAAAAGGCAAATTAAGGGGGGAATTTGGTTTAGCCTGAAATTGCACCTGAGACTGATCGGTGGACTAGTGGGCCATTCATAGAGCGATCTTCAATAGGTGTACAGTACGTTATCATTTTAGTTTTGGCAAGTGTTTGACACAGTACACAGTCAAATCAAGTGTTTAATTTTGTTCATTTTTTCCTCTCTTTACAGAGCGATGTTCCAATAGACCTGCTGGATGTTGATAAGAACTCAGCTGTTGTGAGTTTCAGTGAATGTGACTCAGAGGTGAGATTTGTATTGATTTATTTTGGCTGTTACAAATGCTGTACAAAAACGGGTTATTTATTATAAAAGAGAGGAATTGATACATCAATGAGCGGAATTAATTTACAGCAGCTTTACAGATGTTCATATTGGCATAAGTAAGAAAATACAACATGAAACAAAGACCCCTCCTGCTCAGTGATGCATTGTCTTCTGTTGTTTCCAGCAGACTAATGGAAACTTCCTGCTAGCTACCTACAGATGCCAGGCCAATACAACCAGGCTGGAGCTCAAGGTACTACTGCTAGGCTAGCCCAAAGTTACAAAGTGTGTTATATAGAATGAGTGCTAAAGAGAATATGAGTGATAAAAGAGAATATGTACATGTCTATTTTATTCATAGTTGTAAATAGCAGAGCTTGTGGATGAGGTATTTTCTGTGTACAACATGCTGTGTTAGTGCTATTATGTGTAACTCGGGCTTCAGGTAAGCGAAATGGAGACTCAACTTAGTAGACAGTAGAGTGAACAGGAATGATTGATTGATTGAATACTCCATTAGTTAGAAATGTAAACAGCTCGAGGCACAGTCAGACATTTAGGCTAGACACAAAAATGTGGGACTGGAGACTAGAAAACTACCCACAATTTTATCATTTGACAACAAATGATGCTGCCATCTCTTGGCAGGAACACCTGTAGGGTTCTAATGTGAACTTGTGCGCCTGCCGCCTTCAACGTTTTGGGGTGATTGTCTACATACATTACATGCCTGCTGTCTCTCTAGGTGAGATCCATTGAGGGCCAGTATGGGACCCTGCAGGCCTACATCACCCCCAGGCTGCAGCCCAAAACATGCCAGGTCCGGCAGTACCAGATCAAGCCGCTGTCCCTCCACCAGCGAACACACAGCATAGACCAAGACAGGTAATGTACCGAGCACTGACATAAACTACTGGAATACCATCTGAACAGGGGTGGCCATAGCTAAATGGGTAGAGATTACTCTCAGGTTTCATTCCCAGCCACGGCAATGTCAAGGTGTCAACAAGGTGTCTCTGACCAAGACGCACTTCCTGTTGTGGTTCCCCGTGCCCCGCCTCCCCGTTGCTCTTTCTCATAAACAAGCCGCAGAATAAGCGCTTCTCTTTGAAAAAATAAATAATAGCTAGAGAGATTTTAATTCATTCATTAGGCCTACGCATTGCGGTCATTTGATTTTAGGCTACTTACTTTATCAGCTTAAGCTCTATAATTGTGCATTATGAAAATGTGTCTCTCTTCAACAAACAGAGAGAGTTTTTAATTAGGCTACATGTTACTTTTAAGTGTTTTAGCCAAAGTGTTTCTTGTCTGTACCATTCTAGAAAAAGCTCTCTAATTTTATTATTGCAATATCTATCATTCTTTTCAAAGAGAAGCGCTTGTTGTGCCATTTGTTTGTAAGAAAGAGGATCACGGGGTGCGGGGGACAGTGGCGTGAAGTGCGTTTGAAAAAAGAGGCTCGCGACTAAGACACTTAAACCCTAAGAACACTTAAATATAACAAATAATGTTATTTTCTTGAATTCCCAAATTATCTAACTACTTTTACAGTCAATTAGATTGTCTAAAATAGAATAAGGTCTCAGAAGGACACACTGTTTGATTGTTGTGTGTTTTTTTGCTTATTATTAACTAACACAAATGCTTAAAACTCCTAAAGGAGATGGATGAAAATCCAGATGAAATCACCCCTCATGGGAAAGCTTTAATCACAAATGTACAAAACACAACGAACAAATTCATCTTGTCTGTATTTATCCCTTCCTCTCTGTTTGCCTCTACCTCTGCCTCCCCCCATGCTCATGCAGGCCAATGAACAGACTGAGTCTTGTGGGTCAGTTTAGTTTTGCCGAGATCCATTCCTGGGTGGTGTTCTGTTTACCAGAAGTACCGGAGAAAACCCCCGCAGGAGAGACCATCACCTTTCACTTCCACAACACCTTCCTCAGCACACAGCTAGAAGCCACCTACTGGTAAACACAGAGACCTGCTGAACCGCTATTTCCCCATGTATACCACCTAACCGCACTGAAAGATAATAACAGACCGTACTAGGACAGTGGTTTTCAACCCTTTTCATATCAAGGTTCGTTATTTATTCGGCATTTGAGCCACAGACCACCATTTGATTTATCTTTAGAGATTTAGATTTATTTTTATTTATTTTTTATCATTGGATAGGTTTTTGTCCACAATTCCATGCTGTATAGATGTGGTAACATAGGACTGATAACAGCTCTATCAAAAATAACAATTATGTAATTGTGAAAGTAATGCAGTTTAACAATAATTTAACTCTTGAGAGTCCAAATTATGGGTCCATTTGGTTTCATTTTACACTCTCAAGGGTTAAAGATCTATAAGCGTCCATTTGGTTACCAACTCTCCATCATTTAGCTGGGGACCACCTGGAACCCCCACAAGGACCACTGGTTGAAAACCACTGGTCTAGGGCAAATATGCCATCCTAATTGGCTGAGAAGTGTCAAGTGGTAGTGCATTACTTATTTATATCAATAAATGTATATTACGTTGTTGCTACGAGCCGAGCAGTATCTTCTTTTAATCTTCAGTCTTCTGCACCGTGGTCATCTCCACAACTCTGGTGTGCACTCCTTTGTTCTTGTTTGAATGACTTCTTTCTTACACTTTGTGATTAGCGACACCTGGTGACAAAAATACATTACTGTAGCTACATGAATAAAGAGCCATGGAAGACTTGCCCTTTTCTTCATGACTGACGCTGAAAGTTTTTTTTCTTTTTTTTCTTTCAGTGCACCCTTTTCATAATAATATCAATATTGCTGCATAATATTGAAGATTATTGTGATTGCATATGAACTGTGATTTCTGTGAACAGTCAGTGTTTTTAAATTTTTTCTTTCTCTGTGGTCAAAGCAATTTTCTGAAAACTTGAATGCTAATGCTTCAAATGCCCATTCTGAAATAATTGAAAGATTTCTTCTGACATGTACTTGATTTATTCACCGTTGTCTGCCATTACACCAAGGAACACTTTGTCTATGAAGGTGTCCAAAACATTTTTGCTTGCACAAAGTAATTGTAACCACTTGCGATTTGTATCTTGCACAAAGTGATTGAACATTAGTTTTACGTCTTTAGAAAAAAAAAAAAAAAAAACATTTATAGTATTTTATTCACAAAATACCACATTTCCATATAGAGATTTTAGGTTATGACTCAGAGGATCTCGTTTGTAAATGTGTTTTGAAACGTATTATTTATAATTCTGTTGTTAAATCTTGGGTACCTTTTTACTAGTATCCTCATACTGTACAATGTACATCATTGAAACATTAACAATGTAAGTTTCATATTGACATGTCAGCATTGAATACAGCCCTGTTTTTCTTGTGGCATCAGTAAAGGAGAAGCCCACTTCAGGTCTGACAACATCTCCACTATCTCCATTCTGAGTGATGTCCTCTCTAAAGAAGCCACAAAAAGGAAAATCAACTTGAATATCTCTTATGGTAGGTGTAGTTCTATTGCTGTTTTAATGCAATTTACAAGCATCTACAGTAGTAATTATATCGTCTCTGTCCAAAACTGTCCTTCTTAGGATTAAAATTCCAAAATAGCGTTTGCACCGCATTTTCAGCATGCAGATATGCTACTTTTGAGTGACGCTGTAGTGTGATCAAGTAAGGCATTAATTTACAACAAAAAAAGAACTAACAAACACAAAAAGGTAATTATTGTGTTACATTTACTCACTGTGACCTAAGTCAGCATAAGCAACTTACCAACATGTTATTTATAATAAATAATGATGTCAACGTGTTCCTGTTCCAATATGTTTTGTAGATATCAATGATGAGTCTGTGAGCCACACTCTGAAGATGATCCACCCAAAACTGGAATATCAACTGCTGCTGGCCAAAAAGGTTCAGCTTATCGACGCATTAAAAGTATGTACTGTACAGTATTAACTTGAAACATAATTAAGCTGAAAACCTGTTGACCTCTCTCACTGTTGCTCTTTTTATTTATGTTCTTCTCTTTCTCTCCGTCTCTCTCTTTTAAGGAGTTGCAGGTTCATGAAGGCAATGCTGACTTTCTCATCCCAGAGTACCGTAGTATTTTAGACGAATCTGAGTTTCTCCTGGAGGAGTACAAGAAGCAGCCAGCGCACCTCGAGAGACTTTATGGTGTGTCACGTACCACCTGTCTAACTGACGTCATGTTCATAATATATTTTAAGCATACATTACATTTCAATAAGTGATACAAGTTTTTGAAAAGATACTCGAAAATTACACTTTGGTAGGAAACATTAGCAATGAGTCTGATGCTAATTTATTGCATCTCTGCTTATATCGTTGCTGATTTTGCTCCCTAATACTAGAATACCGCCACTACTCTTCGCCCCTTTACCCAAACAAAACAGTTAATCGCCAACACGTTTTTTCTTAACCTCGACCCTGCTACTACTACCCTGCCCAGATCGGGGCTTGTAAAGCCCCTTACTCCTAATTTGGCACATAAGCCTACAATGTTATGAATTATTAAATGTGTACAGGGATTTTTCTATCCATTTCCTGTTGAGAACATAGTGCTTCTCTATGTGCTACAGTCGGCGTTGTGCATAACTGTGTTCCAGTTCATTTTCCCATAGCTTCTTTTGGTTGGTTTAGCAACAGGTTTGAAGAACAGGAAAATGGAACCAATATGACACCTTCACATAATGTTTTCAGTTCAAATTTGCTGCTGTGTCAAACCAAGCTATGGGGAAATAAACTGGAACAAGAAACGCAGCCTTCCGAAAACCATGGTCTACAGTTATGCACTATTTCTAAAAGTGCTTTCAGTCAGGCAAGATACTAACTTGTGTACCCTCCCTATAGGTATGATAACAGACCTCTACATTGACAAGTTCAAGTTCAAAGGGCAGAATGTGAAGACAAAGGTGTCCTCGCTGCTGGAGATACTGGATAACTATGACTTAAACTCTCTGCTGGAGTTTTTCAATGAGGCCTAATATTCATAGCCTGACTGATAACGTGGATTTACAATGATCAGGCAATCTTATTTATTTGTACTAGCTTTTGTATTGTAAATAGAATACCTGTGTTACTGTGGTCTAAGATAAAGTTGGTAGTATACTGTATACATTATGTGAATTTAGATAGTCCTCTGCTTGACAATGGATCGTAGGCAATATATCATACAATTTCATCACCAAATTATTTTCTTTGATACTGTCCTGTAACAGTAGCATTCACAACTCACTGACAATGAATAACCCACGAAGAGGAAGCCAAAACACAGATTCCCTTTCCATTCTTGATTCAATGTTAAAGTTTGGGAATTATGTTATATTTTCACCTATTAAACAGGAGAAGTATTGCTGAGGTGCTGCTGACTTTGGTGCAGAAGTCTAAAAGCGAAGAAAAGGCTGCACAGCAGTGCACTCTCATAGCCACGATGCAGAATAATTGAATGATAACCAACGTTTTGACATGAAGTAGTCTTCTTCAGGGATAGAAGAACATTCCAGACAGAAACGCTGGTTATCATTAACTCACTTACTGCCAATTAAAAATGCCCTCGAGTGGCATTAGTGCCAGCCCTCTCCATAGACTTCCATGTAATTTGTAGTGCACAGATCATGCACACCCATGCACAGATCATGCACCATGTTTGTGCAGGCTGTTCACAGCTTTCAAACAAAAAAAAAAAGATCGGAAATCCGTTCAGGCATTCTTGAGATAATAGCCATTATGTTTTCCTATAATGTAAACAAAGATGGCTGCCATGTTTGATAGATGGGGTTGCTATGGGGGTTAAACATGCAATTTCGCGATTTCTATCATGCCTACTACATTTTTTGGGGTCCAAAAAATCTTTTTGAAAAAAAAAATTTTTTTGAAAAAAAATTTTTTTTTGTTTTTTTTCTAAGTAAAAGTCGCCCAAAGTCGCTTGGCAGGGAAGCCCATAGTGAGAAAGTTGCTCTAAAAGTCGCCTGGCACTGTATGAGTTAAAAGAGCACTATTTCAGATCCAAATGTTAGTAATCATTAAATCTTGGCCTTTTCTTGACTTACCCATGATACCGTATATAATTTGTATACTACTGAATTGTTGTACTGATGTTTATGTGTAGTCACACAGCAACACTTGAAAATAAATATTTTATATAGTTGGAGTGCTTCTTGTTTGGGATGCTTCTAGGGAAACAAGAGTGCATTATTCTTATTAGACAAAGGTGTAAGCCTGCTGAAGAATGTTTGTCAACATAAAATGCATATCATTATAAACAGACTAGCTTGTTGTAGCATATGGCAAACCGGAACAGTGTGTCTCAGAGAACAAGGGACCATTTATAAATATATACTGTATGTATTTACTTAATATTTCATTTTAGATTTATTTTGCAAATGAGGGGCCAAATAGCCTACATATATATTTTTTCAATGAATGTAAGGCCTGATATTTCTGCAAATTACTGCAAAACCTATATACATGTATGCAACCAACAGAACTAAAGACTCAATTTGCAACAAAACGAGTAATGCTTCTATAAGATTACCGTTAATCTACTCTAGCAATAAATCATAATCATCTTGTAAAGGTATTTATTTTGGGACGTTTCTCTCTAGAAAACGTCCCAAAATAAAATACCTCTACAAGAGTTCTGATTTATGGCTAGTTAATCTCTATGGAATGCAAAGTATCAAACTAAATGTTTTATAAACAGTTGACAAGTCAGAATTAATATATTATTTTCCCTGACCAACATTGATCTGCCCTTCATATAAGTAGGTTACTAGGTTGCTACAACATAAGGGCTACAAGTAACAACAGGAGATGCGCATGAGGATAATTTGAATGCAAATACCCGCTCTCCAAGCTCACAGCGCCTCGACGGAGCGACGCACCGTGGGCTTGCAGGTCGGCTATTTTCCGCGCGGGACACCGTCGCACGACGAAGTGTAACGGGGTTTTGACGACTCTCGGGTGCCGTAGGGGCGGCGCGTCATCGCCCGGAGGGCCTCCTCATTGGTCCGTTTCAATAGTCGCGGGCTACTTGAACTGGAGAGAAAGCAACACAGCAGTGTGTAAAGGGACGGTCACTGCTGCTGCTACGGGACGACATACCGGTCGGTCATTGTTTAGAGAGACTCGAGAGCACAAGTTTAGACGTTAGCTTTTTTACGCGCACATTACGAGATGTTATATTAAACGCAGCAAAGCTTTTGTTTTTGGACGTCGTTGCTTTTTTAAAATATTCGAGTCGAGTGTTTTAGGAAAACCGTTGCAGCAGCCGCGGACCGACGTTCTACGTACAACCGACAACAGATAACAGTAAGTGGTCTTCTCTACTACCTATACCGCGGTAGCAGCTAATGCTAGCGACAACGTTATAACTGAAAACGGACACGAAGTAAAAAAAAGCGAGCATATAACGAACCCAGACCGTTTTGTGGTGCATTTTGCAGGAATCGTCATGTCCCGTTTGAACCAAGGACGCGCGGTCGAATCGCAGGCCAACCAGGAGAACGTGCTGTCAAGGCTGAAAGGGGCGCTGAAGCCCCGGGCTAACGTTAACACCACCACCACCGGTGCTGCCGCCGAGGGGAACCAGGAGAACGTCGCTCCCAAAGCCGGGAACAGGACCGTCCTGGGCCCGCTGCACAGCAACCAGTACAGCAGCAAGCCTCAGACCCAGCAGCGCGGCACAAAGCAGGTTGGTGATGTTCTCCTGGGTGCGGAATGCTAAGATGGCTAATGTTAGCAGCCGTAGCTTGGACTCTGAAACAAGAGAGCGGCTAAATCTAGCTCGGCTCGTAATTAGCAGTTACAACAACTGCCGTTTTCATTTCTACATCTCGACTCATTTGAGCTCTCAAATAGTACTGGTGTATTGTGGCGGCGTCATGGTCATACAACTAGGGTTTGCTTGTGTTTGATACAGATATCACTGATTTTGTTATTGTCCTACACAGGTTGTCCGCCATTTTCAAAAGTTATTTGGCTTATTGGTATCATAGAGGTATTATAGTTTCATATTCTATGCCTGTATATATATGCCTAGATACCAATTGTACAGACTCCTTTTTATGATGCCTTTGTCTTTTTCAATGTATGTAAAGCACTTTGTGAGATCTCTCTGTGAGAGGTGCTATATAAATAAAATTGACTTACTATTATATGGTTAGTATGTCATTATGTATTATGAAGTCAGGCACACAATAGAACCTGCCCGTCACCAGCATTGGCATTTGAGAACAAAGGATGTATCCCCCTTTACTACAAGTTTGCATATTCACTGCCAGTCAAAAGAATAGCATTACTTATGCTGTGTCTGTGTTTTTCTGTCCTCATTACAGGTGCTATCCTGTAAAAATGAAGATGATGGCAAAAGCTGCTATGAGAAAGTTCCTTCCAAGCAGCCTGCTTTCCAGATTCATGTGGATGAGCCTTCCAAGCAGCCCCCACCCTTCCAGATCCACATGGATGAGCCTGATGGTGCCAGCTTCAAGAAGCTGGTGCCCATCAAGCCTAAGCCCACCACAGATGATTCCCCACTGGTACTCAATCATGCTGTAACCCGCCTGAGACAGCCCCTTGCCACGATTGACATCCCCGGTTCCATGGATGTCAGTTTTGGTAAGCTTTAATTTATGCATTTGCTTCATAAATCCTACTGTTCAGTGTTCGCAAATGCAGATAATCTGCTGTATGTCTACAGTAGAGGACGCTCATAAGCAAAAGGGGAAAGTCTTCATTTGTCTGTCCTCCCTGTTGCGGAGATTGACGTAAACCTATGCAATATTGTCCAATTTAATCATGTATACTGACTTTTGCATTTAATAGATTCTCCCATGGACATGTCAGTAATCGAGACTGAGGAGAAGGCAGTCAATGTAAATGAGACTCCGGACTACGCTGCAGAAATTCACGCCTACATAAGAGAAATGGAGGTGAGTGAGTATTCACGGCATGGGTCACATAACACGGCACCTTGAGGATGGAAACTAGCCCTGGGCTTATTTGGGTTCTTTTGTAGAACTCTGTACCACCATGCCTCCGTTTTTTTAAAGTATTTAATTAGACAGCTATTGTTTAAAAATATGGGGTGCTAATTTTTTTTTTTTTTAAATGAACAGGTGAAAACCCGGCCTAAAGCTGGCTACATGAAGAAGCAGCCTGACATCACAAACAGCATGAGGGCCATTTTGGTGGACTGGCTGGTAGAGGTGGGAGAGGAGTACAAACTCCAGAGCGAGACCCTCTACCTGGCAGTGAACTACATCGACCGCTTCCTCTCCTCAATGTCTGTCCTTCGGGGAAAGTTGCAGCTTGTAGGAGCTGCCGCAATGTTGCTTGCATCGTAAGTATCTCCATTAAGCTGAATTGCAGAAGCTGAAGGTGATGCAAGTCAATGTGATGTGAGACAAATGCACCAACTGCTCTTGCTCTTACAGGAAATTTGAAGAAATCTACCCCCCAGAAGTGGCAGAGTTCGTTTACATCACAGATGACACCTACACAAAGAAACAGGTGTTGAGGATGGAGCACCTTGTTCTGAAAGTGTTGTCCTTTGATCTGGCAGCTCCCACAGTCAACCAGTTTCTAACACAGTACTTTGTACACCATTCGGTTAGCAAGCAGGTGGAGAGCCTAGCAATGGTGAGCATTATGATTCTTTAGGTAGAGCACATTTAAAGATTTAATCTTTAATTGGCTTTGGACAACATGTGGTTGGAAAGTCAGAATAATTTAGTTGTAGCTTTTATTTTAAATGTGTAGACTAATTTAAATTGTAATTTTCCCCCCAGTTCCTTGGGGAGATAAGTCTGGTTGATTCAGACCCATTCCTGAAGTACCTCCCATCACAAACGGCAGCTGCAGCATTCATTGTAGCAAATCACACCATCACTGGGGGCTCATGGGTAAGTTTATCTTGTGGGTTCTTTCCATTCATAAAGTAAAACATTTTTTTATTTCTTTTTTTTCTCTCTGGTTATTTCTGCAAGTATACTTGTCTACACTCTAGACTAGAGCACTGTTTCCCAAGCAGTGGGTCGGGACCTTTTTTTTTTTTTTTATGGGTCACAACTCAAATAAAAACCTTCTTTCTCTTTCTTAAAAAGATGTATAGAGGACTTGAATAAAAATGTACATTTTAAACATTTAAAATTCCATTAAGAAATAGTGAAAATGTACAAAATCTACAAGCTCTCAATGCGGTGGGATGCGCTGTGAGCTTGTAAATCTGCCATTTTCACTAGTTGGGTCCAGGACAAACTAATTTCTCCTTTGGGTCACAAGCTCAAAAGTTTGGGAACCACTGCTCTTGAGCTAATGTAAGTTCAGGTGGTGGTTGCAAAACTCTCCTAATTGTGGTGTTTTTGTTTGCTGTGGGGGGCTTGCATAATGCCATCTGCATTTTGCACGATGATTGACAGATACAATATGCAACTAGTTTCAACATTTTTATTTTTTGTCTCCCACATAGCCCAAGGCCATGTCGGAGATGACTGGCTACACACTAGAGGACCTAACGCAATGTGTCGAAGATCTGCATCAGACTTACCTCAATGCCCCACAGCATGCCCAGCAGTCTGTCAGGGAAAAATACAAGGCCTCAAAGTAAGTCATACAATTTACTACGGTAGTAAATTCATACACTGTATGAACTATATATTGTCTAATTATTATGCCTACTAGTCTGTTTTCTAAATCATTTTCTTTTCTTCCCCCAGGTACCACGAAGTCTCCCTGATTGAGCCTCCTGCCAAACTGATTTTGAAATGATTTTTTTTTTTTGTTTTTTTTGTTTGGCCCTTTTATATTTTTTATTGTCTTAAAATGCCACATTTCTAATAACTGAACATGTATAGCCTCCATTTTTGGCGGAGCTGCACAAATGTGTCCTTTAAAAAAGTTTTATGAACAATCTTGGAATATTGTCCTTTCATACCAGATATTACCATGGGCATCTTTTCATGCAGGATTTCGAATGAATCAAGTGCCGTTTGTAATATATAATTTGTCTCTAAGACAAATAAACTTTTAGTGGTCTTAACGCCACATTGTAAATGCATCTCTTCCTGTGAATATTTTCTGTCCTTGAGCCTGACCAACTGCAGACATTTTTTAACTATTTTTATAAGAGCTTTGAGTGTTGATCTAATGAGCTTTTTATATACTGAAAGATGTTCTTACACTTATTTGTGATGGTTAAAGTTTTTCACCTGTTGTGCTGATGAAAGGTTTTTCACATCTTGTCCAACGTCTTGTTCAACAAGTCTTACACTTAAAAATCAATGCATCTTCTGCTCTGTAAAAACAAGGTAAATCAATGCAACTTCTGCTCTGTAAAAACAAAGGAACAGCTCTTGTAAATAAAGTTAATTTAGAAGTATTTCTTCTTTGTGCTCATGGGGGCAGCAGAGGGCTGCTTTTGGACTTAATGGAAATGGTTTGAATATTGAACGGCTTTTCACACTTTAAACATAGGGTTCCACAAACTGATTTATTGCTTGCTCAAAGTTTGGAAAATGAGCATACTACACATTTACACTAAACCACAGCATCCTTATTCTAGCGGAATACTGGCCCAAAATGGCAGATTTAAAAACACACAAAGTACAGAGACAACTTGGTTACTTACTAGGTTGAGGATTTTAAGGTGGTTTAAATGCATGTAAAAATGTGTGAAATGACATGCATAACCCATGTTCTTGGTGTCATTTTCTTGTACAATAGTTATTGCTTAATTCCGGTCTTCAACAGGGGGTCCGTGACCCCTAAAAGGTCTGCGGGGATACTACATGGGGTCCCCGAAATTGTTGGAGATATATTTATATATAATATATTTTTATTTTAGAAATGCATGTTTAAAATAAAGGCATGAATATATTAATCTATTTTAATAGCAGATGGCAGTATTGAATGCACAATAACATGGTGTGTTTGTACACATGAAACATGTTGTAGCCCCACCCCTGGGGGTACCTGCTCCATCTCCCCATCAGTTTGGGACTCCCTGGCTTAACTCATTTGGATCCCCATAGAAAAGTAACAGCTTCCTGGGATTCACAACAAATACACATCACACATCTAAAAGTCATACTAAAATATTTCATGAAAGTGAACATTACCTTTTTCAGTTAATACTATTGTTCTTTGATGATGTCTTTCAAGGAGTTTCTTAACTTGTGGCCCCTAGTAGTGTGACTCACAATGTATGTGCGTGTACAGATAAACTGGTTGTTTACTATGGCAAATTAAATATCCTATAGGAAACCCAGCTAATTGCATGCCATCTTCTACTCTGAGCCATGAGAGAATGGCATGCAGTTTCTCAGTACTCTGCCTCACACGCAATGGACAGTGCAGTGCAAACCTTGCAGCTGTATTATGAGCTGTGGCTCTTGCCATAACCAGATAATGTGAGAGATGCAGCCAGTGCCAGTCATCTTTTAAGATGTCTGAGGATGTTTGGATCAGTATCAACTTATTTTGTAAATTGTAAAAGTATTTTTGCTTTCCCCCCAATTTAGTTATGCTAATTGGTTCCTCCCCACACACAATTTTCTGTTGTCACTGCTGTTGTATCACACACAGCCAGTGAGGAGCCCCCACCGGGGGGAAGTAGAACCTTTGTCCTACTCCTCCCACCCAACACTCCCTGCTGTCAGGTGCCGCCCCCAGCCTGTATAGGAATACATCAATTATAACCCTCCCCGCCCAGCTTCTCTATGCCGAACACGGGCTAATTGTGTTCATATTGACATTAGAAAAAGCTGGATGCACCACGGAATCCACTTATTGTCGCGTCACATTATTACATGTGTAAAGGGCTGTATAACTAAAACCTTATAGATATAGTTTTGAAAATGTGTAAAGGTCAAGTGTTTTGCAGAGTTCACAGCATAACTAATACAAAGACAATGGTGAACGCTATAGTTATAGTGCTTGGTGTGAACGTCCCTTAAGAATGGGAGAAAATCCGGAATAGAGAGGAAAGGAACAAATATACGAAGTCCCTTTATTCATAATTTGCATGCTTAAAACATTTGCAATAGGTGGAACTACCGCAGTAATGCTTCCACTTTGAGGGGGGGTGGGGGATACACCCTTATGTAAGTTGCATCAAAAATAATTTTCAAGATAATGCCAGCACTCATTTACATGGTAATAACACTTAGCTTAGCCCCTCCATTGTTTGTACATTGAATTATGTACAAACAATTACGTTGTCAATAAATTGACCATATTTGAACAATTGAATAGCCCGCATTGATGTTTCCGCTTCACATTAACACAGTATTTGATTTCCTCTCCAAAAGTGAGGTAAAGACAGAGGTAGCCAATGGCAGTGAAGGGGTCTGTCCATCTCTCTCTTTCTCTCTCTCTCTCTCTCACTCTCTCTCCCCCTCTCTCATAATAAATTGGGAGGCAGGGTTTCTACAGGGAGTCTGGGAGGAGAAGGGAGCACGGAACCTTGCAGAAAGATTTACTGGATTCCACCACTACCCTCTGAGAATGCAGAGCTTCAACACCATTATCCCTGCCAGTGCATCACTGATTTATCATCCCTAACCAATCTTTGGAGAATTATAAAACATGGGAACGAAAGGGAATTCCATTACATAGCCGGATCTCCACTTGGATCTGCAATTTGAAGATGGTGCTCGCATCCTCAACAGCGGGCTCCTGTACAACCATTTGAGAGGGGGTCCAACTTTGGGGAAGCCTCTCCAGCAACAGCCTACAGCTCGGAGAGGCTCTCTGACAGACTAAGCCATTTCACCCATGCCCTCCCCCAGGAGGTTCCTGGTGACTTCCACGTCGTTGCCCCTGGCACTGAGCTGGGGCTGGAACTTCTGCCTGTACCTGGGACTGCTGCTCCTTCTGCTGCTGCTCATGGTTCTCTTGATCTGGATGATCGTCAGGCAGCTGAGCAACTCGGTGAGCTGTTCCCTGCAGCCAGTGCGCTCGATGAGAGAGCCTTCAGCTTGCTTTCGTCAGAGATGCCATATGCTGTGAAACTGAATGGACAGTTGGTGCCAAAGACTGTTGGGACTTGGGAGTGGGACTGTATGGCTTGGTGGCTGCATGGTTCCCTGTGCTGTGAAACACTGTGAACTATTTTGTGCCAAAAGACTTGGTGGTGGGACTCTCTCGTGGCTCTCTTGGGTCCTTAGAACACAGGGTGATGGTTATGAATTCTCTCTGGATGTGCTTCAGTGGGCTCACACAAGAAAATATATTTGATTTGTCTATACATGCCAGCACAATGTTAGAAGAATTCATTAAATGTTCAAGCGTATTATTTAGTCTGATGCTGTACTTTCTCTCGAGCTTGACATGTACAGTAGTTACAGTACAGTGGGGCATATCTTATCATCACAGTCAACCTCCTGTCTAGTGTTTTCTTGTAGCTGCTGTCTTGCACTTGCTGATGTGATGTCTCATCTTGTCTCATTAATCAAGATTGATTTAACCCTAATCTGAAAACCATCTTAAATTGCCAGTAAAATCAAATATGCATGTTCATTCATGCTTATTAAAGCAATGCACTCGTGGAAAGCAACTCCTGTCATTTGTGAATTGGAGAGGTTGGGTGAAACGGGGGTGTATGGGAGGACATGCCATTAACAGCGTGTTGTTGTAGAAAGCGAATTAGATGGACCCTTGGGGGGAAAGGTTAATAACAGCAGCACAAGACAGACATTGTGTGTAAATGTATGTATGGTGGCTGTACGGCACAGTCTACAAGCAGAAGACCCAAACAATGCATTAGTTTTAAGTCCTGTTTTTTATGTTTTCTCAAGTCATTGCACATTCATACAGCTCTCTGTGCAGAGGAAACGTGTGAATATTCAAAAAGAATGTCTCAGTAGTTAGTAAATTCATTTTGGTTTTTGATCTACCCCCTACCCCCTTGATCTACCCCCTTCTCCAGTCATTCATGCTAGGCGGTAAGGCTGTCATTGAGTAGAATGGAATCGATTGAAAGTAGGCCCGATATAATCTATAGCCTCTTGGCCCCATGGGGAAAGTGTTAATTTATGGTTCAACGGTTGACTTCAGCGTTACACAATAACAAACGCACACACTGGGCCTAAAGCATTACAATGGAATGCCCCAGCAATACTAATAGGTTAACAAGGCCGTCCTTTCTTATTTTACAATGTTTTTATTTGTTTTTGCTGGCTTTCTGTTATTTACTTATTTTTCTTTTAGACAATACATTCTTTAACAGATTTGAGTTGCAACATCCAGTAGGTATCCATTACGGTTTGTTGATCCTAATTATTTATTGATGCATTTATTTTTAACTCCATTTACTGTAGGTATTCTTATGACTTATTTATACTTCTGTTCATGGACACTTCCTCAGTAGTTTTGCAAAGGTAACTTCTGCAGATGCCATTTTTAAACATAACAGTTCTCTGGTCTGTTAGCACTTAGCAGCAGTGTCTGTTAACAGCAGTGTCAGAATGTATCGATTAATAAGACCTGTGGATCACACATACAGTATATTCCCCCATGACTCTGCATGGACAGGATCATTTTTCACTTCTATTGTTTACTGTGACTCTGGCTGCCAATAACAGACCACCGCACAGCTTGCAGCCTGGCCAGAAAGAAAGGTGACTAAATGTCCTCTGCCACCGCTTGATCATCTGTGGGGCTTAATGAACTGTTTGACCTTTTAACAGCTAGACGCTTTTATCACCTATAAAGAAACACCAATACAGGAGTACTGAATAGATACCCCCCCCCCCCCCCCCCCCCCCCCCCCCCCCGTCCCTGGGCTGACAAGGGCCCAAAAGGTTTCCACAGTCATTAGATGCATACTCCACTTTTAGAGACGAATTCATTTCAGTTCAACTCTGTCTAAACTACAATATGACCTCATTCAGAGGTTCTGGGGGGCGGGTAGTACCGCCATTAATTCAGCTGTTCGGTGATGCAGAGATTTTGTGACTCCCCGAACCAATGCATCGGCCCATAGGCACCTACAGTATCTGTAGTGTCTGTTTTCATGTGAGGGGCTCAGGACTATGTCATTGTGTCTTTGATCATTGTTCATTTGGCAGGCAATATGTCCCATAAAATAAATTAAGAAAAAAAGAAGAAAAACAATATGTTTGAACTCACAGGTTTTATGGTCAACCTTACTTGCTGACATTCTGATTGCCGAGGTTGAGGTGAATGAATGGATATAAAAAGAGGAAAATAAATAAATAAGAGCATCTCTGGGAACAAAATAATACAAAATTCAATGTCATATCAACCCCATGGTTTCAGGTGTATTACACATTAGAGTCTGCAAACTAATGTGGTTGTTTCTCTCAGATGAAGAATAGAATACACAATGGGGGGGAGCACAATGTTCTGTCATGGTGCATTGATCATTAATAAAAAATCGAATTGATTAGGTTTCAAAGCCAAGACTGATATGGAATTCAGTATTCAGACTAGCTTCAGGCAAATTACAACTATTGCTAACTAATTTATTTGAGGAGCAAGGAGCTGCCTCGAAATCTGCATATTGCACTGAATTGAAAGAGTAAAACCTTTTTAAGTTTATTTTTTATGGCCTTTGCCAACCAAAGGATCTGTGGAGACTTCCTCAATTTGAATCCAATATGTGGCATCCCATGTTGGTTGTAACTTGTAATGCATACCCTGGGAATTTATGGTTTCATGAAAAGGTAATACTATACTTCACCTTATTGGATATTTTAATTAAATACTGAAGTAGCCGTCAAAAGAAACCAGCAGCCAGTGGGGACTAGCATCTCGGCTGGATAATGGAAAACTCTGGACCATAAACAGTACATAACAGTAACAGGTTACAGGTTGCTTAGGTGCGTGTCGGTCATGTCCATGTTGACATGTTGACATGTTTGCTAATACTGTCTCATGTTTGCTATTTAAAAGATTGACCGTGTGTCAACGAGGAGCTCTGAGATGAAACGGAGAGCTATTGAAACTGGATAGGAAGCAATATGCTCACACTCTCATCCTCTCACAAGTGCTCACTTTAATTAAGGCGTGCTGGCAGTCCTTTGTGACCAGAGATATGTGAGATGTATCGGCGACACACGCTGCCAATGCCACCACTATGCATCAAAGATCTACTGTCTACCTGCCACCACATCATGCTTTGTGCCAAGATTCCTCCAGATCAGATAACAGCTTCAAAACATGTTTGTTTTTCTTCAGAGGTGTATGGCACTGAAACTCAAGTTAACAGATAACAGACAACTGAAGAGATGCCAAAGTCTCTCTCTCTCTCTCTCTCTCTCTCTCACACACACACACACACACACATACGCACACACGCACGCACACACACACACACACACACACACACACACACACACACACACACACACATTATTTTTATTTGTATCTGCACAAAAAGCGCAATGCATGATAGATCCAAACCATTGATCTGAAGAAGGTTACATATGGTCAAACCAGATACAACTGCTGCACATAATTATTAACACAGAGGAAAAAAGATAACACATTGATGACATACTATACATAAATTTGACAGATGTTTTTCTCTCACCTTACTCAAGGATAAATGAAACGTCTTCTCCAGATAGACAGACTGCCCATGATACAGAACAGTATTTAGCTAACTTTTTTTACATTTGTCTTTTGCAATCCTCTCAATTGCAGGCCACGGAGCAAAAGTTTGTGAACGTGGCCCAGACTCCCAAACACAAGGACAATAAGTTGACAGTAATATCCCAAGGCCATAATATGTACGTCCAAAGGCTGTAGTTTGGATGTAAAACAAGTGTCCATATAGGGTACAAATAAAACGGGCAGCCTATTTAAAAGATAGTATCGTTTTTTCAAATTTCATTAATGAACACAATATCTGGGGTATATGGAATATCTTGCAGTGAATTGACATTGTGCGTCATTGTGATCAAACCAGTCTAGTTTTACAGTGCTGTGTTTATAATTTTTTGTTGTCCTTTCCTGTACTTCTCCTGAGACCAGATCCACCAGAAAGTCATGTGGTACTGGCCTGGGTGTAGGACACTGTGTGGGTCATGTTTGGATGGGTACCAGGTCGCCAAGTTGAACTTGGTCGGCAGCACTTGTAAACAAGCTTTAAAGGTGAAAATAAATAAGTTATTCGAGAGGACAGAATGTGACGGTGGGTGGTTTTCAAAGGGAAGAAAAGCCGCATGCACGCACGTACGCACATGCACACACGCACACATGCAGGCACGCACGCACACACACGCGCACACACACACACACACACACACACACACACACACACACACACACACACACACACACCTACAAAATTGACCAAACACTTGAGGTCAGGAAGCTGTTTGACTGACAGCAGGTGAAAGAGAACACTGCCATAGATCAACTGTGTCGTTCCCCTGTGACCACAGGCTGCATCCCAGGGTTAGAGGCGTTTTGACACACCGAGTGTCTGTCCTTCACTGCATCTCTGAAGAGAAAAGAAAACACCTATTGGTAAGAACAGAAGTAAGTTCCATGGAGACTAAATTATATTTCCATTATTTATGTTTACAGCAGATACACGCGAGCAGGACATTGTTAGTATGTACTACGTAGACATACCTGTTTAAGATATTGATTGTCTGTTTTATGTATTATTATACCATGTTTTTTTTTTATATAATAATCTTGCCTAACCTGTACTGACATTTCTTGTGTAGGACTATCACTTCTGCTCCACATCCTCAGTTTGGACTGATTTATTCAACAAGAAGCATGGTAAGTGTTTCACCGTGTGTCAGACGATACACACGATACACAGAAATTGCTCTCTTTTGGTATATTGTGAATATTATCAAAAAATGTTATTTATTATGCAGCAAATTCCAACATACACATTAGCACATCTCAGAGATTGTTAAGCTCTCTATGGCAGGGGTTCCCAAACTTTTTTGTCTCAGGGCACCCCATAAATATTTTTTTAATCCGAGGCACCCCTACATTATAATTTTCACTCCCAGCACCTTATATTTATAGCATTTCGTCATTGTCGGGTGGAAACCTTGTAGGCCTAATGTCCAAAACCGTTCGTTTTGTATTTATCATCTATAAAATGTACTAAACTTGTGAAAACAGCAGATCTACGCGATGCGAGGCGTTGCAGATGTGCTTGTAGATCTGTTTTCACAAATTTTGTGCGACAGAGGTTTCTGCCCGACAGTGACGATATTTTAGTGATAAAGTTGTGAGGAAAACGTTGGGATAATAGCCATTCTGGTTAGAACTGACTGTAAATAACTTTGTACTTCAAGTTTAAAATGATACTAAATATTTTTTCAAGTGTCCAAATAAATTCCAACTATAATCAAATTATCTCGCGGCACCCTTGGACTGCCGTCGCGGCACCCCAGGGTGCCCCGTCACCCACTTTGAAAACCCCTGCTCTATGGTTTACCCACAGCAACAGATCTGACCTTCTGTTAATGGACTGTGTCTTGACCTTCCAAGGGTCACTGGCTTTTCAAGATGATTTTGGGCGAGCCTAGTAATGCATTTGTCAGTCTTAAACAACATAGGCCTATCACCAATATACATGTGTCAACCACAAAACCTGATGATTACAGCAGTTATTACTAGATATGTTTTTCTCCTCCTCTTCACGCATTTATTTGAAGCCTCATTTTGTGGACAAAAGATTGCTGTGGGGATGCATTCATTATTGGAAAGTTGTATCCACCAGCTCACCCATGGAGCACGCGAAATAATGAAAAACTGCTTAATTTCATTAGATTAGTTTTTCTCTGCCTCGCGCGGAAAAAATATTCAGGTGGTTTAATGAGGTTCATTCTATCATTTTGGAAACGAAGCGACAAAGAGTCCACAGTTTCAGTGGGATGGTGGTCTAATTTGTGCCATATTGTGTTACCGTTGTCATGGAAACTGCTGTTGCGTGCATCTCATCAGGGTAGAATTTCATCAGGGGATAGTGAGGACAGACAATGTCTTCTTTCAGGTGTGTTGACTGAGAAGATCAAAGTACATGCAAACTTAACCTAATTTAATCATTGCTCACAAAAAAAGTTCTTCTCAGTGAGCGATGTGGTCGTACAACAAGGAATACATTTGGCTTTAGTTACCCTGTTGGAAAAGAATACTCACCTGCAGTGGTCGCATAGTTGGCCTCCAATAGCTTTTAACCCCAGACCCCAGTGTAGGGCAGTAGTTTAGCTGGCTATAAATGCCTTCCAAATGTTGTGGGAGGGACCTATCCACAAGTTTCCAACATCCCATCGTGCATTGTGCAGAAATTGGACGGAGCTTCCGGCGCCGCAGCCGAGTGTGATCTACAAGCTCACAACGGCTGCATCTGCGACGCGCCGTGAGCTTGTATGTCTGCTGTTAACCGGAAGTGTGGTGCAGTGTGGTGCAAAACATTCTCCAGTAAATTCCTGCGGAAAGAGGTGGATAAAAAAAAAGGAAAGATTCAAGGTCAATCAACCCCAAATGTGAATTGCATGTTGTGGGGCTTCTGTAGAGCACAAGTCCAGACGGCTGCAACCCACGACGAACCGTCGAGAGTAAAACAGACATTGCAACTTCACAAAGTTGTTCGTATTACTTTGATGGACTGACTGATCAGTTGGTTGCTGTGTTTGGGTAGCTGTCTGCTCTAATTACTTTAAAGGAGCTATAGTCAACTTTTTCTTGAAAAACGGATGCTAAAATAAAAATAATGTTTCGAAAATATTTTATAAAAAAATAAGCTTCATATATGTGTTTCTATTCAAAAATGACCACAAAAAGCGTAAAATAATGATAAAATAATCATTTTGGCCATTGTCAGACCGACACTTTGTTTACATTCTAGTCTATAGACTAGGATGTAAACAAAGTGTCGGCCCTACAATGAAAAAGTTGACTATAGCTCCTTTAATATTTGTTTGTCATTAACATTTGGACAAGATATTGAAGCCGTGGCCACTGTTTATATTCCTGCCTGTCTTGTTTATGTGCATTGACAAGCCTCAGTTACACCCTGTATAATCTTACCCAGACATCATCTACAACAGTGGTTTTCAACGAGTGGTCCGGGGACCACCAGTTGTCCTTGATGGGATTCCAGGTGGTCCCCAGCTAAATGATGACAGTTGGTAAACAAATGGATCCTTATAGAAGATAGATGTTTAACTCTTGAGAGAAACCAAATAGACCTGTAGAAAAATACCATTTCATTTTAAACGCTAAAGAGTTAAATTATTGTATTAAGCATTACTTAATTTACACAAAGTCTACGCAATGTTTTTGGTCAATGTTTACCTGTTATCTCTCCTATGGTACCACATAAATGCAGCATGGAATTGTGGACAAAATCTTGATAACCAAATATTCTGAGATTTGGGTCTGAGTCGGAGGCTAAAATATCATCAAATGCCCAATAAATAATGGGCCTTGATGTGAAAAAGGTTGAAAATCACTGATCTACAGTACTATACAATCATGCTGTTAGTTGTCCTTTACCATATGGCCGTAAACTATCAAGCCCAGAGTAGCCAACTGATCAGTATGCTTTAATATTGTCTTTCCCCCCATACACTAAAACAATGTCATCATGTGCACCACAAAGACACAGTAAATAATGAAGGGAGGTATAGCGCGTGTCTCCTGCTTGAGATTTGTGTTCCATTGAGCGCTAGTTTTCACCACTCTTGACAAACGCTACATCACTACATTTCCAATAGAACACCAACATAAAATACAAACTGATGAGTTTCGAGTGCAGTTTATCCATTACAAAGAGAATTCTCCATCTTCATCTAGTTGTAGCTTTCACAGTCTTATGTTTTATTCAGTCACTCAAAGCACGTACCCCTCGCTCTGCCACATTAACCTTACAAATTAGCTTCATAGCTAGCTACTTTTGATAAGTCATTTATAGTGTAGCCCACTTATTTTAGTGTAGCTCAGTTTCCTTTCATGTAGAATAGTAATTAGCCTCAGCTAGCTATATTTTAAATGAGCTTGCTCAACACTCTACTCCATTGGCCCCATGTGTATTTTTTGATTAGTGATGCTCAACATTCTTTATTACTTATTCTGTCTGTGTAAAGAAGATGGGAATTTAATGAGAGAGAGAAAAAAAAAAAGATTTAGACACACCAGGGACTGTTTGCACACGCTTGGTGTGGCTGTCTGAAAGAAGAATGTGCCTTGAGGAGCAGAATACTTAGACGCCTATTTGCGTACATTCACATTAGTATGTGAACGGTCACAATATTAGTCATCAATATTAAGCCCATATCTAACAGGACTTCATATGGGAATGCCCATATATGGAGGCCACATCGGCCACATACCACACTAAAATAATCCATATATGGCCAAGACAGATGGCCAAGACAGCCCATATCTGTGTGGCTGGTTCTACAGACAGGGATCTCCATGTATGGGCATAAAAGGGTATGATGTCAGATGTCATAGACGTCATAGGACTTTCACATAACGAATAACTGAGTAAGCATGTTTGGGCTCTCACGGTACATGGATTACCAGGGGTCTCATATGGGTAACTTGTCCGATATACATCACTGGCCAGATGGCCAAGAATTGGCGCGACCTCGCCCTAAATATCGCCCTTTTGATTGATTGAAGACTTTATTAGAAGTTTGCATAGGAAAAGGTACAGTTTCATGACGGTACAGTTCACTGGTACAAGGTCTACCAAAAGTAGATCCATTAAAAGACTAAGCTTATTTCCACTGGAAATCATTGAAGTATCTCATATAACATTGAATGACAGACAAATAGAACACAGTACTATGCAGTAGATATGTAAAGAAAAACAAAAAAGAAAACAGTAAGTCTAAACAAACAGTATATACAAAGAAGGGGCAGGGGAGGGGAGGGTTGGGCTAGGTTAGTTTTTCTACCAGTTGCGAACGGCTGCTGCCTGTAAGGGTGTCAGACCGCCATTCCGAAACACCTCCATTCCGAAACAGGGTTAGGGTTAGGGTTAGGGTTAGGGTTAGGGTTAGGGTTAGGGGTAGGGTTAGGGTTAGGGTTAGGGTAAGGGTAAGGGTTAGGGTTAGGGTTAGGGTTAGAAGTCAATGTTCGGAATGGCGGTGTTTCGGAATGGCGGGTTGTAACCGCCTGTAAGTGGTTTTTCAGGGCAATTTTAAAGGATGCTAGTGATCCACACTCCTTTATGACCTTCGGTAAGGCTTTCCACATTTTGGTGGTATAGCAGAAAAAAGAGTTTGACCCTTTGTTGGTTTTGACTCTGGGTTGAAAGTGATCTGTGGCGCTGCCTCTGGTGTTGTAATTATGGACATCCTTAATGTTTATAAAGTATTTTGACAGGTACTTGGGTATCATAGTGGTGTAGTGTATCTTGTACACCAGGCCCATTGCAAGTTGCTGTACTCTGTCATCTCTGAGCCACCCCACTCTTAACTGGTGAGTAGCGGTGAGGTGAGTCTGATAGGAAAGGTTAAGTAGGACCCTAATTAGTTTATTTTGGGCTGTTTGGAGTTTAGTTTTCAGGGCTTGTGGGGCGTCACGATACCATACGTGGACTCCGTAGTCAAAGAGGTGCTGGATTATTGCACCAGCTATGGTCTTCAGTGTGTTGAAATTGACCATTGGGGCGATCCTCTGTAGGAAACGAGTTCGTTGGTTGATTTTATTTATTACTTTAGAAGTCATCTTTTCACTGGAGAGATTAGCTTCAAGGATACATCCTAAGTAAGAGATTTCGTCATCCTAAGTAAGACGCCCTGAGGCGTCTTACTAGTCTCTAGACTCTCTCACTCTCACCTCTCTCTCGCTCTCTCGCTCTCCACCCCCTCTCATCTCTTTCTCTCTCAATTTTAGAAGAACTGATTTTGATGTACCAACAAAGAAGTTTACTGCAGGAAAAAGATTTCCTGGTTTGAACTTAATCAGTTTATGAAGCATACAGACTAGATAAAGACGGTGCATAGAAGAAGAAGAAGGTAATAAAAACACCTTTTTGTGTTATACTTCTTTTGTTATGCTGATGAGGCCCTATAGCAGGGGTATTCAGGTAGATATGGCAGGGGTCCACAATTGTAAAATGACTTGAAGTCAAGGGCCACAACTACAAGACCCTGTTCGTGGTTAACTGTATGGCTGTTTTTTGTGTGCTATACACAACATTTATCCCATTTATCAGGACCGGCTACTTCATACTGCATTTTGGATTTTTGATAGGATAATTTCTGTGCCAGTTCTTTATAATGCACAAGCTTTGAGAAAATAGGAAGTAGAAATTTCAGTGCATCTTTGGGAGAAGAGTGCTGGATTTTTTTCCCCCCGTTTATTTTTATTTTTATGGCTGATAAGAACACAAGCTCTTATGATGTGTTTCAAGATAATAACCATCAGTTTAGAATGACCCATAAAAATGGATCAGACCAGTCCTATTGATGACAAATGAAACATTCATTTTTTTTTCTTTTTTGAAGAATATGTTTAATCAATTTTTTAAACATACAATATATAAACAACAAACATAACATACGAGAGAGAAGACAAACAGGAAAACAAAACAGCAATACAGCGACAAAAAAATAAAAAATAAAACACAGACAACTGAACAGCTCAGAGTCAGACCCAACACGTTAAAGTATTTAGACATAGATGAGTGACGGGATTAATTCCCAGCCCCCCGCAACCCTCTCAACATAGGGAGGGCAGACACCCAACCCCGATTGGAACGGCATTCGCCAGACGCCAGAGGACCATTCAGCAGCAATCCAAAAGCAGCAAGTCAAAATAGAATACTGACAAACGGGTCAGGGCCGACAAGGGAATCCCTTAAGCACAGCAGCAGACAGCATGGGCCCTATGAATCTTAAATATGGGTCCCAGATTTTATAATAGTGTGGGGATTTAAGGGGAGCAAATGCTAATTTCGTGCAAAATTGTCTTAAAGCGCAAAACTTTGCACAGATGTAGCCCAGGGCTTGCTCTAATGATTTAGCTAGGGCGCCCGAGCCGACGACCTTCGGGGTCGCCACAGCGGCCAAATCAAGTTGGGCTCCCATTGACTTTCTATACAGGAGGAAAATACCCAGAAAATCATTTTTTTTCTGGGTGGTACTTAAAGGAGTCATCCAGACCAAAACACATATAGGGTTAAATCTGTCTTTTATCATACCCCTTTATACCTGCTTTATTCCATTTTTTTCATAGCTGCCCCTGTTGCTAGATTTCGGCTGCCCCTGTTGCTAGATTTCGCAGGCCCTCTCATAACTAACAGAGTGTATAGCCTTTATACTAGTGCGGTTATTTCTTCAGCTTCAAAGTTAGTATTTTTTTTTTGGATTGTGTTTACACAACGTCCTGAGACCAACCAAACCGCTGTTTTGACCTCACAGGCACCCTTACTTGTCAAACCGACCCCTCCCTCCCCTCCCTTTCTAGCCTCTCCTCTCCCTGCTCTGGTGCAGAGCAGAAGCCGTTTGACAAGTAAGGGTGCCTGTGAGGTCAAAACAGCGGTTTGGTTGGTCTCAGGACGTTGTGTAAACACAATCCAATAAAAAAATACTAACTTTGAAGCTGAAGAAATAACCGCACTAGTATAAAGGCTATACACTCTGTTAGTTATGAGAGGGCCCGCAAAATCTAGCAACAGGGGCAGCCGAAATCTAGCAACGGGGGCAGCTATGAAAAAAATCGACTAAAGCAGGTATAAAGGGGTATGATAAAAGACAGATTTAACCCTATATGTGTTTTGGTCTGGATGACTCCTTTAAGTAGGATGTGAGGGGTCTAACTAGGGGTTTGTCATGATGCTGAATCCATTGCAGGCATTTGTTTTGCACAAAAACATTCCTTGTGCTAGAAATGGCCTCAGAAAATGATGCATGTATGGGTGAGCATTCATGTTAGTCGGAGGCCTTAGGTTTTTTTTTCTCGTGCTAATCAGTCTAAAAGTGCAACATTTTGCACAGATGTAGCTCAGGGCATGCTCTAATGATTTAGCTAGGGCGCCCAAGTCTGCGACATTCGGGGTCGCCACAGCGGCCAAATCAAGTTGGGCTCCCATCGACTTTAGTGATGACAAGTGATGAGTCATCACTTTTCAGAGTTTTGTGGGTGCTGTGGTGACCCCGAAGGTTGTCACCTTCAATACGTGCGTGCGTGCATGTGCGTGTGCGTCTGCGCGTGTGTGTGTGTGTCCGTCCATGTCCAGTTCATCCGGGCACCTGGCTGTGTGTGTGTGTGTGTATGCTGGACCAGATGAGGTGAATCAGGTGTTGGGGGGTTTGTGTTTATTCAGGAGCCTAATGGCAGAGGGGATAAAACTGGCACTGCCCTTTGCCTTCTTGAACTTAGAGGTGCCATATCTCCTACCCGAGGGCAGGAACTTGAAGCAGGTGCTGAGATTATGAGTTGGGTCTCTTGCGATCTTTGCTGCTTTCTTCACTGTCCTCTGGTCGTAGAGATGCTGAAGGGCAGAGCACTGCATCCCACAGAGCTTAGACCCCACTGAGGTTACCCAGGGTAAGTACTTTGTAACTTACAAAGTACTTAGGCTAAGCTACGGAGGGTAACTTACCCTCCGTAGCTTAGCCTAAGTACTTTGCTTGTTGCTTGTGGCGTCTTGCTGTGTCACCCTTTCTTGCTTTTTTGTTTTTAGTTTTTTATTCTTTATTTATTTGCACTGACTATGGACACTTATTGTTTGGCCCTGCACTATTTGGTTGTGTTGGTAGTATTGATTGCGACCGTAGGTCGCTACTTACTGTAGAAACCACCACAAAGTGTAACTCCCTCCGTCTGTCTGTCACACCTCACACGTCACACTCTTGCCCTGCTCATATCTCCGCAACCGTTGCCCCGATCCATGCCAAATTTTGCACACACGTTCCTTGCCTGCCAAACTACAACCTCCAAGGACCCCGGAGCTCCAGGGACCCCCATGTCCCTGGGGGACCCCCAGATGAAAAAAAATTCCAAAATGTGCAAAAATGACCAAATGACCACCCCAACCGGCCTGCTCACGGGGAATTCCCGGGGACCACCAACTCCTGCTGCTCCACAACGGATGCAAAAGTGGTGGCGCCCCCAGTGGAGGACCCCCTACACTGCAGCTCACATAAAATGCCGTAACTCCGGCTAGGAGCGACCGGGACAGCCGGGGCCGGTACCTATTCGTCCGCCTTGCCGGCGCGGAGACCCCACCCCTCATTTCTCACATGGCCCTCTTCTAGCGCCACCATGAGGCCGATTCTTGCAAAACACATTTTTGGACACTGCTCCTACAATTTTTGCCCTAAAATCACGCAAATCGGTACACAGTATGTCTCCACTCATCCCATCAACATGAATCTCTCCCATATAGCGCCACCTCCAGGCCGATTTTTAAAAACACATTTTTGGACACTGCTCCTACAGATTTTGCCCTAAAATCACGAAAATCACTACACAGTATGTCTACACTCATGTCATCAACATGGATCAGGAAGATTTTGGCAAAACACATTTTTTCCCTATTTGTGGAGATAAGTGACCTACGGTCGCTTATCTCCCGATTAGGGAGCCTTACTGGTTACTATTGCTGTGTTGGCATGGCGGTGAGATACTTGTGTTGCACTGACTAGCATTGACTGTTATTGCGACCGCAGGGAGCAGTTTAGTGTGAAAACCTGCAGAAGTTGTCACGCTGTCATGCTAAGCTGTCACGCTAAGCTGTCACGCTAAGCTGTTACCCTTGCCTGTCACTGTGTCACGATTGCCTGTCACACCCACACACTATGCTCTTTTACAGCTCCTACAGGCGCTTGCTGTAACTAGACCTGTAATCAGTGTTAAGCCTGTACAGTTGTGGTAGATCAGCTCAATTGATGTCCTGCACACCTGAAACTCTGATCAGTTTGGCCTAGTGTCTCAAAGTGTACAGATCTCCTCTGCCATTTTCCTCCTCACGTGTGCTTTGAAGAGCCTTTGCTTGTAAGTTTACTGTTTACATGCAATTTTGCTCGCCTGCACGCAATATTTATTGTCAATTAATGTTCGCCCCCACCATTTCTCATATGCATATGTACATATGTTGACGTGTTTCTTTTCTGCAATTAAAAAAAAATCTTAGGTAAGTCTAAATAATCAAATTAGCTGGTACTCCCTCCGATAAACTTTTGTTTGGCGCTGCATTGTTTAGTTGTGCTTTAAGTATTGCTATTTGTGTGTGATGTGACACTTATGAGCATTAAATGTGTTTTTTGGACACTTTATGTATATTCTTCTTTTGTTGTGATAGCGGTACTTTTTTTCTTTTCTTACTTCTCTGTAACTGGTAACCTTAAAACTGCTGTGCTGCCCCCTCTGGGGTCAGATTTTGCCCGCAGGCCGCCAGTTGAATATCACTACCCTATAGGCTCTGTGAGCACATCATCATGAACAAACAAACATGAGAAATAAATAAATAAAATCAGACAGAGAGAGGAGATTATAACTGGACGAAATTGTAGTTGGGGGGGGGGGGCGAACACAATATTCTCTGTGGTCTCGCACCTGAGCGGAGCTGTATGAACGAAGCAAGGCAGTTGTTTTATTGCTTTTCCTTTGAATGATATTTTCCCCTGAGAGGAAGAATCCAAGTACCAGTGAGGAGAAGGCCGATCTGGTGTGACATGTGGACCAAATTCATTGCTCCCACTTGGCCCTCCTGAGTTCAGTCATAGATGGTGGCTAAAATTTGACAATCGTCTTGAAGGGTCAATGCAGGGGCTCCCCTGCGTTCAGCACAGCATTGCACGCAAGCGCGCGCACACACACACACACACACACACACACACACACACACACACACACACACACACACACACACACACACACACACACACACACACACAGTCATTTTTGTGCAAGCTCCATCAATCGTTGTTTTGTTTTTTGGGGGGCAGAGGGAGAGCAAAAAGAAAAACAGAAAAAGAGTAAAACTAAAGAAACGCTCGCACCAATTGAAACACATCTTTTTACTGCACAGTAACGATTAAATTAAAGGGGCACTCTAACAAATTTTCAAAATGTCTATATATTTGTTGTATATATCTTTTTGCCATTAAACATACAACTGAGTATACTCTTCTCTGTGTCTCTTAAACGCTGCAAAAAAGTGTGAAAAGTACAGCGCTCACTTCCCGTCTTCTATCCACTACCCTCGGTACACGTGACAATAAGGTTCATAGAATGGTTAACTGTAGACCGTATGGCCGACGCTTGCCTTCAAAATGCATCTTGGGTACTGTAGGCCAAAACAGACAGAAAGGGGGGTTTCCTCTGTCAATATGGAAAGTGTCAATATGGTTGTTTCTATAGACTGAAAAATGTACAGCGTGACGATCGTTTTCCTTTAACATATATTTCTTTTGATCTTTCCTCTAGGCTTACAGAGGCAGCGTTAAACCCTTTGTCAACTTCAACGCCAAGCATGATGCAGAGATCCTCCACAAGGCCATGAAAGGAATCGGTCAGTTCTTTTCCTGCAGCTACGTGGCCCACACACCACTGCTAAGTTTACTAATATACACACAGCATTGTTTTCATAGATATAGACTACACGTTTGTCATGAAGTCAGTCCAAGGAGCTCGCCCTAAAACACGCTATCAGGTATTCCTAAACATAACTTGAAACTATGTAAGTTACTAGTAAAACTATGCCTATATCGTAACCTTATTCCTAAACGTAACCTCAGTAAAACTATGCCTAACCCTAAACGTTTCCTATAACCTTAGGCTCAGCAAAAACTAATTTTAGAATACAAGAACCACTGGGGGTGAGCAGTCTGCGGAAATAAATGGGGTGGATAGTACAAGACAAGTATTTGTGAGGGAATTCAGAACATTCTACGCTCATTCAAACTTAATTGGATATATTTTACACTGTTGTGAGCTGAATTTTGTATCAGGGAGATTATTTTTAAAGTAGCACTAGCTATGGATAATTAATTAGGCTAATACCTGGGTTGAATCATGGAAAACCAAACATACTGCTCAGCCAAAGCGGAATCCCTCCTGGGTCAAGGTTTTAGCTACAGGCAGGATTATTCTGCAAAACCAACTCATCATAATACTGTATATAGAGCATTAAGCAATATTTCCTCTTGTTCCCGTTTTTGCCTTTCTTCACAAAGAAGCATAATACAAAAATATGTTATGCCTACATTTTATTTGTAATGTACTGATGCATAATCTAATCATTTTATTATATCAATTTTCATTAGTTAGGTCTGATCAGGTCATTAACATTTGCATATTCCATTTCCAATGCAGGCACATTTCAGTAGTCAGAGACTTAATGTACAAATTCAACCTTGCAATCTAAGCAAAATAACGCCATAAGCAATCAATAGTAAGGAGCATAAGGTCAGTTAATATTGTGATCTGCTGGGAACACAGAGTGAGTAAAATTCTGATTCTGATAAAAGTAACATTAACCATCGGGCCTGACAATTGTTGTAAAAAAAGTTCTGAATTACATAAACAGATGTATCCCTGGTGGAAATTATAAATCTGGACAATTGTATATTGTGGTGATGAATGCAATCCACTGAACGCAATCTTTATGCTAGTTTCACTTTTGTGATATGAGTCATTACTCATAATGGACTATGCGTCATATCCAGAGAATTCAGTCAAATGATTTTCCACCTGGATCATGATGTGATGCCCTACAGTATATAGGCCATGCCCACTAAATAGATTTTCTTCAAAACACACTAATACAACTTCTACAGATTTTGTCCCAAACCCAAACCCACACAAACCCACACATTATCTCTGGAGGTATGTGATCAATATGTATCAGGTTTCTCATATATAATTCTGATTGGCTTCTGAAAAATATATCCTCATGAATGCAACCCAAATTGCAATGGCATGTTGAGGGGCCCTCTATAACGCCCACCTCCAAAAGCACTTCCGCTTCTGCACATAAAAAAAACAAAAAAACAGAATGAACAAACGAAATGAACAAACAAACAATAATTTGTGTGCATTTGTACATTTAAAATGTTATCGCTCTTTTTAAAAATCCTCCCCCACATTGCCTCTTCAAAAAAGAAAAACAAGAATATATGAGAATATTCTATCCAACAACACTCTAATACAACAACACTGATGGCTTTAATAGTGTTTGACCTTTGACCACTTAAGTGACCTAATGCCCACAGCAGCACAATAGAATGGGAAGCCATAATTACATTATTTCTTCCTCCCACCGTTACTGTCAATCAGCTGGCCCCTGCAGTGTCATAATCCATGTGGAATAGCTTTGAGTACGTGCCATTTCGCATGCGTGTGTTCTCACTTTTCAATGGTTCATGGCGTCGTTGTCGGGTGGAAACCAAACCTTGTATGTCCAAAACCTGTACAGTAGATCTGCTATTTTCACTACTTTTGAGCAACACTCTTTCTTTTTTTATATATTTTTCTTTTCCTCTACAGTGAAGTCAGTGAGACAGTGAATATACAAATGGCCATAAAAAAAAAATCGCGATGTTTCCGGCAGAGCAGACCTCTTATTCTGTGGACCTTAATGACCAAGCTAATAGATAATAGAATAGATAATAGATAACAGAAATTAAAAGTACGGCATGACATCACAGGTCATCTCACATTTTGGGTGACTGGGTCCACGGCTATTTGAGAACTACAGATTTAGAAAGCATTTGTTGAATCGGCCTCAGGTCTTAATGATCCAATCCCTTCTGAACCCTCTCCCCACTCATGAACTGTATATCCAGCTACACCCTGTACTGTCAAATAAAGCATAAAGAAATCTCTAAAGAAATTTGGACGTGAATGGTAGAAGATTGGAATCAACCGGTGAAGCTGACTCTAGGCCCCATAACAACACCTCTGACCTCGGGGTCTGACACCGGCTCTGTGGTATAATTATAGCTTATGTAACGTATCAGTTTGATCCCCCAGGGAAATGACACATGTTGTCACCGGCTTGTTTTTCTTTTACTCCGCCGTTCTCAACAAAGGCGCTGGTGACTTTTAGGCACTATTGATTTCTACAGTAGGTCATCCGTTTATCTCATCGTTTCACATGTTTAGCCTCCTGCTTTGAGAGGTCAGGGCTTTATTTAGATGTTTTGCACGTCGTCTGTCAGTAAGTTACTCTTATTCTGCAGTCGCTGGGGTAAATGGATGCAAAGACACAGTCCCCCAGTGTCTAATAATACAAGTACAGAATAACTATACATGCGACTATAATGTATCTATCGAGTAAGTAGCCTATGTGTTGTTACAGATTGATTACAGTAGTACAGCGTAGCCTAACTGTATCTAAATACACTAGGAGTTTGCAGCACCTGCAGATATCCCTTTTAAAAAGACGAAAACAATCTCTTCACTTGTAATTGAAATTACATCAGAAAGTTTGAACCATCAGATATTGTCAGCTAAAATGTATGGTGAACTGCGTGAATTTGTAAAGCCATTCTACAGCATGTACTGCATGTTTGCCTGCTTTTGCAAATGGAGCCTCAGGAGTTAAACTGTATTGTTTTACCTGTGGGGAGTCGACATCGATACATGTTGTGACACAGGGGTCAGAGATGCCATGTTGAAAACAGAGACACGTAAGATTTGTTTAAAGTTTAGACAACATTTGGCAGTTGTTCAAGCATCTCTGAAGGCAGCCCTGGATTGCCCAACAACATCCTCCTCATCAAGCTCTTTAGACACCTACTTAAGCATCCTGTGTCTCAGGAGGACCAGCAATGGACAGGCACAAAAGGTGCTTAGGGCCAGATCAATAGGTTCAGCACTGGACAGCAGCTTGATCCCAGACAAGCCCCCATATGTTATTGCCTCCCCATTAGGCTATGGCTCAATAGAGAGTGCAGTATACAGTATAAAAGCATCACACCACAACTGGAGAAGTGGAGATGCCATCAAATGCTGCTTTTTTGAACAAAAGGAGAAACAAAATACCCAAAGGTACAACAAAATAACCCAAAACAAACTGGTAGGAGACCCCAGCCAAAAAGGACAAAGGATGGGGAAGCTAAATATTATATTGTATTGGGCCAACCTCGCAATGGGCTGCCTTAAGGACTTCCCCCTTAACCACCAGAACAGAAAATTATCTAAACAACCAAAACTCAACTTGAAAACTACAACTAAAATAGCAAAACTCAACAGAGAATGTTCCTAAAAGAACCCAGTCAAATGCAACAAACACACACAATGGCCATTTCCTGGCCAGTTACAGTATACAGTAACTACTTTGCACTAGATGTAATTACACACATTCTGTTACAAACAAGTCACAAGAAAAGTCTTGTTGGAAAACAAACAGTTCTCACCTGAGTTCAACACGTGAGTGAAATAGGTACGTGTTCACGCGGGCAGCTACAAAGCTGCAGGCTAGCATTCTTTTTCAATAGAAGCCAACTAGATAGATAGCCGAGCAGGGCGCCGCCATTGTTTTTTGGCAAGATACAAAGCGACGCCCGACTGTAGCTGCTCCAAAAGCTACACTCCAAGTTGAGCTGGCTTCAACTGCAGCCACAACGCTATACAAAATGACCAAATGTTGTTTAACCGTTTGCACTCACCTTCTCTCTTCACACAATTCCCGCTTGTAAAACTCGATTTTTGCCATGACTATATATGTTCAGCATGGGTGGCACCCCAGTGACTAAGGAATAGAGCAACTTTGATGATGGAGAGGGCCACTATATTTCCAAATTAACTCCAGAGGGCCACATTGCACATACTGTTGGACAGAAACCTCTTACTGTATATCCGTATTTTAACTTTTTCCGTAAATTAATGCCCTACTTTGTCATTCTGTCAGACAAAAGTAGCAAAATAGGACTGCATGTTAATTTTAGATTAAAAAACAGCATTCCAGGGAGTGCGCATCTCTGTAAAACTGTTTTTTAATTTTTGTTTGCACCATATGCACCGTTTTCATTCCCGATCAGGCACGGATGAAGACTCCATCCTTATGCTTCTGACCGCTCGCAACAATGATCAGCGCCAGCAAATTAAAGCAGCGTTCAAGAAGGCGTACGGAAAGGTAAGCTGCACCCTCTGGGGCCGGAACGGGTCACAGGTCACATCAGCTACCGTGTCCCGTCTTCCACTCTCAATCAACAGCATCTCGTGGATGACGCATGGCCTGGGGCTGGCAGAGGGCTCAGCCCGAAGCTGTCCCGTGTAGTTTGCTGCTTTATAGGCTGATGTCTCCTCATACTGTAGCATTCCAAAGGGCTTGGGTCGGCTTCACTTGACACCACAAATGATTGAATCATGGTTCTGCCTGATGCTTTGTTTACACACACACATGCACGTCCACATGTACACGTGTTCTGGCTTTTCAGTTAAGTGTGTGTTACTTCAGTTATAAAAGCTTCAAGGAGATGACTATTTGGTCATTGTGTTGATTTGACATCATCAGTCCTTACATTCACAACAAAAACACATAAGTGCATGCCCACATAGTACTGCCAATAAACACAAGCATTATATACACTCACACACTCACACACACACACACACACACACACACACACACACACACACACACACACACACACACACACACACACACACACTCACACTCACGTGCAGGACATGTGATTTCTTCTCACTCTCTTCTTTGAAAACACTCGGGCCTCACCACCAGGAATGCCCAAATCCGTGATTAACTGTACATAAAAATCAATTTTAGACGCAGGCCTCAATGAGTGATGTGATGCTGGGTGTAGTTTATGGGATAATACCCCTAGTAAATTCTCTCTCTCTCTCTCTCTCTCTCTCTCTCTCTCTCTCTCTCTCTCTCTCTCTCTCTCTCTCTGAACCTCAAAGCCGTTTGACTTTGATTATTCTCTTTTTTTGAATGAGCAATGGATGCCTGTCCTAGAATGTTTTAGAGACTGACTACTATTGGTTGTGAAGGACACTCAGTAAAAGCCTCAACGTGAATTTAACTTTATTTTCCCTTTCTTTTTTGATTATGTACCAGTGTGATGGAGGATTTATTATTATTATTATTATTTAACTTGTATTTAACCAGGCAGACAAGTTGAGAAATAAAATCTTACTTGGCCTGGAAAAAGTCAAGGCCTTATTATTGTTATATTTTTAGTAGTAGTATTAGTAGTAGTAGTATCTGTGCTGTTACTATTAATTGTATTCCATTGTATTCTGATTAATCATGAATTTGTCCACAGGACCTGGTTGCTGCTCTGAAATCTGAGTTAGGAGGGCTGTTTGAGGACCTTATTGTGGCCTTGATGTTGCCGACCATCGCCTATGACGCTGCTAAACTGCGCAAGGCTCTGAAGGTACCGTAGCTATTTAAAGTAATGCTTGATTTATACTTAATTGCATGCCTGTCACTCACCAAATTTAGCCTTTCTACAAGCTCACAGTGCGTTGATTGAGGCTTGTGGAGCGGCTATTCTTTTTTTATACCCATGACAACGGCACGCAGCTATGTCTCAATCAGGCTTATTATGTTCTTCAAACTGCCCTCTTTTCCAGGACGAACACAGCATGTTGGCTTATTTTATTCCATGGAAACATGCAAATTCGTGCAGGCCACAAATGAGTAGTAAAGTCAGAATCAAGACCTTCTTTTCCTGCAGAGGTGGCAATTCATTTATGCTATATAATATGTAAGAAATACTTAAAGAGGTGGTGCCATCGTTTTGTACTTTTTCTGGTTGACAGTATTTCATTAGACCCCCTGGTGTGGTTGTTATGAGCAATTATGTATTCCCTTTGTATTTTGGGTTTCTTCCTCGAGGCTGCCACCTCAAAAGTGCCGATCCAAAAACACAGATAGAGTGACATCATATAATCGTCCCCTCCCCTTTTACCATTCACCCAACATTGTGGGTGTGGCTAACTTCAGCTGGGTTACCACCCACCATGACAACCAGGCATACTTAATGAACTGGTGGGTGTGGCCACATAAAAACCTAATTTTAACTCTTTCTGTACACGTTTTTGGAAGAAATCTTCCTCCTAGTATAATCTTAACCCTTTAAGTGCCTATCCCGAACATGTTCGGGATATTCGGGATCAAAAACAATTTTTATTTGCTATTTTACTTACCCCGAGCTGCTTGGAGCAACGTGGGTGGTCCCGGCTCGCCCAGCGCTCACCAACGAGAGACGCTAGATGCTCCGACGATTTATTCCATTGAAAATGGTTTAAAATAAAGTTTAGACCCCCCCAATGTTCACCCAATGTTCATTGTAGGCGGCGCGACGTATTCCAGTGTGCCTATCCCGAACATGTCCGGGATATTTAATAAAATGAATTATTTTATCGGAGGCCTCAATGAAGCCCCGGTCTAGACGTCCATCCTTGGCCGGGACTTAGACTCGGCCATCCACGGGCCGTATTCGCGCTAACGGCCAAATCGCGCCGCCCACTCCAATAATAAATCACATCTTTAGACAGGATTTTCTCCGGATTGTGTCCCCAGACCCAAAGAGAAAGTTTTTTGCGGCTGAAATAGCTTTAGATCAGGCTTCTAAAGGGGTTAGCATTTTGGCTACGTGTCAGCTAGCTTCCTCCTCGACACCCATAGGATTGACTGGAGTGAAAACACAAGGCAGTTGGGAGCGGGTCGACGAAAGCTATAAAGAAGGTCAATGGAGACATTTCTGGCACTCTAGCACCCCTTGTGGCCGGATGGCACTGTATGAGTTAATACCTGATAATTATTTATTTTTATTTATTTTTTATTTATTTTTAATCACATGAATCTTTAATCATGTGGGAGAGAAGTAGAAAAAAGACATAAAGCTATACTATCTACAAATGATACTGCTGCATTGGAAACGAACAATGCAGCACAGTAGCCTATCATACATACATACATTAGTGACATGCAATATACTGTACCGGGATGACAGGACTTGTATACTGTAATTCTGTATAATGATGATCCGTCTTCCCTCTAGACCGCTTTGTAATGACAACCATTATTCGTGTGTCAGGACTATGCTGGGTTATAGGTCAGGGCAGCTGCTTTTCTTTAAGGCGCGACTCTATTACTCTATTGTCTCTGTGTAGTTGGGACTGATGGGGATACCTTACATGTGTTGGTTGGTTCCTACAGTATGTATTTATGAACTCTGTGATCCCTGGGGGGTACTTGAAGCATAACACACTGCATTGTCACCCCTAATATTGCCCAATTTAATTAAATGTTGCATCAACAAAATCCCCAGGCTGCACCTGAGGATTTTATCATTTTATCATCTGAACATACAACACAGTACATGATCTGTATATTGGTATTAGACAACACCCGCTGCTCTTTTTTTGCTCGGTATGTTGCGCAGAAATTCGTTTTTACAATGTGAGAATCATGCAAACTCTCTTCTATGCTCAAGCTATTTTAACGTAACGCAATTTATTGACCCAAGGGCAATAGGGCATACATGGTTCATTTGTTGAACCGAGAAGCAAAGCAAAACTACCGAGGGAGTTATGCACTGTATGTCACTCTGTGAGGCTACTAAGGCAGATCAACAAGACACACTTCTAGGTTGCCTTGTTATAGCTCTGTATTCATCTCATCCGGTTTATGTGTACAGTATGTGCATTGTTGATCTTCATTTATCTCATTCTTGTTTATGTATATCTATGCACTGTTATTTATTTGCTTGTTGCTTTCTACTCTCCAAATGACATGTCTCAACACTTACCATTTCAAAAGGTGAATGGACTGAATGGATATCCCTTTAAAACCTCGGTGTCTAAGAGGTTGGCTGTGGAAACTTGCTGATGACATCATTGGCAGGGATTTCAAATTAGATTTTCACCTTTTTTTCACCTTTCTTTGATTCAACAATGTTTTTTTTTTTTATTGTTGAAGGAAGAGAAAGACTGTAGTTCCCATCAGCTTGAAGTCCCTGCCAACGATGCATTTTCGGTGCAATCTAGGAAGCATTAATTAGGTCCGAAACATGGAGACGAGGTTGAAAAAAAAGGTCCCATAATGCCTCACTCTAGCAAACATCCCAGCTGAAGCTCTGCAGATTTCATCCAGATGTTGTGCTTGGTTCTCCAGGGAGCAGGTACTGATGACGACGTTCTCATTGAGATCATGGCCTCAAGGCCCAATGAAGAGATCAAGGAAATCTGCAAAGTGTACAAGAAAGGTAGGACGTCTTGTGTCTCAGTCAGCGTGGAAACTGAGGCGGCTGTTTGTTGAACTAGAAACCTACCGTAGTCCTAGACAACATAGTTTTTGTTTGCTGTTTTTTTGCAGTTATGAACATACTGTATGCTCTGATAATAATAGAGTAGACGGAGGGAACTCTTCATTTCTGCCTTGTCCGTTATTTTCCAATATCAAGACACTTCGCTGTGAATTTTTGCTTACTGTACATTGTCTTACATGTTAAAGTTAAGTTAAAGTTACCTTGCTATGACAGAAAGAGCATGTAAGTCACCAATCAAAAACTATTCAGGACAGTAATTTGTTTTATACAACTCATCTTGTAACTGGTCTGTCCAAGTGTTACATTCAACAGGCTCCTGAGACAAGGCAATGGAAGCAATTTGCCAGTACGAAACAGGTTTCTTCCAAAAATGATTAATTCCATAATGTTCTGCACATAGGCAAACATTCAGCAAGAATATGCAATTATTTGGCAACAATAGCAGCTCTACAAGCTCACAATGTGTTGTAAAATTATGAGCTTGTAGGTTGGTTATTTTCAGCGAAGAGATTTGGTGTACATGGAAATAAGGAGTGCACCAAAGCCCAGAAAGGGTACCCTGGTCAACAATATAAGTAGTTGAATTCATCACTGGCATGAAAGTAAACTCATGATGGATTATTATTGAAGTTACTTTTATCTTAGAGAAACTCTAATGCTTTTGGTGTGCATTTCAGTAAAGGGTTACCTAGAGAATACAACAATATTGATTGTACAATTGTGGAATTGTACAATCCACTCAGACATTTCCCTTTCTGTCTGTGTCAGCCTTTATCTGTGTTCTTACAATTCTCAGCATTTTGTGGGCAAGAATCGACTAAAGTAGTTTTGTCATCACACAGTAATATCCTAGTTTAACTCTGTGTAAAAACAGACATTGTTGTTAAATTAACAGTTTTCACGGATTTGACAGTTTTTACGACCGTTTTGGGCCTTGTGTGTGTCTGGCACGGTATCAGCACCCTTTTATATTCTACTGGAATACTGAGCAGTTGTGGACAGTACGTCACTGGCAAATCACAAGTGTAATGAAAACCTCTGCATTAGCATCTTGGGGCACTATATCATAGTTATATATACCTTACGTATTCTGTATTGAATCAAGCTCCGGAACTCATCAAAAAAGAACATACGATACTGTACCATTGTGGGAACCGCTCAGTGCTTTTATGCGGTGGGGGAAAAAAGACACAAACCATAATATCAAGAAGCAAGGCACGAGGGGCCAAAGGCAAAGACTTGGGCTATGTGAGCCGGACCGAAGAGAAGGCCAGGCCACCCGCTATATCCTGCTAATCGAATCTGTGCATGTCGGAGACCTTCTGAAAAACAGAAGCTTGGCCCACTTGGGTCGATTGCAGCCATTAATGGCTGCCGTTAGCGAGAAGTGTAAGCAATCTTCCTTCCCCTCTTCTCTTGTTTCCTTCCCAGAGTATGGTAACAAGCTGGAAAAGGATATCCAAGGAGACACCTCGGGCCACTACCAAAAACTGCTGGTGATCCTATGCCAGGTAAACAGGGGAGAGTGACAGCGAGAGGGGGGCAGGGTGGGGGGGGGTAAGAGGGAGGGCGGGAAGATAAAGAGGGTGGGTGACAGAGATGAAGAGATAGAGGGTGAGCAGGAGAGGACAGCTGGAACGACGGATCTTTCCTTTCCTGTTCATTAGGGTCTCTAATCAGGATGCCATTAGAAAGTCATTTGAGGTTTGGGTGGAAGTTAGGTAACGAAGGAGAATGGGGTGTAGAGGAGTGACACCATCACTATGACCCAATAAATGTTAACACGGGATGGAAGGGAGGGGTATAGGGAGTAAGGGGAAAGGAATGATTAGGAGATGGCAGAGGAAACCTGAGGGTAAGGGAGCAGGGGAGAGAGTGATGCGCTAGTACATACCACGTCTCAGGTGTGTGCTGGTCTCAGAGGCAGAAATGTAATCATGGGTTACCACTCAGTCAGTAGTAATGTAATCTTCCTGGGTCGCCTGATCTGACAAGCATGAGATCACCACGTTTCCATCCTGTCTGACCTCCTTCTGCTTTCTGTACATCTGTCGAGTCTCCATGGTAAATCTGTACTGTTTGTGTCGACTGTCTCTGTCTGAACATTTTGTCTCTGTCTGTCTGTCTGTCTGTCTGTCTGTCTGTCTGTCTGTCTGTCTGTCTTGTGTATTGATTTGTCCATCAAGGGGAACAGGGATGAAGAGGTTGACGAAGAGAAGATTGAGAAAGATGCCAAGGTAAGAAAAAACTAAATTCTGTACTTTCCCCCCCCCCCTCCGCATTTTCCAAGAATACTTTCTAAAATACAGACATATTATAAGTTTAGCATAATCACTCATTATGGGTAAACAGTGCCCCCTATCTCTTGTGAGAAGCAATAGAAACTATTACTAAAATTATTTAATTGGGTTGATAGCATGACCATACAATGTGATAACGTCACTGCTTCCCTTATAAGCTGTGAGGCTCGGCCTTATTGCTCATTAGGTATGCTCTAGTCTTCTCGCTTGACAAGAAACCATACTCCAGTCGCTGCCTCGCTTAGATGCCTAGCTTTTGTCCGCCATTGGCGGAGATCTCCGTCAATTTGATATCAAACGCTTCAACGCCATTGATGGAGATCTCCGCCAATTGGTGTTTTCATTGTTTTATCGTATTCGTAGTAGCTGTTCTTCCGCACCCCGGAGTGATGCAAAGACTCCAATTCCCATGATGCAACCGGGAATGACATCATCTGGATGTGGCGCTGCTTACCCATAATGAATGATTTTACTCATGTTTCACAAAACCAGGTTTACATAAGTAACCTATAGTTACAGGATACTAGTTTACAGGATCTGATGTCACTATACCCTATTCTAATTAGGATAAGCATCTACACTGGAACCTGGTTTAGGTGCTCGATAAGTGAGACAGTGAGATTGTGTACATTATTGTTGTTATCAAGTTTATACTGTACCTCGTTACCTCTAACACAGAAGCTTATTACCTTAGTTACACATGCAAGGGAGCTGTTTTAAAGAAGAGAAAACATGTTTAAAAAAGGGCGAAACATTATCAGAGCTGGGAATATAACGAGGGCATGACCAAAAATTATTCAATTGGAAACTTGTAGATGTCAACATGTTATCAGTACCAGCATATGCTGTTGCTGGGAGCTGGTCTCCAGGGAGCTATAGAGAGGCAAAGGCCAAGGGAGCTCTGAGCTCTTAGATTAATGAGAGATCAATTGATTTAGAGGCATCCTCCTGGAATGGAAAATCTTGTTTGTTCAGAACCATTCTGTGTTATTGAATTTTCATCTGACTACTGTACAGACAGTAGTGATGATCATGTTTGATGAGCTTATGTCCAGCACGCCAGTCTGCTGTGACTGGCGACGAGTTGTGAGCTTGTAGATTTGCTATTTTCAACCAAACATAAACTGGATTTCTTCTCCACTAGTCCCTCCCTAACAAATTGTCAGTATTCTCTTAGTCTTAGACATCATAGCTTTTTCTTTTTTTCCGTTTTCCTCTATGAAAAAAGGTAGTCGTCATCTCCAATAGTCGATGAAATCAACACTGGTCCAGACAAGATCAGGCTAATTGAGTTTACTGATACTGCATCATTAATACTGGAAACCATCTCAGATGTTTAGGCTGAAGCTGAAAGACAGAGCTCTGAAGGAACACTTCTTCACTGTCTGATATTGCCCCATTACTAAAAGAAAATGAAACGGAAGAGAAGAAAAAACTGTGTGTGTGTGTGTGTGTGTGTGTGTGTGTGTGTGTGTGTGCGTGTGCGTGTGCATGTGCGCGCACGCTTCTTTTCAGGACTTGTTTAAAGCTGGTGAGGGCAAGGTTGGCACAGATGAAGAAAGGTTTGTCCATATCCTTGGCAACAGGAGCTTTGAGCATCTTAGAGAAGGTGGGTGTAAGGTTGTACAAAAACTAACTCATAAATAATAATATACAGAACATGCATTTTAATCAATTTGTGTCAGTTCATTGTGGAAGACATTGTGTTGCTGTCAGCTTCACTCTAAATAGGATGTGTCATTAGACATTTACATGTCTAGTGTGGGATTTCACACATTTATGACATATATATATTGTTTTCAACAGAGCATGTTTTTTTTTGTGTATCAGTATATTGTGCGATTTGTAAAAAAAAAATCACACCCGTGTGAAGTGGAGGTGTGTGTGTGTGTGTGTGTGTGTGTGTGTGTGTGTGTGTGTGTGTGTGTGTGTGTGTGTGTGTGTGTGTGTGTGTGTGTGTGTGTGTGTGTGTGTGTGTGTGTGTGTGTGTGTGTGTGTGTGTGTGTGTGTGTGTGTGTGTGTGTGTGTGTGTGTGTGTGTGTGTGTGTGGATCATGTGTACTGATTTTTGTGACATTTGAAGAAAATATGTAGGAAAAGGAGGAAAAAGTGTGTTTTGGAGAAAATTCAAGATGGCGGAAAATTTATCATGGCGCAAATGGGCGTGGCCTATATGGGGAGATGCGTCATGGCCCAAGGAATCCAGGGAAAAAATATTTTTAATTTTCCGACCTACGGTTCAAGAGTTACAGGCCAAAACGTAAAGTGGGGTGTTATGGCGCCACCATGCGGCCAAATGACACAATTATTTTTTATTTAATCCTTGAAATCATTATGAACCTCCTCTCCAAGTCTTGAAACTCTAGCCCCTATGGTTTGCGAGAGACAAATAATTGAATGTGAGTTTTTGCGATTCCCATTATAAGTCAATGGGGAAAATTAATTCACTAATAAATTAATATCAATTAAACTATTGAACCTTTCTCTTAGCAAGTTACTAGCCCACGATTCCCGAGTAAGCCGGTCGATTTGACATATGGCGCGAGTGTGTGGTGGCAAAACTGTGGGACTAGTAGCGTGCCGAAGTTTAGGAAGTTCAGGCTACATACAGACACACAGACACACAGACAGACCCACACGGCCACGTATAGGGAGCCTGTGCTTCACACAGCTCCAAAAATCACACCTGTGTGTGTGTGTGTGTGTGTGTGTGTGTGTGTGTGTGTGTGTGTGTGTGTGTGTGTGTGTGTGTGTGTGTGTGTGTGTGTGTGTGTGTGTGTGTGTGTGTGTGTGTGTGTGTGTGTGTGTGTGTGTGTGTGTGTGTGTGTGTGTGTGTGTGTGTGTACCGATTTGTGTGACATTTGAAGAAAATATGTAGGAAAAGGAGCAAAAAGTGTGTTTTGGAGAAAATTCAAGATGGCGGAAAATCTATCATGGCGCAAATGGGCGTGGCCTATATGGGGAGATGCGTCATGACCCAAGGAATCCAGGGAAAATTTTTTTTGAATTTTCCGACCTACGGTTCAAGAGTTACAGGCCAAAACGTAAAGTGGGGTGTTATGGCGCCACCATGCGGCCAAATGACACAATTATTTTTTATTTAATCCTTGAAACCATTATGAACCTCCTCTCCAAGTCTTGAAACTCTAGCCCCTATGGTTTGCGAGAGACAAATAATTGAATGTGAGTTTTTGCGATTGCCATTATAAGTCAATGGGGAAAATTAATTCACTTATAAATTAATATCAATTAAACTATTGAACCTTTCTCTTAGCAAGTTACTAGCCCACTATTCCCGAGTAAGCCGGTCGATTTGACATATGGCGCGAGTGTGTGGTGGCAAAACTGTGGGACTAGTAGCGTGCCGAAGTCAGGCTACATACAGACACACACACACAGACAGACACACAGACAGACAGACCCACAAAGCTACGTATAGGGAGCCTGTGTTTCACACAGCTCCAAAAAGAAAAGAAAGAAATTGAACTAAATTTTTGTAAAGTTTTTGGTCACACAATCTACATACAGTACTAGCTCATCCTGGGGTGAACATTCAGCAAAAAGTTATGAGTAATAACAGATAAGCTACCAACACTTTGCAGCATGATGTTGTGAACTTGTAGGTCGGCTATTTTCTGTGAAGATATTCACTGTAACAAAACAGTTTTAAGGCCAACCACACCAATGTAACTCCTTGCAACTGCCATTGGGGATAATGGCTGCAAGTAGTTGCAAGTAGGTAGGCCTACATGTTGCAAAGTGAATCATTACCGTGGTTTGGGCTTTAGTTTGACCAGAAGCAGTGATAAAATATGAATGACCATAAGGCGGGATATTAAAAGCATAGGCACAGATTTACCCCCATCACCGCTAGCAAATCAAAACCTCATCATTTTTGGAGCTGTGTGAAGCACAGGCTCCCTATACGTGGCCGTGTGGGTCTGTGTGTGTGTGTGTGTGTGTGTCTGTATGTAGCCTGAACTTCCTAAACTTCGGCACGCTACTAGTCCCACAGTTTTGCCACCACACACTCGCGCCATATGTCAAATCGACCGGCTTACTCGGGAATCGTGGGCTAGTAACCTGCTAAGAGAAAGGTTCAATAGTTTAATTGATATTAATTTATTAGTGAATTAATTTTCCCCATTGACTTATAATGGGAATCGCAAAAACTCACATTCAATTATTTGTCTCTCGCAAACCATAGGGGCTAGAGTTTCAAGACTTGGAGAGGAGGTTCATAATGATTTCAAGGATTAAATAAAAAATAATTGTGTCATTTGGCCGCATGGTGGCGCCATAACACCCCACTTTACGTTTTGGCCTGTAACTCTTGAACCGTAGGTCGGAAAATTAAAAATATTTTTTCCCTGGATTCCTTGGGTCATGACGCATCTCCCCATATAGGCCACGCCCATTTGCGCCATGATAGATTTTCCGCCATCTTGAATTTTCTCCAAAACACACTTTTTGCTCCTTTTCCTACATATTTTCTTCTAATGTCACACAAATCGGTACACATGATCCACACACACACACACACACACACACACACACACACACACACACACACACACACACACACACACACACACACACACAGCTCCACTTCACACGGGTGTGATTTTTGGAGCTGTGTGAAACACAGGCTCCCTATACGTAGCTTTGTGGGTCTGTCTGTCTGTGTGTCTGTCTGTCTGTGTGTCTGTCTGTATGTAGCCTGACTTCGGCACGCTACTAGTCCCACAGTTTTGCCACCACACACTCGCGCCATATGTCAAATCGACCGGCTTACTCGGGAATAGTGGGCTAGTAACTTGCTAAGAGAAAGGTTCAATAGTTTAATTGATATTAATTTATTAGTGAATTAATTTTCCCCATTGACTTATAATGGGAATCGCAAAAACTCACATTCAATTATTTGTCTCTCGCAAACCATAGGGGCTAGAGTTTCAAGACTTGGAGAGGAGGTTCATAATGATTTCAAGGATTAAATAAAAAATAATTGTGTCATTTGGCCGCATGGTGGCGCCATAACACCCCACTTTACGTTTTGGCCTGTAACTCTTGAACCGTAGGTCGGAAAATTAAAAATATTTTTTCCCTGGATTCCTTGGGTCATGACGCATCTCCCCATATAGGCCACGCCCATTTGCGCCATGATAGATTTTCCGCCATCTTGAATTTTCTCCAAAACACACTTTTTGCTCCTTTTCCTACATATTTTCTTCAAATGTCACAAAAATCGGTACACATGATCCACACACACACACACACACACACACACACACACACACACACACACACACACACACACACAGCTCCACTTCACACGGGTGTGATTTTTAGTTTTAGAGTGCTGAGTTGGAAAAATCCACGGCCAATGTCGCTGTCTCGTTTCCCCACAGTGATGGTTGCCTACAAGAAACAATCTGGCAATGAACTTCTAGATGTTATCGAAGGCGAGACCACTGGGAACCTGGAGAACTTGATGATGGCTATTGGTAAGGGCAGGCCATTGTTGTACTGGGATCATGGTAGAGTGATTCACGTTTTCATAGTTGAATGAAATACAGCAATAGTGGCGGCCGTTTTGTGGTGACACAGATAGAAAACCCATATTTTTGTCCCATAGAGATATTCATATAAATTATGTTAAGCCTGGAACCAAAGGAAACAAATTCTTATGCACACCTGATCAGAGAGACAGGAACATAGGCAGGGATCAACAGTACTATATAGAAAAACAAAATGACCAGCATAACCCCAGTTGACTTTTTTTTAAACTCTTGTTTTATTGTTTCTATGTTTTATCTCTTTTGTACTCTTTTCTTAATTATTTTTCCTAATAAAGTTGTTGCTCTTAGCTTTCCCTCCCCCTAGCCCCCGTAGGCCCAAATGTAAAGCGTCTTTGAGTACTCAGAAAAGCGCTAATCCTATATTAGTCCCAGATATTATTATTATTATAACCGTCTACATTTTCACAATATGAACACTTTTATTATTTAAGTAACGATCTGAAGCCTGGAATCAAGCCATCCAGGCTCCTAGAGAATCATGACATTTATAAAACATTTAATTCTTTGTCAAAAATATTGATATGCTACATTTAAGGGCTTTCTTGCTGTTTTCAAATATGTTTTGAGTTTTATGGTCACGATTCACCAGGATTCTGGATGGCTTGGTTCAAGACTAAATCATTTATATAAATATTTTCAGAAATCAGAAATGGGAAGAATGTATGGGTTTTCTTATCTGTGGTTTTACAAAATGGCTGTTATTGCTATGCCCTATAGAAAATAGTTAGATAATAGCTGGAAGGGGAAAATATTGCTATTGTTAAAAGGATCCCTGGCTGATATGCCTTATAATACATAATATATATAATTGCCCTCTATAACAAATATAAAATGAAATACCTTAAATATTGTATTCTTTTCAGAAATTGTTATCTTTCACTCAATAGAGACAGCTCCCGTTGCAAGTTGATGATGTACGGTAATTTGTCAGTTTGTGGTCCATCCCTATATGGAATGTAGGGAATGCATGTGGTAATAAAAGGTATTTCAGATATAGCTTTGATGCTCATACAGTAAAGGAGTTCACCCCCAAAACGACTTTTTTTCTATTGATTACTCATGCCATGGAGACTTGAGTTCAATAATATTTTTGTGTATTTGTCACATTCCTAAGACAAAACTTTGATTATAATATATTTACCCCCATTGATTCCGGATGGGGACCCAAATGCCAGTGGTGTCAGTTCAGCAAAAGCTAGGGTATGGCAAAGATGGGAGTCCTAAAAAAATATCGGGTTTTGTCGTTTTTTTCCCCGGGTTTCTACGGTTTCTCGGGCTGGATATGGCAACCTGGAACGGTTGTTCAAGTGCAGTTAAACTTGGCATGTTAGTAAACTTGCCACAATTAACAATAATGCATTGCACCCGTGGTATGATATGGATTTCTGAAGTGGTGGCCCTCTAAATTCATGACGTGACGTGCGCGCGCATGTGTGCACGCAGCCTGCTGCCGCTAGGTGCTAGTTGAAATACTGTATTAAACACACAACATTTCAATGTACCAGTAGCTAATTATATTTCTTATTATTTAGTTACATTGTTAATTTGTTGTTTAAATTTTAGTTTCAATTAATGTATTTTCCTTTATGTTTTATATAAAATAACTTTACATAGACTTTACATAGACTCAACCCACACACAGTAAAGTCTGCAAAGAATGCTAGGCGAACGTCCTGCTGGGTGTAAATGAGGACGTAGGTGAGTATTGTTATGCATAGCAGCCAGGTAGCGGACTGAAGTGTTGACTGAGCCGTCACATCTTGACGACCTGATATTTTAGCCAAGCAGTCGCTCAGAAATTCATACTTGCGACTTGATATGCAAAGCAGCCAAGGAAGGGGATTGAAGTCTTGACCTCGAGGCCGCGCCGTCACACATCTTGACGACGTACGTGCACGCACGGTCGCACGCACGTGCACTGAAGCTTGATAAGTCTGGGCTCGCCGAGCCTGACCGAGCCCGCGACATCACACCACTGATTGCACCTGTGCAGCTGACCTGCGGAACCTGGGAATATGCCATTTTGTCAAGATGGGGAGAATATCATTATAATACCTTGTTAAAGTGACCATTTTGTAAAATTCGGCATTTGTAGTTATTTTACTGTAATTTAAACAACATAATAACCAGCACAGATAGACAAAGAGACATTCATGGATTTATATTTAAAGTAACTTTTACCCCTGCCATAACCAAATGACGCCCCTGCCAAATGCATTTGGGTCCCCAAATGAAAATCAATAGAAAAAAAGGCATTTTTGGGGTGAACTGCTCCTTTAACCTTAGGAAGTATTAAGTTATTTTTTTATTAGCTCAGGCATTCCACACATTCCATAGAGCTGGACCACACTATTGAGTGAAAGACCACTATTTCAACCAGGGATCCTTTTAAAAACTGAAAACTATGTCTTTAAGCTTTGTAGAGCTTGTAGATCTGCTATTGAAAATAGCAGATCTACAAGAATTGTGGGATTTTAGATCAACCATAGAGCACCGAAGTCTAGCGTGATTTACACATCCTAGCTGGGACAAGTTTTTTTTCCCCATTCAGAATTACCATAGGATTGTTTAATATCGCTTCAAATAAGAACTGTGTTCCAAAAATAAACAAATGATCCCGCCGATTTGGATCGCATGGATATGAAGCATCAACTGATGGCGAGAAAACGTTAATGTTACCGTCGCCGAATTAGTTACATGTTCACCAGAAATAGACTATATCAAATATGAGTGACTGACTATCATAAACGATACAGAGCCACCTCCCTGACAATATCACTAGAACACAATTCTTATATGAGACGATTTTAAGATGACCCAATGTTAGGGCAGATGCATACTCCACTTTTAGAGCCGAGTTTAATTTGGTTCGGTTCGGTGTGTCACAACATCTCATCATTTTTGGCTTGGGGCACCCCTATAAATATCTTTTTCATCCGAGGCACCCCTAAATTATATTCCTAATTTACACTCCCAGCACCTTACCGGTATATTTATAGCATATTTTAGCGATTATGTTGCGAGGAAAACAAGATAATAGCCATTTTGGTTAGAACTGACTGAAAATAACTTTGTACTTCAAGTTTAAAATGATACTAAATATATTTTTTTATATTATCAAATTATCTCGCTGGACTGTCGTCGCGGCATTCAGAGGTTCTCCCCAAACCAAACCGAAATGAATAAGGCTTTAAAAGCGGAGTATCAATGCATGCATCGGTCCTTACCCTCCAAAAGAGAAAATACTTCCGCGACCCAGGGGATGAACGAGTGACGACAGGACTTCGGGACTCTATGTATGTCTATATGGGTCAGAGAGGTCAACGTGGCAAACATTTCATGTTCAGTAATGTGGTAACAAAGGGTCTGCCTCTGGGCAACAAATTTTCCCCCTTGGGATAATAAAGGTATCTATCTATCTATCTATCTATCTATCATTCATTTATTTATTCATTCAATCATTCACATTTCTCACAGTGAAATGTGCAAAGAGTGTCCCAGCCTATTTTGCAGACGAAGTACGTGCATCTATGAGGGTAAGAATCTGTTTCCACTGTGTTCCTGCAGATAGGACCAACTATAGCAGGGGTCTTCAACAGGGGTCCGGGACCCCTAGGGGGTACCCAGAGTTACTACAGGGGGTCCTCCAAATCTTTGAGTGATAGAAACTTTTTTTTCTCCTTTTTTATATTAACCACTTGAACCCTAGCATCCATATTCTGAAAACTTTAGCTAAAAATAGCAGATCTACAAGCTCACAACGCCTCGCGCTGAGCTTGTAGATCGGCTATTTTTGGCGAAGAGCTTTGGTGTAGAGGGGAAAAAGAGCAGACTAGTACAGAGTGAAAGGTCAAGTTTATTAAGTATTGATGGTTCAAGTGGTTAAATATCTGAAAACATAAATTGACATGAATCCAAAATACACTGACAATCGTGCTGTCAAATGATGAAACTATGTGAAATCTATGAAAAGGTTGTGGGGGTCCCTGCTTCATCTCTCTCTCGACTAAGGGGTCCTTGGCCTGAAAACATTGAAGACCCCTGCACTATAGTATTGATCCATGTGCTAAAATTGCTGCATTTGTTCCAAAGTAAAGTTTAGCCTGAGAAAAAAAGAATCACTCTTTGATTACATAACTGTTTTCACTCATCTTGTCTACTTGTCTTGGTCTTATCAAGTATCAAACCAGAGCTTGTTAGGTTCAATAAATGATAAGAAGAAAAATGGTGTGGAGTGTTTAAAAATAAATAAAACATCTTTATACAGCTACTATCAAAACCTCCACCGGCTGTCTGTCTGTCTGTCTGTCTGTCTGTCTGTCTGTCTGTCTGTCTGTCTGTCTGTCTGTCTGTCTGTCTGTCTGTCTGTCTGTCTGTCTGTCCGTCACACGTCACGTCACACTTTTGCCCTACTCATATCTCTGCCACCGTTGCCCCTATCCATGCCAAACTTTGCACACACACTAGCTCCTTGGCTACTATTGCCTTCTAAAGTTTGTGTATGCGACCTGACGGTCGATTATCTCCCGATTAGGTAGTCTTACTGGTATAGAAGCTCACAACATTGTGAGCTTTTAGATGAGCTTGTTGATGAGCTATTTTTAAAAAGGCTTGGCAATTTGAAAACTGTTGGTAAATCTATTTTGGTGCTGTAAGTATGTTTATACAGGTCTTTTAGTTGAAACAAAAGTAAAACATATTTTCTAAAATGTTAACATCTGTGCACTTCCTCTCCCTTCCTTTCCTGTTGATATTCTGTCAAATAACAGCTGCTTTCTTCCAGCTGCTGATGTTGTGTTTGTGTGCAGCGTGCCGGGACCGATGACGACACTCTGATGAGGATCATGGTATCCAGGAGTGAGAGGGACATGCTGGACGTCAGAGCCGACTTCAAAAAGAAGTACAACCAATCGTTGTATGAGTGTATCAAGGTACTGTACAGAAAATGACAAAGTAATGATGATGGGTCTTATTAAAATGGTATATAATCTCCAGGTGCAGTAAACAGTTGAATGCAAAAGAATGTCTTCATACCAACAATATCTCACAGAATCATAGAATCTTTAAAGGTGATACACCATGAAATTTCACTTTTCCTATTTTAAAACCTTTTTTTGGGGTCCCACAAGCACCTTCTATCCTCACAAAGTCCCATTTCTGACCGTTGTGTCTTTCTCTGGTTTTGAGAAGGCGAAAGTTAAAAGTATCCCACGGGTTCTCAAAACAGGCTATCCAGATTTGCTGCCGATTGTGACGTCATGGCCAAAGGTGTTCAGGCCAAAGGTGGTACTGCAGCTGAAATGCTCTGAGAGCCATTCAAAAATGAGAGAGGCTCTCTATTCAGGAGTGGTAATTGTCTCCACCAGCCGAAGGCTGAGGGGAGAGTATGTTTTCCCCTCCGTCCGTGTGTCCGTGCGTCCGTCCGTCCGTCCGTGCGTCCGTCCGTGCGTCCTCGCAGTTTGTGAGCGCCTAATCTCAGTCGCCGTTGGCCCGGATGCTGCCAAAGTGAGCACACACACTCCCTGGATGCCAATCTAGAACCTCTGCCCTAAATTTTTCAAATGGGCCTTTTCTAGCGCCACCTAGTGGCCGATGTTTCGCGTCCGTGCGTCCTTGCAGTTTGTGAGCAGCTAATCTCAGTCGCCGTTGGCCCGGTCGCTGCCAAAGTGAGCACACACATTCCCTGGATGCCAATCTAGAACCTCTGCCCTAAATTTTTCAAATGAGCCTTTTCTAGCGCCACCTAGTGGCCGATGTTTGCAAAACACATTTCTGTGCCCTATTCTTACAGATTTTGTCCAAAAATCCTACAAATCGGTAGGCAGTATCTCGACAGTCATATGATCGACACGGATCTGTCCGATTTTGCATATTCCATCCTGATTGGCTAAGATTGGCTTCCAAAGTTTGTAGGATTGCGTGCGTCCTCGCAGTTTGTGAGCAGCTAATCTCAGTCGCCGTTGGCCCGGTCGCTGCCAAAGTGAGCACACACATTCCCTGGATGCCAATCTAGAACCTCTGCCCTACATTTTTCAAATGGGCCTTTTCTAGCGCCACCTAGTGGCCGATGTTTGCAAAACACATTTCTGTGCACTATTCTTACAGATTTTGTCCAAAAATCCTACAAATCGGTAGGCAGTATCTCGACAGTCATGTGATCGACACGGATCTGTCCGATTTGGCATATTCCATCCTGATTGGCTAAGATTGGCTTCCAAAGTTTGTAGGATTGAGCCGTTTTGAACAAAATGCCTCAAATCACAAACGCAAAGTGCAATTATCATGAAATCGCGCACACACGTTCCCACTAGGCCGAGGAAGAAATGCCACGTATTTTTTTTTTAAATCAGCCTCATGGTGGCGCTATAACAGGCTGATTTGTGGTTTTACCTATAACTCCACCGATCAGTTCACCAGGACGCACGGCCTGGTGGAGACCTGTGCTCGGAAGAGCACTGCTTCTAGTTTAGCCTCAAACCTTTTGAAAAACGTTTTTGGGACATAAACAAGATGACATAAATACTTTTTAAATGCATGGTGTATCACCTTTAAAACCACTATGTACTTGATAAGGCAGCTGGCACTTGAACAAAATGTTATGCTGCTGCATAACCAAGTGCTTTACACAAGGGCAATACAAGTTAAAAAAAACATTGCTACCATCAATCTTCCTAAGTGGCTTTCTGATCATGTCTTTGGGGAATTTACCTTAAAAGTTAGTGTTGGGAGTTAGGGGTTAGAATCTCTATTCAGCTTCTTTCCCCCCCTGACTTCCTTGACATCCATCATCTAACCAATGCATTTCAAATCACCTGCTGGATATATGGCTATGCTTCCTCACCATTCATGTCAGAGCAATGATGGAGAGAACAGTTAAGAAAATTGGGATTTCCTTCCATAGCTTTGCTCAGATTTATTGGGATAATAATTTGTTTTGCACCCAAGATCAGTGCGATATACAATCTTTTTCTTTTGGCCCAGACTAACACTACCATCGTCAGCCATAACAGTTCAGACAGTAAGTGAAGGGCTTGACTTCGAAATATCTCTCAAAGAATGTTTGCCAACTTAGAGGTTCAACAAAACTTACTGAACCAATCCAATCCTTTATTTATATAGCACATTTTAAAATGCAGGGTTACCAAAGTGCTGCACCAAATAAAATATGGATACAATATAGATAGGACAGATAAAACAACCCTAACCCAAAATAAATAAAAACATAAAAAAGAAACATAAAACAGTAAAAGACACAGCTAGAGAATCCAAGCAGAGACCACAAAACTCTGGAGCTGGATTAAAAGCCAAGATATAACTACAGTAGAAGCAGTGCTCTTCCGAGCCAATGTGAAAAATGTGCCTGCCATGTCTTCTTCAGCCTTTAACGGCAATCTGGCGCTGCATGCATGATTTGAGGCATTTTTTTTTCTTCAAAAATTGCTTTAACACCACTGATCAGTGTAAAAGCTTTTATGTGCACTCCCTAGAGGCCAAGAAAAAACCTTTTTTAGATAGTCAGTACATACTTTTTAATGACACCGCTTCAAAAATTCTGACATATTTTGATTGCCAGGACATTGTTAAAACGATCATTAGACTCTTTTAAGTTTTAATTAATGCAGAATTATGTGCAGGATGTAATTTGCTGTAAACTTTTAATTGCCCACGTTTAAAAAATATATTAAATTAAAAAAATAAAATCCTGTCACACTCCTCTCACACTTCTGCCAGTGTGCCCTGTGCCAATGTTGGCACCCGCGCCACCAGCAGGTCAAGTTTGCCAAACTCATTTTTGGAATAAAATGCCTCAAATCATGCATGTAGCATCCGATCACCGTGAAAGGCAGAAGAAGACTTTTCCCATTGGCCTATTATAGCACCACCAGGAGGCCTCAATAACATACCTGACCTGGCGGAGACCTGTGCTCGGAAGAACACTGCTTCTAGTTTTATTTATCAGAGATCCAGTAGACATTCTTAGTGTCAGTTCCACGGTTATTGTCCCTTAAACCTCAACATGTAATTGCTAAATATAAAAATGTATGTGAAATGAAGAAGAGAAGCCCTTTCTCATTTACTCTGGTGTATCTTGAAACTAGAAAGGTGCAATTCTGGGAGGTTGCATTTCCAAGTGTGGTTGCACTGACACGAGTCGCGAGGAATCCGCTGGGAAATTCTGCCTTACTGTTTATATTAGGCCTACATATTGTGATGTCAAGTGAAGCATGACTAATCCTGTCTGATTGAACATGATGTTGTCCAATCAGAAAAGGAACAGAAAAGGTCCATTGAACTCAATGGACTTTTGGATTACAGAAAAGTTAAATGAAATCAGGTTCATTTTAGGTGACATAAAAGTTTAGAGAAAAAAGTTAACTGAAAACAGGTTTACTTCAGGTGACATAAAAGTTCTCAGACCTAGAACAATAGTCTGGTTGCCAATAGCAACCACGCTAATGATATAATAGGATTGTGTTAGCTGTCTAGACTACAGACTACAGAGACTGCCTCAACACATAAATGGCCTTCGTTCTGAATTCAAAGTAGAGAGAGAGAAAATGATACTAGAAAGATGCAATTCTAGGAGATTGCGAGTGTGGTTGCCGTGACGTGAGTCACACTTGCAAATTAATTCCGTCCTTGTCCCTTTTATGCCCATTTACAGTATGGAGATCCCTGATGTCATCAATATTAAGCCCCTATCTTGGAATGCCCATATATGGACATACTGTGTCAGTCTCATGTGGTCTATGGCATCAGACATCTACTGTATGATGTTAGTCATCTTTGGGAAAAGTTACATTTTTGCATTTTCCCATTCAAGTCAATGGAGAAAATTAATTAACGAATAAATTAATATAAACTAGTAAGATGCCTCAGGGCCAATTCTTGGTCATCTGGCCAGTGATGTATATTGGACCAGTTACCCATATATGGAGAGTGGAGACCCCTGGTACCCATATATGGAGACCCCTCGTATCCATATATGGAGATCCATGTACTGTAAAGGCCAAACAAGCTTACTCAGTTATTTGTTTTGTGAAAGTCCTATGATGTCTATATGACACCTGACATCATACCCTTTTATGCCCATATATGGAGATCCCTGTCTGTTGAACCAGCCGTTAGTGTGGTATGTGGCCGATGTGGCCTCCATATATTGGCATTCCCATATGAAGTCCTGCTAGATATGGGCTTAATATTGATGACATCAGGTAACTCCATATATGGGCATAAAAGGGATTCTGTTAGTGTGACATCACAGTGAAGCCAGAGTGTGATGTCAGAGCGGCAAACCCATTCTGTTAAGAGTGGTTCCCCTGACATCACAGTGACGTCAGAGCATGATGTCAGAGCGACAAACCCTATAGAAACCACAGTGTCAGGCGTTATAGACAGAGATACATACGGGCGTTATAGACAGAGATACATACGGACAAGCTGTGACCGTTCACATACTAAACTGCGACCTACGGTCGCAATTAAACATATACGTATCTCTTAGCAAAATGCAAGCAGACAATGAAGCCGGTTGTTTTGACATATGGCCCAAGTGTGTGCCACCAAAACTGTGGGAGGAGTAGCGCGGTAAAATAATGTTTATCTGGAAAGAAAGAAAGAAAGAAAGAAAGAAAGAAAGAAAGAAAATGGGACAAGTACTATAGTTAGTTGCCCTCCACAGAAGGTTTTTTTTTTTACCCCTCAACGCTGATCTCTACCGTTTCCTGTCATAGACACAAAGCCTCTGGGACTCATTAGATGAATCTGTGTCACATCCCAGCACATTGGAGACTCAAATATGTGACAGGCATTTTATTTCGGTCAGTCGGAGCGCAGGTACAAGCAAGTGAGGATATTGCGTAGGCTGCACCTTTGCTTTCCTAGAAATGCTGTAGATACAACACAGTACATGTTTTTCCATGGAAATAAATACACCAAAACACAAGTTCTTGACAGCTCGAGATTAATCATATTTTGGCAGTGGATAGGTTGTCTGTCATAAATTCAGTTTGTGCTACTTCACTGCTCTTCACAATTACCGGATGTTACCTCAGAAATAGAGATAACACCTCTATGTATCAAATGCCACATTCGTTTGACAACTTCTCATTATTCTTGTAGCTGACAGCATGTCTGTCTATTCTACTATTTAGCTTATTTTCTCCCCACAGTTGTTGGAGCACAACATGTACTACCGTAGACAGAAGTCTGTCTCAAACACCCAACATCATGTACCCGGTTTGTGACAGCTTTTGCAAGACTGATATTATTTTTAGTTGTTGACAGCATGACTGTTTGCTATGTAGTTGGCTCCCCTCATGTGCCAGAACAAGAAATGATCTGCTACAGTGGAAAAACAAACACTGTATGCACATTAAATCAAATCCTATTTATTTTATATATATTTTAGATTTTGTCAGACAAAGAAGACAAGAACAAACAGAATGTAGACAGAACACAACACAACAAAAAACAAAGACCAGATTATGCACAATGATTATTCCTTTCTTGCACTATTATGCTTGAACTGCACCTACTGTACTGTGAAGTTGAATATACTAACCCGTTGCAAATAAAACTGTACATAGAATATAATGTGAAGTTGAATAGGCCTATAACCTCTTGCACATAAAACACACTGTGAAGTTGTTTACACAAAGTTCGGTTGCAACTACTGAAGAAATGCTGTATGCTGTAATATACAAAACTTTTATGCACATGTACATTTGTTGATGCTCTTTTATTTTCCTCTCTTTTGCTCTTTAGTTTTTGCACTCTTTCTTTTCCTTAAATCTTTCTACGTTATTCTTACTTTTCTTCTGCTGTTATTACATACTGCTGCATTGTCTGAAGGAAGCCAAAACTAAATAAGTTTTACTCTTATGTGCCTGTACACAAGATTTAACAATAAAGTCTACCTTGAACCTTAAATTAACTCAACATTAATTAGTCTATTATGATGATGGTAAAAGTACTGTAAGTACCAGACACGATTCCAAAATAACGATCAGCAGTTCCATACGAGATACTTTAATGGTTTCCTGTGGAAATAAGCTTAGTCTTTTCATGGATCTCCTTTTAGTAGACCTTGTACCAGTGAATTGTACCGTCATGAAACTGTACCTTTTGCTATGCAAACTTCTAATAAAGTCTTCAATCAATCAAACAACCGGTATGGAACTGCTGATTGTTATTTTTTAAAGCCCAATATCCCCGCATGCCAATCAGGATCTGTATCTTATCTGGCTAAGCTTTAATTCTCACCTGTCCACATATGCATGAATGGGGACATATCTGCATATGCAGATGTCCCCATGCATCATTTGCACACACTAGCCCCGGTTACGAGTGATGAAGTTACGCCATTGGTCGGCTAGTTGGCCTAAATAGCGAACTAGACAGTCACATTCAACCCTCCAGGCTGTGGGATGTCATTCGTCCGGGCTGTGGGAAGTAGCCTATATAATGAATGACCAGTGGTCATTCATTATACAGTACATTTACTTAACTTACTACTTAGGTACAATTTTGAGGTATTTATACTTTACTTGAGTATTTCCAATTTTCTATTCATTTACTTTACACCGATACAATACAGTTGTTTTGTACTGTATTGTATCGTATGTGTATTTATGTATGCTGCTGGTCCATGTGTCCAAAAGACAAATTTCTCCCAAGGGAGACAAAATAAAGTTACCTTGAAACTTCAATCTCAGAGGCAAATATTTATACAAATACAATTATATGACAAACCTTTTTACTAGCTACTTTGCAGATTTTTATTACAATTACAAATCACTTCAGCCCTATATACATTTAGGACATTTGAAAATAGCCGATCTACAAGCTCACACATTTTACACATTTGAAAACTTGTGAAACAGGACATTCTGCATAGAGAGTATTTCTACTTTTGGTACTTTAAATACATTTTGATACCAATACTTTTGTACCTTTACTCTACTACTAGAGTACTAGTAGTGGTACTTTTACCACTACTACTAATTTTGAATTTCTGACTTTTACTTATAACAGAGTATTGCTATAGTATATATTGCAGTATTGATACTTTTACTTAAGTAAAACAAATTACTTTTCCCATCACTGGTTTCTTTCTCCTGCAGGAGGATACAGATGGAGACTACGGCAAGGCTCTGTGCTACCTCTGTGGTGGACAGGACTAATGACCACCACACACTGGTTAACCATGCTGAAAGATGACCTGTGATGGCACTGCAAGACAAAGCCATATGTGAGATAAGGCTTCCTAATCTCACATATGATTCCTAATTCATACTTGGTAATACTCTCTTTTAGTTATGCTGTTGATTGAATAAGGTGAATTGGTTGCTTGTAATTTTTTGACATTTGTTATAAATGTTAACAGTAGTTAGAGAGCATTCAACTCTTGAAGTGTACTTTGTCTTGCAAATAAATCACTAAACTGGCTCTACACATCTCTGGGAGAATCTATGGGTTTAATAAAGTTCCAACTGGTGAGGACTTTCATTCCAAGTTCCAACTGTAAAGCAAATCAAAGTTTTATTTATTAGTCACATAAGTTGTTTGGCATTTGTTCACTCGTAAAGCTGCCATGGCTGTGGGCCACTTATTCCACAAGTGAATTGTAGCCTGAAATCCAGGCTGATTTGCTCAGCATGTTTTATCATAACCCATTGCCTTGTGCCTTTTCATAACACAAAACCAAAACAATATCATCACATACATCACACAGACACAATGATGGAGGGAGGTAGGGGCATGCTTCTTGCTTCCTAGCAGAGATTTGTGCTCCACTGAGTGCCCTTTCTTGTTGGCATAATGAAATAAAACCAGTGAATTGACCCAGTGCATTCATACATCATGTATATTTATGCATACCATAAGGCTTCTTAATAATGACCCTGGCTTGCACACTTGTATGAATGCATGTGTTAAATGCAAGTTAAAATACGATGCTGCTGTTGAATTATTAAAAAACCTCATGTCAACACTGTTCCGGGTCTTCATTAATTACAAATGAAACCCGTCCAGACTTGAATTGCAGCGTGGCTGTCAGTGGTCAATAAGTAATGAGATGCTATTTGAAATGGTGGCTCCTTAATTGGCTTCTATTGCCTCTAATTGGGGTGCTTTAGTTCAACTGATGTAAAATTACACTGCTTTATTGATGCTGTTACCACAAGGTGGCAGGAAAGTCTGAAGCAATCAAAAAGCTTTTGCTTACTTGGGTGTTCTCCATTTAGTGGGGAAATGGTCCAAGATGGGACATGATTGTTGTTAGACTAGCATTATGCTGAACATGTATTTCATTATCTCCACCCGGCCAGGACATAGATAATTATGTTTTTGTGTGTGTGTGTGTGTGTGTGTGTGTGTGTGTGTGTGTGTGTGTGTGTGTGTGTGTGTGTGTGTGTGTGTGTGTGTGTGTGTGTGTGTGTGTGTGTGTGTGTGTGTGTGTGTGTGTGTGTGTGTGTGTGTGTGTGTGTGTGTGTGTGTGTGTGTGTGTGTGTGTGCAGCGTTGGACCAATCACCATCAAAGTAACTTCTCATGCCAGGGAAGAAGACACACCAACAAAAGTTTTCAAAACCTGACAAATTGAGTTGTTTGTGGCCTCACATGCCCTGCTGTATACTGTTTGTATTACAGTATACATGATGCAGTGACATAGCTGAGCATGCGCCTATGGCCAACAATCTAGACAACAAGATCTGCAAAATCATGTACACACATCAGAGACATTTTCCACAGATTACAAACGCCCAAAACAGTATAGCAACGTGCAAACAACAGCAACCAGCAAGATTTGTGAGCTGACAGGTAAAGGGCATCCGTACTAATAGCCACCATACGGAGAGTCAATCTGTATATTCCTGCACTGTGCTTATCTTTACTGTAGAACAATACAAACATAGCAGATGAGATACCAGTTGAAAAAGAAAATGCTATAATTTTTTTAATATCTATGTTATGAATATACTTGTTTATGTATTCCAACAACAAAAGAAAGAAATCAGTTAGTCGTTTTTAAACTATTTAGTTGGTAGCAAAGTTGCAATGGTACACAGCTCTATTTATTTTTCTTTATTCTAGAATTAATTACACATACAGTACATTTCCTATTTTTGGTTCAGAACTAAGGCGATCACAAAAGCTTTTGTACAAAGTGAATGTGAACTACAGTTGCACATGCCAGGAGAAGATAAAATACACATTTCCGTGTATACTATATGTCTGGATGTATTTGAGCTAAAGCAGAGCATATTGCTGACCCATATGATTAAACTCTGCCAGATCCAATGCTGTGCACAGCTGCGGTAGCAGGGCGCCTCTCAGGAGATGCTACGAGTTTGTGGTTCAGTGCCACACTCACACACAGCACCCCTGTGATTTAAGTATTCCCATTTGGAGAGGGTGACCTTTGTTAGCCATATCTAGGTCTATTCAGGAATTTCCACATTGCATAGCTTGAATGCATTGCCTAGCTCTGCTCCAGCGGGGAGCGACTCATTGTTGTTCTTGATGGAAGTTTGCTCAGTCCTTCTTCCCACTGAATGACTCTTTCCTTGTGCTCTTCAAGGTGACACGCCTTAGGAAGCTCTTTCTAGACTTTAGATGGCTTTGGGCTGGCATATGGCCAAAAGAAAGTCTTTCATCTGAAGCCTGTTGTTGATGCTCTTTTGTGCTTGATGCACTTGGATGACACACCTTTCTAGTTGGTTGATAAAACCATATACATGTAGTACTAGGCCTACAGTAGTTACATTAAATAATAAAGGAATATGCAATTCCTGAGGTTTCCAGATATTTTTGTTTATTCGTTAAAACAATAACAAATCACCTGACACAAAACGGACCAACATATTGTTCCGTTTTTGTCATTCTTACTGTTATTTAGGGAAAAGAAAAAGAATGTGATTATTCTCAGGTGAATAAACATCAAAGATGCTTTGCTACAAGCAGAATCTGCCAGAGCTACTTATAGATGCTGCAAGCTCCTCCTCTTGCTGGTAATCCTTGGTGGCAGGATGGTCTGAGCGTTACAAGTACCAGCAGGGTCATCAGCTGGGAGCCATCCCTCATGGGTGTTTCGCCCCTTTCATCCCAGAACACCTCCGGATGGTGGGGCCCGCGGTCAGGGACGTCTCCCTACCGCTCCCTGCAACTGGACACGGCACTATGCATGGCAGGGGCATCCTACTCCCTGAGCCAGGTCTGAACCTGGCCGCATACCATCTGCTTCTTGACTGGGAGGTTCCAATGAAGTTAAGATTCGCCTGCTTCGGGGTTCAAACTGCGGGCTCTCGTCATGTAGTCTCGGCTACAGTTGCTATACCTCCCAGGGCACCGTTAGTTCCACTACTAAGATGGTTTTCGTGCTCCTGGATAGTAGGATCATCTGGTCTAAGAGAGGTTACAGCCACCTCTTCTGGAAAGACGAGTTTCCTTTTCAGGTCCACTTGCATCTCCCAGTCTGAAGCTCGGTGTAAAATCGAAGGCAGTTTCTTGGCAGCTGTTCTTGCCTGAGGGGCCTTAAGTTGTTATCGTTCACATCAATTGATTAAAAACATGAAATTATACTTACATTTGACAAATAAATAGTATTTTAAAACAGTCCATTTGTTTTTGGTCAGTCCTGTCACATCACATGTAGGCCTACATAAAACACATATAAAGTGTGCAATATAATATAAAGGATGTGTTTGAGGAAGTGACATCATTTTGACCAAGGTGATACCAGGAGCACACTGATTAAAGGCAAGTTTTCTCATTAAATGATATGCTTTTAAGCTTATTTTTGCATGTTTGTTTGTTTAGGAAGACAAGCTAAAGTGTCAGGCCCTGTCAAGCCAAAATATCCCAGAAAGGAATGAAATGAAGTTCCTAGTTCCATCCCGTGCTCTCCCTGTGTTACTGTTGAAGTGTCCTTGACTAAGACATTGAACCCCTAATTACTTTTGATGAGCATGTTGATCCCGTGCATACTAGTTTCTTCTGCCGTCAGTGTGTGAACGTGTTACCTGGGGAAATGCCTTCTAAAATCAGTAATTCTCACACTTTCAAGATGTTGCAGTGTGGCATGAAGTGATGCGCTGTTTTTGAAACGGCTAAAATCTAATATGTCACAGATTTGTACTGTATTAAGGTGCTATATGAAGGCAGGGGCATCAAAACGGGAACATTCCAGTTCCAAAACGGCCACTCTACCTCCTGAGCCAGTGCCATCTGTTGTTTTTATAAATGTTGAAATGTACAATAATGAGTTTAAATAATAAAAATCATGTTTGGACTACATCAGTTCGCTGTCATATTGTAATGAATTAAGTCCTTATAATATGTCTTTGGCTGAACCATATTAATTACATTAACATTCAAATTATAATTTAAAATGTACGGTCTTGTCCTGTGACACAGGATATTACGAACAAACCATAAAGCACAACTTGTGCTCACAAGAGAGAAAATGTCCAAAGATGTGGGGAATGTGGTAGAGATTCCTGGAGATTATTCAGAAACACCTGCCTATACAGTACCATTACATAACTAGTTGTTCCTGACCCGCACATCTCAAGGCTCAAACTGGAAACTTCTTTCATGTTTTGACAAGAAGCCTCTCCCTGTGGTTTTAGTCTAGAGCAGTGTTTCTCAAAGTGGATTCCAGGGACTCTGTGGGTTCCTTTAGGCCGGGGGGGCTAAATTGACCCATACAAGTCTATAACTCTGTTAGGGACCCGTTAGGGTCCATTTAGTTCCATTTGTACACTGTCAGAGTTAAAGAGAGACCTTGAAATTTTAAAGTTTGAGAAACACTGGTCTAGAGGACAGCTATATACTGCGATTCTGACAAATAAATATGTCCATGTAACATTGAAATAATAAAGGATGAGATGGCACTGGGGTTCTGGCAAGAGTGACATTGTTTGTTTGCTCATTGAATAGTCGACCTTCCTGATTAAAACTGTTTTTAACCCAAACATAACCAGTAACCATTTTGGTCTATCTGTCCCAGCCCAGATTTGAACCTTTGACCTCATGGTGTCAAGGCAGTCTCTCTATCCATTGAGCTATGATGAGCCTGCTTCACTTGGAAGTTTTCAAGGTTTTCTCAAGGAAAAGCTAATCAATACAAATGTGGCTGCCAGGAGCTCCTACTGTATAAGAAAGGTTTGTATTAATTAAAAGATACAAAATGTAAGATGTTTGGAGACAAATAGTCAAGCTGGGGAATCAAACCTGTGACCTCCTGCTCCTAGGTATGCTCTCTAACACTTGAGCCACTGTTCATAAAATATGCAATTTCTTTTTCTTCTTTCGTATCGTTATTGGTTGTTTATGTAATCAGAAGGAAGAACGAAATGAGACAGGGACCAAGTAGCTCCTGAGTAGGTCATTACAGTAGGCCTACAGTAGGCTATAGGTGTCAGGTGAGGCAAGCCTGAGTATTGTTTAATAGGGGATTGAAGAAGTGTTATTGATCGCTGTTAGCTTTTTTTGGGAGCGTTTAATAATAATAATAATAATAAAAATAAAAAAAATCATTAAAAACAAATTGTAGGTAACATAACATTAAGAGACCCATAATGTGACTGTGTGACCGACCCTCAAAAGGGTCGCGCCAAACGGAGCCAACTATTGGGATACAGTTTGGTCTAAATCTGTTATTAAAGCAACAAAGTAGATTTATTTGAGGTAATTGTACTCTAAGTAAGTGTGTTAACATGTTCTAGGAGGAGTTGACCCTCAAACCCCCGTTGGGGGGTCGTAAACCCGATGTTTAAAAATATAGTAACTGCAAAAAATGAAGAAAATTAACGCAGCTGCCGCCCCGATCGGCGCGGCGGCGGCGGCGATGATTGCCGATGAATGCCGAACAGGGCGAAGCCAAGAACAGCGGCTGCTTTGCAACCTGCAGAACCGGGATGTTGTTTCGACGTCTCCGATGCGTCAGGAACCGGGATGTTGTTTCGTCTTCTTGCACCGCAGAAACGGCGAAACACCGTCCGAGTTCCGAGATCTCCAAACACCAACCCTCTTCAGTCAAAATACAAAATACAGCGCACGCACACACACACACACACGCACGCACGCACGCGCACACACACACACACACACACACACACACACACACACACACAGTTGTTATGATTTGACACTCTAATAAAATTTAATTAAATTGAATTGTATTATTAGGATGCATGGCGTCAGGAATCACCAGAAAAAAAGGACAGGTGTTTTCATTGAATCTATCCTTTAGTTTGAAGTTACAATGGGTTCGTATATGGGGGGGGGTTGATGAAATGAATATTCATATCTAAATACTGTAAAACTCAATAGGCTGAGGGAGTCTCGAACCCCAGCCTCCACTCAGCAGACAAGACGAGCAACCCGCTACATTAACGGCCTGTGTATTGACAAACATTACAATAGGCCTAATAAGATTTTTTTAAAGATATTGTTTGGGGCTTTTTCTGCCTTTATTAATAGGTGCACAGTAGGCTGACAGCTAGGAAACGGGATGTCGTTGTGAGGACGTAGCCTACAGAAAAAGGACAGTTGTACTGTCATGAAACTGTCCTTTATATAATAGGCTATATCTTTAAAAACTCTTTGTATTTTAGTAGGCCTATCTGTCATTACGCAGGCCGTTAGTGTAGCGGCCTATAGCGGGTTGCTCGTCTTGTCTGCTGAGTGGAGGCTGGAGTTCGAGACTCTCTCAGTCTATTGAGTTTTACAGCATTTAGATATTAATATTCATTTCATCAACACCCCCCCCCCTCCCCCCATACGAACCCATTGTAACTTCAAACTAAAGGATAGATTCAATCAAAACACCTGTCCTTTTTTCTGGTGATTCCTGACGCCATCCTAATAATACAATTCAATTTAATTCAATTTTATTAGTGTCAAATCACAACAACTGTGTGTGTGTGTGTGTGTGTGTGTGTGTGTGTGTGTGTGTGTGTGTGTGTGTGTGTGTGTGTGTGTGTGTGTGTGTGTGTGTGTGTGTGTGTGTTGTATTTTGTAGCCTCGGAAACCCAGGCTTCATTAGGCGCTTCGGAAGGGTATTTTGTGACTCGGCAATCATCGCCGCCGCCGCCGCGCCGATCGGGGCGGCAGCTGCGTTCATTTTCTTCATTTTTTGCTCAGTTACTATCTTTTTAAACATCGGGTTTACGACCCCCCAACGGGGGTTTGAGGGTCAACTCCTCCTAGAACATGTTAACACACTTACTTAGAGTACAATTACCTCAAATAAATCTACTTTGTTGCTTTAATAACAGATTTAGACCAAACTGTATCCCAATAGTTGGCTCCGTTTGGTGCGACCCTTTTGAGGGTCGGTCACACAGTCACATTATGGGTCTCTTAATGTTATGTTTCCTACAATTTGTTTTTATTTTATTGTATTATTATTATTATTATTATTAAACGCACCCAAAAAAAGCTAACGGCGATCAATAACACTTCTCAGGCTTGCCTCACCTCACCTGACACCGATAGCCTACTGTAGGCCTACTGTAATGACCTACTCAGGAGCTACTTGGTCCCTGTCTCATTTCATTCTTCCTTCTGATTACATAAACAACCAATAACAATACGAAAGAAGAAGAAAAAATAGCATATTTTATGAACAGTGGCTCAAGTGTACCTAGGAGCAGGAGGTCACAGGTTTGATTCCCCAGCTTGACTATTTGTCTCCAAACATCTTACATTTTGTATCTTTTAATTAATACAAACCTTTCTTATACAGTAAGAGCTCCTGGCAGCCAAATTTGTATTGATTAGCTTTTCCTTGAGAAAAGCATGAGAACTGCTGAGTGGAGCAGGATCATCATAGCTCAATGGATAGAGGAACTGCCATGACACTATGAGGTCAGAGATTCAAATCCGGGCTGGGACAGATTGACCAAAATGGCCTGGTTGTGTTTGGGTTGAAAACAGTTATAATCAGGAACGACGACTATTCAATAAATGACTGATCAGACAAACAAGGTCACTCTTGCCAGGACTCGCACCTGGATCTTCCACCCAGAGGATGGCTGTGTTACTTTCCACCACAAGAGTTATGTTTTGTTGTCTTTTTTTTCCACAGCCACAAGCAATGTGAACTGTGAAACAATGCAAACACCACAATAAAACAATATCACCCAGGATGGCTGTGTCTCTTTTGTCTTTTAAACAAACACTAAAATATATTAAAAAAATATATATTTAAATAATTCGAATATTTAAAACAAACACTAAAATAAAATAACACATCACATAAAATGAGAATAGCAAACTATGTGTTTGTGCTCAGCAATGCTAAGCCCAGATGCTGCAGTACCATTTGCCTTTCACCTGAGTATGGCCAGTTGTTTTATTCTTTGGCTGACCACATGCTTTACAGTTATATTGGTAAGTCTCTTTGGTGAGTCGCTTCTTTGGAGGCGCTCAGCTCTTCATTCACTCCTGATCCTTTAGAGCAGTGTTTCTCAACCTTTTTTCTGCATGGGGCATGGGCACACTTTTCATGTCCCAAGAATCCATGTGCACACCAACATAATACGCAGGTGTAAATATCGTCACTGTCGGGAAGAGACCTTGTATCTCCAAGTTTAAAATGTGTATGTTTCTTCGCAAAGTAAAGCCCTGCTTCATCATACAAGGCTGTTGCACAACAGTATAGGGAAAACAGCAGATCTACAAGCACAAGGCGTTGTGTGCTTGTAGATATTCACCAGTTTAAATCATTTTTAAAATGATAAATACAATACTGGCTTTCAAGCAGTTTCAAGGGGCACACTTGACCCTTCTCAGGGGCACACCAAAGGTCCCCAGGCACAGTGGTTGAGAAACACTGCTCTAGAGATGCCTTACTCTCAGTCTCCACTCACGGTGGCGATTTCGAGCAGGTGGTGCTGATGCTGGTAGAGATGCTGCCCCGCCCTGAGACTGAGGATTAAGAGCCCACACTCCCTGAGACTGATTGGGAGCTGGCGATGGCCCAAACCATCCACTCTGATGATGAGGGAAGGGAGCAGGTGATGGCTGGTATGGTCCTACTGCCCTGGAATGTGGGAAAAGGTGATGGCTGGCCCCAGCCACTCTGATACTGAGGGTTTGTAGCAGTCGATGGATGGATGGTGTGCGCACCCACCCGGATACTGAGGAGTTGGAGCGTCGAGGTGTGGATTATAGGAGAGGCCCGATTGAGCCATAGAAACCCACCCAGAGTGCTGTGCTCCATGTGCCACTTGGGTGAAACGTCCAGTGTCTGTGTGTGCAGGAGCAGCAGAACTGTCTGATGCAGCTTGAGGTTGAGGCGCTGTCAGTGCTGGTGTGGGAGCAGCAGCAGCAGGACATTCTTTTGCATGACAGTTTGACAAATGGGTATCGAAATCCTCAAACCTCACCAAACTGCGGCATGTAAGGCATGTAAGGCTGGAGGGAGGCGTCACTATGCACCTGTTGGCTGGCTGGACGCACTTTGTTAGGGAAAGTTAGCCTATTGCTAGACCAATCTGGGAACTAAATCTAAATCACTAGCTTTCTTCACAAATGTGTTCATAAAGGTGTCTACTATCACCTCTGAACGTTGTCAAACCCAACTCCCTTGACATAATTTGTGGGAGCCAATCAATGTTATAGGGTATCCCGAGGGCCTGGGATTAAAGAGAGAAAAATAAAAAATGGACAATGTGAACGTGTATGAGGTGTGTAATTTGGGTATTTTTGGGCTGCTGAATCCATTCCAACCATTCCTTTTCAGTTAAAATGACTCCTTGGCCATAAAATAGGCCACACCTACTTTTGTGTGTCCATGAGACATATAATAGTGGCAATAAAAAAAAAGGTTGGAGTAGGGTTTGAATTCATGAAATCTATTCAAGATCAGGTGGGTAAGCACACATCATGACACACAGGATAACATGATGCAATCTGACAAGGAAGACTCAAACACAGGGTTTAAAACATAGGGACTAACAGGACACAGGTGAACTCAAATGATGATTGGCTAAGCCTTAGCCAATTAGGCCTTTTTTATGGCCAAGGAGTCATTTTTACTGATAACTAATGTTTGGAATGGATTCAGCAGCCCAACAATACCCTAATTACACACCTCATACGTTCATATTGGCCATTTTCCCCCCCCCCCCTTTAATCCCAGGCCCTGGCCTGGGTATCCCGATACCCCCAACTTTGATTGGCTCCCACAAAGTATGTCAAGGGAGTTGGGTTTGACAAAGTTTAGAGGTGATAATAGACACCGTTATGAACACATTTGTGAAAAAATCTAGTGATCTAGATTCAGTTCCCAGATTGGTCTAGGAATAGGCTAACTTTCCCTAAACTGCTGGCTGGCTGCACTGGGTGACTGCTGGCTGGACGCACTGGGCGACTGCTGGCTGCTAAAGCAGATTGAAGTGGAAAGAATCAGTCTAAAAGCGCCACATTTTGCACAGATGTAGCCCAGGGCTTGCTCTAATGATTTAGCTAGACCCCACAAAACGATGGATTAGTGATGAGTCATCATCACATTTTTTGGGGTGTTTTTGGGGGCCATTTCTAGCCCAAGGAAAGTTTTTTGTACAAAACAAATGCTTGCAATGGATTCAGAGACAGACTTTCTTTTTCAAAAGATTACTCCTTCAGATTTTATCAATGCCGTGAAAGACATCAGGGTAGATGTTTTGAGCTGGAATCTAATCAATATTATTATTATATTAATGTATCACATGAATCATTCATAAAATAATCTTGGCCTTGGGTTTAGGGCCTTAGAGATGCATAAATGCAAGCATTGTGGCCACAGTTGAACCAATTATTTATCATTTGATAGATTTACTGATAGATTGGCAGCAGGCTATAGACACTAACTGATGAATATATTATTTGTAAACAACAACACCTTCTTATTCCCATATGAGATACAATAATCCATCACACAGAAATAAGACAGGAGAGTGATCAGAGTGAGAATGGAATGTTTACTATGGAGAGAGAGTATTCAAGACAAAGGTACAACAGAATAATCAATGGTTCGTGCTCTCTCTGACAAATTATGTTTTGACATGAGTATAAGTATGGTCATTTCATCAGTCAATGTTTCAACGTTTCAACACAAGACAAAGAGTCCATATACAGGGTTCCTGGGAGGAGAGATGTCCTTGCTCGTGTCTGGATGACACTGAGCCTTATAAACCAAAACAATTCTCATTGTTTTCGGTACAGGCTCCAGGCAGTTGATAAGGTCTGATTTCAACCAGACGGAGACCTTGTGTTGTACTGTACATGACATTTTATGACACAGTCACTGTGCCTTCAACTTCAGGTGGTCATCAATATGTATTGATAAAAAGATGATATGAACCATAACAAAATACCTATCACTAACATTTATTTTGACACGAAGACTGTTAAAATAACACTACTATGTTACAGTAATTGCTAGCAAAAGTAATGTTTACTTCATGTAGGCACTTGTCTGAGACAGGGTGGGGTTAGCAGAGGTAGACACCAAACTAGGGGCAAGATGAAAGATTGCATGGGCTGTCAAATACAAAAGTACAGTTTCGTGACAGCACAAACACTGGTACAAGGTCAACTAAAAGGAGATCCTAGTAAGCTTTTACGGCTTAACATTGAAAGACAGACAGATAGAACATAATACTTTACATAGCATAACATCAATTACAAAAGCAGAAAATGGAGAGAAAAAACACAGGGGTTTAGTCTATTTACAAGTCTCGAGTAGCAGCCACCTGAAGGTGACTTTTCAGACCAATTTTGAAGGAGGCTAGGGATTTGCACTCCTTTAAGGCTTGCGAAAGGGCATTCCACGTGTTGGTGGTATAGCTGGAGAACAAATTAGAGCCTTTTATAGTGTTAAATCTAGGTTGAACATGATTAGTGGAGCTGTCTCTGGTGTTGTGATTGTGGACATCGTTGACCTTTAGGAAGTTTGTCAGGTACATGGGTATCTTGGAGGTGTAGTGTATCTTGTACACCAGGCCCATTGCAAGATGCTGTACTCTGTCAGCTACTTTGAGCCTGTGGGCCAAATGAAGGTGGGGGCTGCAGTTGCCCATGCGTGTCCTACCTATAGTGACACATGGTGGAGGGAAAATGTCAGAGTTGCGGTTGACTGGATAGAAATGTAGATATTGTGTTAGAACAAGTCCCACTTTAGTGGGTCAGTACAGTTACAAACAGCATTCCTCCAACTCATACATCAATCAGCTACCAGATGGCTAATTACCTGTGTGTGGGAAAGTCCTGTAATGGATCTGGACAGCTAGTCAACCCAACAGGTAAGCCTTGCAGACACATATTGACTGCTACAAGCAACACATGTCATGATGTGTGACACCGTAAATTGTACAGCAGATGAGCAGCAATGGTTTCCAAAACTGGTTTCCAAACTGGGGGTCGGGACCCAATATATATATATATATATATATATATATATATATATATTATATATATATATATATATTATATATATATATAGTAACAGAGGTAATCCGAACCTCCCCACTCGGCTTCGAACCCGGGTCTCCCGCGTGAAAGTCCAATATCCAAAGGAATATCCCTATGGAACGAGAGCAGATACTAGACTTTTGAGGCTTCAGGCTAGGGCTGTGACTCTCTCCGCCACACACACATATATATATATATATATATATATATATATATATATATATATATATATATATATATATATATATATATATATATATATATATAATTATATATATATATATATATATATATATATATATATATATATATATATATAATTCAAGTCCAAGTAGGCCTACAAACTGGATGAAATGAAGGACAACCTTCTGCTGGACATGTATCTGGCTATACCTATACAATTATTATTATGGGCGTGATATGTTTGAGAACTTCCGAGCACAGGTCAGGTAATTTATTGTGGCCTCCTATATGGTGTCACTATAATAATGGGCCAATGTGAAAAGGGAGCCATGTCTTCTTCTGAATTTCATGACAATCAGATGTTGCATTCATGATTTGAAGCATAATTCTACCAAAAATGTGTTTTGCCACAGTAAACCTGCTGGTGGCACTATAACAGGCCAATGTGAAAAGGATGCCATTTGTTCCTTGATGTAGTAGGAATGTGCATGCAAAATTGAAGGAATAGGCTACTTTTTAAAAAAACTCACCAGTGCAACTGCAAAGTGAGTGGTGCAAACACGACACACGTCCTTGTATGCATGAGCAGCACGATGGAGATTCATACTAATACTACATTTGGCTAATAGGCCTGCCCTACACACAAAGTGAAATGTAGGAGCGGTTTGCACCGCTCATTTATAAAAGAAAATAAGGCGGCCTCCTGGTGGCGCTATGAGGCCAATGTGCAAAAATGCAGGGCAGACTCCTACATAGGCCTACACTGTTGTTTCTTACTCCACCAACACTGTATACATATTGACCGCATTGACCTTGATTTAGCAGACCATGCCAATTGCCAAGGTATTAAACATTGCACCCAGCAAACGTGGATTCCATTCCAAAGGTTCATTGGTGCCAAGGAATGTGTTAATTCTTATACTGTGGCATTATCCGACATGAACATCTAATCTCTTGGCACGTGTCTTCTGTGTAATTGTAACAGGGAGTGCTTTCCTTGAAGTATGAAATGTTTCTACATAATAAATATATAATTAATCATCTATTGCTGCATGGCAGCAAGTGTGTGCAGCTCCCATGGCACCTCACACATAAAACAATAAATTATGTCTTTTTGTTTTGTTGTGTGTGTGAAATTACTGAAACATCATCCCAGCTAGGCTATAAATATAAGACAGATAGATATACAGAAAGGGACATCAAGGAGCAACAATTAGAAATAACTTGAAACATTTATTGAGGTAGAGCCAACCACCATTAACATCAGGATGAAATAATGCATGTTGTAAAATAATGCATGTTGTGCACAAAGCTGAACATAGTATTTCAATGAAAGATAGGCCTATATATTTATCCCAGCAACAGGAACGAGCCCGCCCCACACAGTGAAAACCATCATTGCTGTAGTCGACCTGATGATGGTTCGCGTATAGCCTAGGCCTATTTCCTCAGCATTCACCATTCTGCACCATGGAAAATAAGAAAACACAAAAGCTCGACCATGACCCGTTGCAGTGTTCCTCCGCTAATGTCCTAGAGTCTGTTTGACAAGAAGCCTTCAACCCTGCGGGGCGTTGGGGAGAAGGCGTGGTAGTCCTGGGCGCATTGTTGAGTCTGAAATGAGCATCCTCCGGAGCTTTCCTGCACAGTCCGGCTTTCACCAGAGCGCCACTGTCTTGGCACAGCTTCCTCTGTTTGCTAAGAGCCCGTGCGATTTGCTTCCAATATAATTTCACTTTTGAAACATACTGGGGACACGCGGCCGGTCTTGCGACGTACTCGCAGTTGAAACTCTTGCTTCCCTTCTTGCAGGTCACGCCGAGGGTTGAGTCGTGGACACCTGTCGCAACCCAGGTGCACTGTGACTTGTCTTTGGCGGTGAATTTCCCCTTGACAGGCGACTTATTGGGACTTTCCTCCCTGTCCTTTGCTTTCTCTGTCGCCCTTCGCGAGTGACAGCTGGCCAGCATGAACTGCTGGGAAATGCACGCAAGGACCAACAAGGTGGTTACATTCGTGAGACGCGCCATGAAGTCTCTCCTAAAACCTGCAAGACGTAGAAAAACTATAAATGATTAAAATGAATAATTAAAAGGCTTAATTCTATCCATGTTGTATGTTTAGTTCAGTAGAGTGCAGCTAGTTAGGCTAGAACTTAATGAACGGATGAACCTACCTGTTCTTTTTCAAGTTACGGACGGTAAAAACTATTTTCTGTTCTGTTCCCTAGGCCTAGGGGTTGAGTTTGTAGGCTACTTTACCGTGCACCCAGTTTCGTTCCCCTTGGCTAAGATTTGCTGCGGAGAAATGCTCCTCCCTCACACACGAGACACACACACACACACGCACGCACGCACGCACGCGCACGCGCGCACACACACACACACACACACACACACACCTGGAGTAGGCAGCCTATATGCAAGATGCATGTGCTTTTAAGCAAACATAGCTGACATTTTATTTCACGTCGATTGTTATTGGATTTCTGATTTATTATTGCCAATTCTCAGGACGGGGGTGCTAGCAAGATTTATCGAATATGCTGCAGGCATACATTGGCCGGCGAAAAATAAAACATATAGCATCGATAGACCAAAAAGCCAATCCAATTAACATGCTTTTGAAGTTGCAATGATAAATTACAGATACTTTCAAGAGCATAGTGTTGTTTTAATAGCTTACGATTTAATCATGGGGAACATGTAAGTCTGTTAGTACAAAATCACGTTAACACATTAATATAAAATAACCAGGGGGTAAAGTTACACATACAGAAATGTCTTCGATTTAATATAGACTACAACATTGCCATCCACTGGACAGAATAAGATGCTACAATTTTCTCCTCAAGTGGTTCTCAAACTCTGGGTCGGGACCATAGGTCGATCGGGACCGGGTCACCGATTATTTTGGTGGTGTCCCCAGTTGATTTGCTTAATGTGCAACATTGTTTTCTCACTCAACAGTATAGGCCTAAACAAGCCAACAAACATACAGCGTAGCCTATAGGCCTATATGGGCAGGGACGTGCTGGGCCCCTGATTCAGCCCGGGAAAAAAGAGTTGAAGAGGCCCTCATTGCGCGCTATAGAGAGAGATCTCTCTATAGCGCTGCTGCTACTCAAAGATTTGTCATTTCAGATCATGACAAGTGACAAGCCAGTGGGCCAATTACATGAATTAGGCCTATATTTCGTTGTTGTCGGGTGGAAACCTTGTATGTCCAAAACCGCTTGTTTTGTATTTATCATTTAAAAAATGATTTAAACTAGTGAAAACAGCCGATCTACAAGCACACAACGCCTCGCAGTGCGAGGCGTTGTGTGCTTGTAGATCTGCTGTTTTCACTACTTTTGTGCAAACAGTTTAATTTTTACTTTTGTGCAAACAGTTTAATTTTTTCCTAATGGCCCGGCCTGGACCGACCGAGAATGAACCGGCCGTTCGGGAGTTGTCTCGCTTTTCCCAATGGCCAGCACGTCCCTGGTGCAGGGTAGGCCTATATCATTCTGCACATTTCTAAAGTTGACAATTTAATACCTCTAAAATGAAATATAATATAAAATAAGACCATGTGTCAAAAGTAAAGTCAAACTTGAATGCCTCAACTCCTATACTGTATTCTCCAGGGTCCCCATCCCCAGTTCAAATAGGATTTTGGGGGGTCACAGCCTGAAAAGTTTGAGAACCACTGCTCTATATAGCCTATAATGTACTGTATGTGCCACCCTTCAACATCTTTTCTTTGCCCCCGTGGAAAACCAATCGAAACAACACACAGCAATTAAGAACATAGCCTATGTTTATTCATTGAATAAAACAATCAATATCTGTGTCAAACCCTCATTTGCTCAAAATGAAAAGAAAACATTCTCAATCTCAATAACATAGGCCTAAGTTCCAATATATAATTTATGTTAGCATATAACCTACATATAAACATATAACACACAATACAGGGGACGTGAACCATATCCGTGTGAGTCGGATATATATAGGGGCTGGGCACCTTGATGAAAAATTGGGTATTTTGTCCAAAATGTAAAAAAAATATTTTTTAACCCACTCTTCCTGTCACCTATCAAACGTTTTGGAAGGTTGAGTAGATTAGCTATAGGCTACAACCTGACCATAACAGTTTATAACTCAGCTATTAGCCTAAACATGTTTTTTGCGCCAGCTATAGAGACAGTAGGCTACCAACCCCAGGTAGTAACATTTGGAATAATGTTCTTACAAGCATCAGACAACAGCTCCCAAGTCCCAATAACACAGTTTTGCACAGCTCAGTGTAAAATATAGATTACGCCCGTTTTTTTGTTGGCATTCGTGGTGGTGTTAAAGCTTCCCCCTGTAGGGGTCGCAAGAGCTCTTCGATTCACCAGCAAGCTCCTTTTAAAGGAATTCTCTCCAGGCGTCGCTCTACTCCGGTCTCCGGTCGCACTTCTCCAAAAGAAAGCAATCTGTAGGGGAGGCGCACGTGGAGATGATAAGTGAGCATCATAACAAATAAGTAGGCCTAACTGTACAATAAAAATAAATAACTGTACAATATAATTGTACAGTTTAATACTTTATTAACAGTTGAAAAGGGTAGGCTACAGGGAAGTAGGCCAAGGATGTTTCCATTGGGGTGCTGTGTACTCCATTAAAGGAGTAGTTCACCCCCAAAATGACTTTTTTTTCCTATCGATTACTCGTGCCATAGAGACTTGAGTTCAATAATATTTTTTTTGTATTTGTCACATTCCTAAGACAATAGTAAATTTACCCCCATTGATTCTTAACGGGGACCCGAATGCATAGCCCTGGATGGGGACCCAAATGCATGGCACTTGATGGGGAAACCGTCATGGTAAGTTTACTATAATCCATTTTTTGTCTTGGGAATGTGACAAAAAACAAAAAATATTATTGAACTCAAGTCTTCATGGCGTGAGTAATCAATAGTCATTTTGGGGGTGAATTACTCCTTTAATCAAAGAATTGCATAGACTTGCATTGTATTCGGCTATTGGTGGCATTAGTGGTGGACAATGTACTCAGCCCCTAGGCTATAGTTGAGTGAAAGCACTCCAGGTCAAATATTACTCAACTACAAGTGAAACTAAGTCAAACTTGAGTTAAACTTCAGTTAAGGTAGCTTATAGGAGCAGGTCTATTGCTATAGCCTGTGCAAACGTATAGGTATTGGCCTATAATATTACAATTAAGCCTACATTACTTCCTAGAATGTAGTGGAGTCTAATCAACACTCAGCTTGCATTATTCTAACAACTATCTAAATTTGATTCTTGATTAACTGAATACACAATACACCACAATGACTGTTTTTATTTTATTTGTGACACTTGCTTTGTCAATGTAAACGTGTTATCTCATTCTCATGCCAATAAAGCTTATTTGAATTGAAAATTGAATTGACTGACAACATGGCCTTTTGTGTTATCCAATTAGTACTCTACTCTACTCTTAGGTCTACTGTAATTAAAAGCCTATGTCCATTGTCTACCATTTGCAAACTGTTATTTAAGTAGGCCTATTAAACCAAACAAAATGAGTTAGGGGGAGGCAAAATGCTGCAGATTTATTGCTTACCTTCATCACTAATTTTTAAACCAACCGATGACAAAGCCGCAGACGCCTTTGAGGGACCTCCAGCAGTACTGCTCGGCTATCTTTTTGGCCGCACTGGGGTCTTTTGGGCCCGGGGCAGCGCTCCTCGTGGTGGTCGTTGTTGTAGTTGCAGCAGTAGGCCTGTTCCTCCTAATCGGCAAAGTGGGCTTCACCACCAGCACCTTGTTCTGGCGAGAGTTGGCGTTCGGCTGTGCAGGTGCTGATGATGCCGAGGAGGAGGGTACAGACGCATAGGCGAGGACCATCTGGGCCTCCTCTGGCCCCTTCTTGCACATCTGAGGCTTGACCGCCTTGGGCCCCTGGCAGGCGTTCTGCAGCTTCCGCAGGCCCCACATCATCTGCGTGAAGTAGTGGCGGGGGTTGTTGTTGTAGGAGCGACACGTCTGCGGCTTGCCCACGTAGTCGCAGTAGTAGGTGCGCTGCTTGCCCCAGCACGATATCCGCAGGCGGGTGGTGTCGCCCTGGCCGGTGATGGTCATCGTGCAGTGGTCGTTGCTCTTGGTGTTGAACTTGATGGGCTCGTTCCAACTCTGGGCGTCGGCCACCGCCAATAGAGTCAGCAACAGGACGGTGAGCTGAGTCCACATGATGACGGCTCTGTGGTGGTGGTGGCGGATGGATGGTTGGATGCTGAGAGAAGAGGAAAGTAGCCTCTGGAGCCTCCGATCCCTCCCGCTATTTATCGTCTGTCCTTACAAAGACGGAATTCAGGTGGTGGTGGTGGTGGTGGTGGGGGGGGGGGGGAGTCAGACTAGAAAGGGCCTCCTAAAAGGGGAGGAGAATAGCGCGCGCGCACACACACACACACACACACACACACACACACACACACACACACACACACACACACACACACACACACACACACACACACACACACACACACACACACACACACACACACACACACACACACACACACACACACACACACACACACACACACACACACACACACACCACAGTCAGTTTGTCAGACCATCACTCACAGACTCACACAAACATGTTTGACGTCTCAATAAAAACACTGGATGAAACACCAACTAACTGACAGGCTGACATTGAGCACCAAAAGGGGTGATTTTTGAGCACCAAAAGGGGTGATTTTCTTTTTGCATTTGCCTGCGGAACCCACATTTGAGATTTTGCGCCAGGGACCAGCGCCAGGGACCACCACCACCACCACAAGAGAAGATTTTCTTTTTTCTTTTTATGTTCAAAATTTGAAATGTCAAAATTCTAACATTTTCAAAAATGGGAGCTTGTAAATTGCGTGGTTATTCTTGCTTACACTGATTTTGATGCCATTTTAACAGATTTAGCTGGGGACCCCCTGGAACCTCCTCAAGGACCACCGGGGGTCCCCAGATCCCACTTTGAAAACCACAGGGCTAGGCTATAGTAGCCTATACCGTCAGCAGCAAAGCTGCAAAACATTAATTAGATCTTTTTCTTTGCTTTGCTTTCTTTCTTTCTGCCATGCTGATGTGGTTCATGGTGTGCATTCAAGATGCTTAGAATAAGTTCATGTGCAGACTGCCAACTGCTGCTGATGTAGCCTACAGGCAGCACAATGTCTGCTTTTCCCCTAAAACTTTAAAATGCTCGGCCACGAAGTGACATGTTTTAAATCGGTTGCTCTTAACATACAGACAGGGGCAATCACTGCCCAGCAAGGGGAAGTAATTACCGTGCCCATTAAGGCAGAACAAGGAACAGAGGTTTCTACAAATGTGCCACGCTTGAGCCAGAGAGTGTGCCTGGACCGAACACAGGCGTGTGTGTGGGGGGTCAGTAGGCTACACGTCTTTGGCAGCTTTATTTTCACAGCAATTAAGTCATAATGAGAGGAAAGGGGGAATTGTGTGTGACGTGGGGTCAGTGACAGAAACCTCCAACCCATTATGGCGGGGAGCGAGTCCAGATAATTTAACAGTTGTTCTAGCTATTGCTCAGAGCTTGTCTATAGCAGTTCTATTTGGATAGATGCACACAAGATGAAGCAAAATATTCAGTCATGGCTCTACCTTCACACTTGGTAAACTTGCCCATGAATTTATATGCCTATAGTTTTCTTTTGAGTCTCACGTCAACACTCGAGCACATGTTGATGAACGTGATTTTGTTTTTACAAAAAGCATTAGAACAGAACCTTTTCATCAGTATAGCCTAGACAAAAAATAAATAAAGACCACTCGTACCACTTCCTCTGCTATAGCCCTCTTAGTTTGCTTTAAAGCCAAGCTGATTTAGATGTGAGCAAATTATGTTGGCGTGAGGTTTCTGTGGCTGTGTTTTCTGTTTTGTTATTTCGTGGGTAGCTTACTTTCCGAGTGGAGAAACCTCAAGAGCTGCGCTTTAAGGCTACAGAATAAGATAATCATCTCCTATTGAAAATAGCTCATACCCGCACAGGGGCGTCACACCAAATTCTGGGCCCTGGGTACAAGGATTCACTGCGGGCCCCCCCATGAATGTTAACTATTGAAAAATAGCAGATATACAAGCTCACAGCGCGGCACCGAGTGCCGCGCTGCGAGCTTGTATATCTGCTATTTTTGAAAAATCTTGAAAATGTGTGCAAGAAACCTATGTCAAGGACCCCCAAGATGATTATGTATTTGGCCACGGACCCCGATCTCAAAATATTTAGTTCCAGGGACCCTCAGAAGCAGAATTTGAGTTAGAAATGTTTGCTTAAAAAATACACATATTCAAAGATTTTCACACATTTTCACAACTTTTCAAAAATAGCAGATCTACAAGCTCGCAGCGTGGCACTCGGTGCCGCGCTGTGAGCTTGTATATCTGCTATTTCTCAATAGATAAAGTTATAAGGGCCCCTCCACCTTGGGCCCCAGTAACTCAGTCCCACTTTCCTACCCCTTGTGACGCCCCTGTACCCGCGTATGCAGCACAGTGGGTCCTGCCCTCCGATGGTAGAACACCATAACAGAGAGAAGAATGCGCGGTCTAGAGTTATAAATTCTTACTGCGCTCCATGCGTGTGCCAGCTGTCATATGGTGAACGCTGTTAAGGGAACTTCTATAGGGCTGGTTTTGCTTCACACACACACACACACACTCCCTCACACAGTAACTTAACATCCCTAGGCTACATCTCACTCTTTTGCTAAATATACATGATTATATATCTGTATGCACTCGTATGTGCGCACACACTTTTTTGTCACATTAATGTCATAATAATTGTGGGCTCGCTGAAAGCAAGCACACACGTATGTTATCTTCATTATTTATCTATCAGTCAAGTTCTCCTCAACAGTACAAAGGCAGGGCCCTTAGCCAATGAGGTGCAGCCAAAGGGTAGATCTTTGTGCCCATATACATGGTGTTACATGCGAGCCCACACTGTTTCGTAGGAACAGTATTTCTAGTTCAATCTAATGGCCTAAATCTAAATTTAAATCGTGTCGTCGCCAAAACAAACTCTATTGGAACTTCAGCATGCTCACAAAACCTGAATGAAAAGGGCATAAGCAAGACTTAAATTGAGATTGAATGTATATTCACAATCTGTACACTCAGTTTTCCACCACATAAAAAATAAATTCTCTCCATCCTCCATGCCAATGCCACAGTTCCACTCGTTTACCATTGTGTCGTGTCTAATAGTGTCCAACTGTCCGTCGATAAAAGTGTGTTTTCAAGCACTTAGTAAAGAGTGTAGAAATCATACATTTTCAGGGTCTTACGAAGACAATGTAAAGTACTACATCAACGATAGTCCTGTCAAAGTGTGCACAGACTGCACACCGGGAAGTTAGAATGCAAAACATTTGCTGGTCTTTATCAAGACAGAAAATCTGTTAACAAAAGGTAAAATCTGGCACTGCGATTATATTACTACTGCCAGTTCCCAGAGCAACCCAACTTCTTTGAGGCAAATGTCTTGCATAAAAAGGGGCATTATACTGTTGTAAACTTGATAACCTCTGACATACAGATTTCAATAGATTTATATAAAAAAAAATATTAACTAGATTTGTTTCTCATGATAAAAAGCTGATTTTAAGAATCAATGCATGATCAAATCTCCCATTACAAATGGTAGATATATTTCTTTGCAGTATTAAGGCATGTAAACCATAAAGCCTTCATTGGAGTTTCTGCGTTTTGATTGACAACACATTTATCTACTTGTCCCAAGTATATGAGATTGTCAAATGTTTTCTCAATATTACTCTGCTGACAGTTATAGTGAATATATATTTTAGTCTGTTAAGTGAGTGGAAGATGGGTAAAGTCATTGGAATGGCCTGTCCAGTGTGTTGGAGATTGCCGAAAGTAACTTGGACAACGGCGACCACCAGACATCTTAGCAAATACACATATACATAGCTGCAGAATACATTCATCCTTTTCATGGCTTAAAATGTATCCATAGCGGGGATTGCAGAAAAGCTGAAACTATATACAGTATGTATATAATTGAAAGACAACTATGACCTGAGACCTAAAGTAAAAAATAGAATTTGGCTTGGAAAAAGTACTTCTCCGCTTGAAAAAGTTTGACATTATCAAAGCAAGAAATATCTTGATTAAAATGCCACGTTAGTGAGATTAACATGATATTTTGTGTTACTGTTAATCAATTAAACAACTATTCTATGCTTCTGACACTGGTGTCATGTGGTTAGACAGTTTTGCTCCCAATTGAAATGTGATTTGAAACGTGAAGGGCCACATCGGTCGAAATGCTCTGGTTAGACGTACTCTCAAAGGCATCCAGTTGTTTGCTTTGTGCCCTGAAACCAGCAAAGATGACAAACCCTGGCTGTCATACAATACTGTAAACATAAAAAGCATGTTATATTTCATTTTCTTTCAAATGATCCCCCTTCTGAGCTCAGCTGTACCATACAGCTTTCAGCTCATTACACCTTAATGTCAGAACAACTTTGTTTGACTTTTTAAGACAAAATAACATAAGTCACAACATTTGTCATCACTATATGTTGCAGACAGATTCCAGTCCTTTAGCAACACAAGAGACTCCCACTTGCTCCTCAGGTACAATGAGGAATAATATCCAAGGTGAGAAATGCATTATGTTGCATTGAAAAGTCACTCAAATGTGTGCTGCTCCGAACTACATGTCCGCTTGTGTCTGAAAATGACTCATCGTTTCTTAGAACAAATGGTCAAGTCTCTCCTCCTCAGTCAATTTGCTATGACCCCGCAGCCACTGCTTCCACAGCACAAAGTACAAAAACAAAAGTTAAAAAGAGCCTCGATGCGTATTAAGAGTTTTGTCATGTCCTCGCATTGAATGTCTTCTCAGCCTCTTATTGTGTCCAAACTAATGTAAACGCAGACACCACTGTCTCTCTCTCTCTAAAAAAAAAGGAACACTGGCTCAGATTAATGCCATGGAGGGTGGGGGTAGAGTAGGGGGTGGCAGTATCCAGTGGGTGGAACCTCTGGGGGAAGTGGGCAGGTGTACTACAATGTGATTTTCTTTTCTTCAGGTGATTATTGAAGACAGTGGAAAGAGAGCGAGCAAGCGAGGGACCAGCGGAAAGGGTTTGGGATGGTTGTCTCCTTCTGAGGACTGGGTGCGTTCTGTAGAAGCATCGCCTGGTGCCAAGGTTTCACAATGAACCACTGTAGACAATGGGGGGAAATGGCTTTGGTTAATAGACGCAGAAACACGTGTGAACCTTGAATTATACTGTTCTATTCCTTGCTTGCGGAAAACATCGTTTTTCAGGGTAAGTAGACAAATTGGGAGAGTAAATCCTTAATCCTGAATGTTGATTTAATTCTGAACCACAGGAAAGTGTGACCAGTTCAGCTGAGACCAGTTCATATTTTGGCCATGTTGTCAATATAGAAACCTTTGCAGCTATAGGGCTTAAGTGTTGGTTGTTTGACGTGTGTTTGGTTTTAGTCTTTTCTATTGCAAACACATATTGTATTTTATGTACTGCTGTAAACTGCATCTTATTGGGAAAATCCTAAACTTACTTGGAAAAAAGAATAAGAAAAACTTACTGTCCAGTTTCAGTTCCAGTTTTCGAGGACACTGTGGAAAGCCAAATTGTGGGTTAAAAAAATAAAAATATCACCCAAACCCCCATCATCACATTCATATTTCAGAACATTGTTGCCCATTGCTGTGTGCAATGTCACAGGAGATTGAGGGTGTTCTGTCTGGGTTGTGAAATGAAACATGAAATTGCATGCAGTCAGTTATTATGTATTAAAGATGGAGAGGGCTTTCAAGGAGAACATTCTTATTCACTACACATATCACAACTGTAAGATGCTTCCTAGTGGGAAGTAAGATGCTTCAGTACTGTATATATCCGTTTTGGGAAGAAGCTGCTATTGCACCCAATCTACTCAACAAAGACAAAGATCAAATACTGTCATGTGTGGTTTTGACAGTTTAATGTTTAGGATTTTATTGGTATAATTTAGGTTGATATGGAACCTTTAAAGACAGGCCATTAGCTTTACGACATGTAACAACAGTTACATGTAACGACATGTAACAACAGTAACAGTTGAAAAGTAAAAACAAAAACAAAAGACATTTGTAAGTTATTTCACTTTCTATCTAATCTCTCAAGACAGATTCTCTAAACAAATCAAACAAAACAGAGAGGGCGCTGTTTTTCATTTGACGATGTGTTCCCAGATTGCCTTCTATCAAACCCTAACACTAACCAAAGCAAATCCTAAAGTTAGAACAAACACAGGACCAATTATTGTCTACAGCACCATGACAGGAGTCACGAGGGCTCAGACAAGCTGTAAAGAAAGGTTAGAACAAATATATTGGAGGGGGAGGGGAGGGCATAAGCATAAGTCCAATAGAGTGAAGTACAAATAATTATGCCAAAACAAGACAGGAAGGAGATAGATATCGATGGAATGAAGAAGGCAGATGACATGAGACGAGAGCTGTGTGAAGGAAGTACAGTAGGTGAGTACAGACAGACAGACGTCATTAGGGTGATGGCAGATGGATGAAAAGGAAATAGATCCGGTGTGATGGCGTGGTTTCTTTAAGTACCTTTCAGGAGCAGATGTAAAAGGACAGTTCTCTGTCACCAGTCAATATGCCTCGGTGGAGCAGAAGCCCGAGGGAACCTGTTCATAGTGTCATAGGCAGGGATGCTACAGTGGTAACAGACACACACACATACACACACAGGGGACACCGTCATCAGCCAGATGGGACATTCTCAACTGCCTCGATTGTTGTTAGGGCAGACATCATGTGAAAATTGTACCAGGCACGGAAATTGCACCGACTCTGTCACTGACAGCAATGTGTCTAAAATGTAGATTTTGCGCCCGGGACAATTTTCACATTACACACCAGCTGCTCTCCCATGAGCCTCAGCATGATGGCACAGTTGTTACACAGGTCAGAGAGCAGAACACCTGGTCTATCTATTTTGAGGGCTTAAGAGTGGTTAAACAGCACCTAATTCCAATTGGAATTATTTTGAGGGTAACCGTGCAATTAGGTTTCATTCCAAAATGCCATACTCTGTCCTCTCAAATGTCCTGAATATGAAAGGCAAAGGTTCCAAGAAGAATCCAAAAGTCCCCCCCCCCCACCACCACCACCACAACCACCACTTTCCATCAGAGCAGACATTGTGGAACAAATCACATCAATTCATGCAATAAAACAAAGATTTCAAAATGTCCAATTAGTAGAAGTGATGGAATATAATTATGGGAGCAAAAAGCATCTAGTGACTGGTTTCCTCAGACATTTTCTGTGTGTCTTTGCTCTCTGCCTGCCTTCAAAGTAGTTTGTCTAAAGCTGATTAGACAGCCTGATCCAACAAAAAAAGAACATGTTAGAACAAGTAGACAAAACAAGCTGGCATTTTCAGTTGTCACACCAAAGCATTCAGACATGCTTGCCTCTCTCTGAATAAAAGGACCAGGTGTATATTCGTTGGAGTTTGGCTGACTCTAGACAGAGGAAACAGGAGGATTTTCATTCCGCGTGCAGAGCGAGCATGCAGTGGGTTAGTGACTTAGTGATACATTAAGACCCCAATAAACACGTAATAGTTTACAATAACACGTTTAGTGAAACTGAAAAAAGATGAGGATAGAACATTGTCAGACCAAAAAGTGGGCCAACTATTTGTATCACCTTCCTACCAAAACCAAACATGCCGTACACCGGGAGTGTAGTCAAATATTTTGTTCAATGACCAAAGAAAATACCAGCCTGGTCACAAAAGAAAAACATTGGCATTGTGCGTGACTGCAAACCACAGATACATTGAATGTTGACTTTTCTAGACGTAAAAAAAAAAGTTGCATATCAACGTTTCACTTATGTCGACTCAATCCTATATGCCTATATCACGTACAACTGTATTTGCCATTTCAAAATAGATTATACCGATTCCAATGGTGGACAATAACAAAGTACATTTACTTGATTTCTGTACTTATTTTGAGTATCTGTACTTAACTTTAGTATTTGGTTTTTGCGAAACCAGACTTTCACTAAATTTCAAATACAAATATTGTACTTTTGACCCGAAAACTTACATACACTGACCACTTGAAGCCATATTACAAAAATGTAGAAATTAGCAGATCTACAAGGTCACAACGTGTCACATCGTTAAACGCCAGATTTTAAACGCTGAGAATGCTTGTATCTGTGGTATGAATAAACATACAGTGGCAATGTTTCTTCTGTGGCTTTTGAGTTGGAAAGTAGGTACTGTACATAGCAGACACTGTTTTCTTATAGTGGCAACTGTTACTTTTTACAGCTGTCTGATCGTTCCATGGTTGAGGAGCAATTAAGGATGCAAAACATCCCGCTGACCTCCAGATGTGTGTCTGAATGATCAGTCAGCTCCCTGTGGGCATGCATCGTGCCATTGCATTCATCCGACTCATTAAGCTCATTAACACATGGCCTTCCCGAGCCATCCAGCATGCCTCCACTCTCAAAAAACATGCATGCAACACCATTATTACTACTATGGTATTTACCTTGTGATTATCAGATTCGGGGATACCTTGTATACGCTTATGATAACCATTATTACCAATGTCCAAACAGAAAACACGACATTGCATACAAAAAAGGGAATGAAAAATGCATGATATACTGTATGGCATGCTTAAGCTTTTTCCCCCTCTTGCTTTCAAAATCCCTATAGTACTATCAAGTGTCAGGACAGAATTGTACATTTATAAAGCCTTTAAATATAATTTATATTATATATATATATATATTTAAAAAAGAATCTTACACCATCTTACAAAGACAGGCGGATATGGTGCTTTTGTAAGGTAATGATTATAAGAGCCCTTATTGAACAGTAAGGGGGCACTTTTTCAAAGAGAGCATACGACAACAAGCGAAACCATCCACCCAGTTAAGAGCAATTACTGTAGCTTAGAAAAAAAGACATAAGAAGACCAGCACCAAGAGTTCAGTAGTTATATGTACAACAACACACCCAGAGAGACCAGTGACAGAACGATGCGCAAGAATGGAAGCAGAGAGGAGCGGAAATCGTGTAACGAAGCTTACGTTTTCATGGGTAGCTCAATGCTATAATGATACAAAAAAACAGATGTAAACATGTTAATGAGATCTTCAGCAACAGACACGTCCCAACAAAGGCTCTGTGCATCAGTATTGATCCAGTGACGGGAAAAACGTCACGGATCAGCCGTTGACGTCTCTATTGCATGTGTGCACCGGGATAGGGGGAGGTTGGGGGATCGGCGGGGAGGGTTGCAGCGGGACCCATGACATGCAAATCCATCAACTCCTTCTTTTTTAAAGTGCAGAGTGCTTGACAGAGAGGAATGAAACGGAACAAATGAATGGGAAAAATAAAGACAACAGATGGAAGATGGAACCAGTAGAAATGGTTATCACAAAGTAAAATGCCATGTCCCCGAGACAGAGGAACTACAAGAGAAGAAGAGTGGAGGAGAGAACAGATTAACAGAGTGGACCACCACGTCTACATGGCACACACACATTTACATAATATCGTCGTTGTCAGGCAGAAAACCTGTATGTCCATATTTCATCTTTTGTTTCTTTCATAAACGAATGCCCCATTTCATACTTGACAGTGTCGCACAAAAGTGCTGAAAGTAAGCCATTTACCATGAGAGGGAGTGGGTTGTTGGCTGATTTACCACTGTTTCAGCGGCTCGTGGCAAACAACCCTGAAACAGTGGTAAATCAGCAAACAAGTAACAACCCACGACCTCGAAAGGTAAATTGCTTTTCTACCACTTTTTCCATATAAATGAAAGAAAACACAGTTCTAACTTGCAAGGATCTTTAGTTACAATCATTAATTGTTTCAGTGGGCGGGGTCCATGAGCCAACTCAAGGTTGTTGGCCTATTCACCACTGTTTTAAACCAATCAGAATTCAGTATTTGAACATGTGACTAGAAAAAGTGGTAGAAGTAGCCAATCTACAAGCTCACACAACATGTTGTTGAAAAGCAAAGGTTTTGGATATACATTATAATGTTTCCACCCAACAGCGACACTATGCATACGTTTCAGTGTTTGTATTGAGTCTTAAAAATATATTTTCGTATATAGAAAAATAAATAGATCATTTCACTTGTTTCCAATTTCACCTTGTTCCAGTTTGTCTTGATGCTATAAGAATGAGCAATCTTATGTAAAGATACCAAAATGTACAAGATTTTGAAGACTCAATATCAAAACGACTGTAAATATGACGTTTTTTTGGCACTGTACAAAAGGAAGAAAGGAGTCGAGTTATTAAAGCCATTAAATAAAAATAGGCCTCTGGTCTTAATGGGTTAAATTTACATGTACTGTAAAGACAACCAAACAGTAGTCAGGGAATTTTAGCAGAATACCTGTCAAAGCTGGGAATACATTTGTTACCAAACGATTTCTTCACCAATGTGTTCATTAAGGTGTCTGGTAGTAACATATCTAACAAAGATTGAAATTCAACATCCCTAGGAGAATCTTTGACAGCTAGGGTAATTCTGGGTCTCATTCACTTACTATACACTATACTAGAAGGCAGGGGTGGGCAGCATTTATTTTCAGAGGGCCTTACTAACTACGTTAAAGTAAGTGAAAGGCCACACATTGTACAATTGAATTGAAACTGATGTTAAAACTGCATAAATTAGACAATTTAGACATGCCAGACGACTTTACAATGAGGTCCTTTCACAACGAGACAGCTGTACTGTACTCTGGCCTACAATAAAGATATTATAGTTTATTCGTTTTATGAAAGAATCTGCGTAAATGCCATATCATCTTTTAAATTAGCCTAAACATGTATACTGTATCTTATCTGACATGCACCACTCCATAGGTCACTGATAAAACACATTAGATGATGTTATAAATAAGAACTCAAGGTTGACTATTTCACTGTTACATTATAAACAAAAACATGTGAGTACATCATACGGCGGTATGTACTATGTACTCAAATGGTCAATATTAATTACTGTTAATTGGAGTCAAGTTAAATCAATTTATAGAATGTAGTTTCTTTAGGTTTTTTTTTTCTCTCTTTTTAGGCCCAACATCCATTGGGCCAAAAACACTCCCAAAAGAACGATGGTTTAGTGGTGAGTCATCACTTTTCACAGTTGTATGGGGTCCATTGTTGGCCCAAGGAATGTTTTTCGTGCAAAACAAATGCTTCCAATGGATTCAGAATAATGAAAAACACCCCTCACATCCCACTTAAAGCATATCTTTTGGCAGTAATTTTTTCCCCTTATAGTAGTGTGTAGTAAGTGAATGAGACCCAGAATTACCCTAGGTGTCAAACATTTTGCTAGGGATGTTGAATTTCAATCTTGGTTAGATATGTTACTAGACACCTTTACGAACACATTGGTGAAGAAATCGTTTGGTAACAAATGTATTCCCAGGTTTTATTAATATTCCCTGACTAAGTACACTATCCACTGCCTCCATCTAAATATTTAATAGCTCATTCATGTATTCAATGGAGAACATGAACCGCACATCTACCTATTGAATGAACTATTGAATATGTAGGTACAGTACAGTAGGTAGCTGGACTATAATTGCCAACTTTATTTGGACAAAAGTGGAGTTGGATTAAGCTACACTAGATATTAACTTAAAATAGTAGAATGAAGGCTACTTACTCGTCATAAACATCCTCTGTGTCCATTCGGCGGTAGTACTTGGCTAGTTTCACTGCCAGGATGATGCTAAGCAACAGGAACAGAGTGCTGAAGCCCAGGCCCATCCAAAATGTGTTCTGTTACAAAGACAACATTCACACATCAAGACATCATGATGCTCTTTCTTCGAAAATGTTTTTGACAAAGTATAATAGCTTTAATTGCTTTTACATGTCACCCACCTCTTTCATGTATCTACAATGTACGGTCTAATGAAACAAATTTTTTTTTTTTTAAAGTATCTCCAGAAAATCTCCATAATGCCCACATTTATGGCAATTCATATTTCAAATGTTATATCTGTCAAAAATGAAATATACACTGTATAATTAGTTTTTGCAATATATCACAGATCGTCTGAACCATCTGTTAAAATGACCGGTTTTGTCTTTAAGGAGAGTGCTTGTGGCTTTACAGACACATTCTGTTCCAACTCAATGTCAATTAGCCAGAGGTGGGATCTGTAGAGGCTGGAAGAGGGGCTTTAATGAGCAGCTTCCTGACTCTGCTTCTAACCAGACCCCCCCACCGGCACAACACATTATGGGTTCATGGTCGGACTGTTAACAAAATACAAGTAATTCTACCATTTTACTTCTTGTCCCCTAATTCTCAAAGTGGCCCTTCTTTGTTACGTGACTACTCTATGAGGTCTCACATGATCACACAAATCTAGGAGAATTTCAAGGGCGCTAAGGACCTGTTAAAAGAATAAGAGAGTTTGCACATCCACTATAAAAACCCAGATGTGGGACAAACTGATCAAAGGGCAGGTGAAAAGACAGAGTCTGCACACTGGAAAGTGACTTGCTCCCAGTCAGTTCATTAACGTTTTGACCCGTCTTCACCAGAATTCTCATGAAGACCTAACGGCCATAAACTGACTGGGAGCAAGTCACTTCCTTTCCAGTAAGTGCACTGCATTTCTTTTTACCCGCTAAGGACTTGACCCCATGACTTGCATCTTGAACATAAAAGCCATGGATTTTACATAACACTTAACTGGCTTGGGAAGGAAGCCATCTTTGTTTATGTTTGCATGTGTGCATAACGCGTGCAAATACAGTTTATGCATAAAAAAACATGGATTTTACCTAACACTTATGTTACTGGCTTAGGAATGAAGCCATCTCTGTTTATGTTTGCACGTGTGCATAACGCATGTACATACAGTTTATGCATGGGAAAGGACATGTGGAGCAAGTGTGTATATTTGTGTATATGTGAGTGGGCCGAGCGAGGTCAAATGTTCAGAATTCACTCTACGGTTTCTGTGTGTGTGTGTGTGTGTGCGCGCGCACGCATGTGTTGCTGGGAGGAAAACACCTTATCAATCTCTTGAACCACACACACACACACCGCACATACCATACATATATACTACACACAGACAATCAGCTTGCAGACACTTTACGATTGCCACACTCACTGCACATGCAGAAACACAAACACACACCCCCATTAGGTTTTTAAATACAACATAACATTACATAGGCATCTACGTAACCTATAGTTTCTTGTTACCATATCTGGCTGGGACATTTGGAGGTAAACCATGTGTGTGTTTTCATGTCTGTAAAATGTACAGCGTTATGTCTGGACCTGTTAGAACACTCTGTACGGTACATACCCACTCTAGGAGACATGTGCCTTTGACTTACGCTGCATTCAAACAGTAGGGAAAGATATTTTTCCCGTTGTTTCATTTGCAAAGTTAACTTTGACAGAGTTGAGTTATTTCAACTGGTGCGAAGATGATGAAGAGGTGAATTTCCTGCATTTGTATCACCTGGTTCACTTCATTTCCCAATGCAACACAGCGATAATTTTCTTCTTCTTTCTTTGCATCAACTATGTAAATTATGTAATTGTGCTGTCATTAGGTGGTTGCTTCTATCCAAAGCACCATTCTCTATGAGTGTCCTGCTCTGCAAATGGAATTGCACAGGGAATGATCCACTCAAACTTGTAATGTTAGCCCCATTCTCTTCACATTGAGCAAAACAGGCTATGGATCCTATTAAATCTGGTTAAACTAACCCGTTAAACTATGCAGAGAATCAAGCCATGGACACTGGCTATCAAGAACCCCCAAATTCATATGTATTTGGGCACGAACCCCGGGTTGGAAATATGTTGTTTGTGTTGTGAAAACCCACACACATCCTCTCCCCTAAGAGTTGGGTTTCAGAAGAGCTCTGAGGTCATTACCATGGAATCAACCAGGAAGCTACAGGCCATGATTTCAACTGTATCCACCATGTTGCTGAAAGGCTTGCAGGCTGCTACCTCCATAGCTAGCTGCAACACAAACAGAGAACAATCAAACAGTCATAATGGAGATAATTGTGCAGAGTCAATTAGATCAGGGGTCTTCAACGTTTTCAGGCCAAGGACCCCTTAGTTGAGAGAGAGAGAGAGAGAGAGAGAGAGATGAAGCAGGGACCCCCACAACCTTTTCATAGATTCCATATAGTTTCATCGTTTGACAGCACAATCATCAGTGTATTTTGGATTCATGTCAATTTGTGTTTACAGATATTTAACCAATACTTTAATAAACTTGACCTTTCACTCTGCTCTTTTTCCCCCTCTAAACCAAACCTCTTTGCTGAAAATAGCCGATCTACAAGCTCACAACGCCTCGCGCTGGCATTGTGAGCTTGTAGATCTGCTATTTTTGGCTAAAGTTCTCCAAATATGGACGCTAGGGTTGAAGTGGTTAATATAAAAATGGAGAAAAAACAGTTTCTATCACACAAAGATTTGGAGGACCCCCTGTAGTAACTCTGAGGACCACCTAGGGGTCCCGTACCCCCTGTTGAAGACCCATGAATGAGATGATTTCTTGTAATTGTGTGCAAGTGAAAGGTCTTGTTTTTTATACATTGTTATTGTTTGACAGTAGGCCTAACTGCCTAGCAGTCCTATACTACAATCGGAAAAGGGTGGATCCTGTGAGGTTGAGCGTGCCGCTTCCCCCAGGCAGACCAATTGCCTATATTGGTCATGGTCATACTGATTACAGACTGTCGTATTAATTCTTTACGCAAAACAAGTGAACCGAGCAATATATTCAGGGTAAACAACTCAACAGGGCCTTTTTTCAGATTTGTTTTGCATTTTCACAGCAGGATCTAACAGAAACCAGCATGCCACAAAGCAAATTCCTGGACTTTATAGAGACTGACATTGTTATTGGCCCACTCTATATTTATACCCAAACATGCAAAGCTCTTTACCACAGCACACAACATCCTATATTCCAGTAATCTGTGGGCACAACATCATGTACATCCTGTGTGTCATTATACAACACCATAGCGAGCTTTGAGCATCTATGACTTAATGAATTACCACTCAATACTTACAGAGGTCATGACCCACTCTAGGTATTGATGGAAGTAGCTACGAATGGTCCCTTTGTATTTCCCTGTTTCCTGGGAAAGATTGGAAAATATATCAGTTGGACTTTATCCCTGCATTGAATGGAGTCACCTTTACACTGAATTAAAGTAACGGTGCATACCTGGTTGATCAAATGTGTTGCATTTTGAGAGATGAGATACTGGGCAGCGTCAATGGCATCGAGGACAACCAAGACTTTATTCTGAAAATGAATAAAACGAAAGGAGAATTAAGTCTGTTGACTTTAAGCATATTAAACTAGAAACAGCTATCTCCAACCGCACACTTCATACTTTATCTCCTACTTTTGAAATGTTTATGTATGTTGCACAATGAATTTCACACTGACCGGCAGATCTGAAGCCGTCCTCTGTAGAAACCTCATGCTCTGGTTCAGTGTGCTCTGTAAGAGGAAATGAACAATGCAAATGAACACTGTCGAACAGCAGCGGTTACATGCTGGGGTCACCTAGGAATACATGTATGTACACCAATGAAACACAGCGGAGTGGGAGTTGCAGGCAGGGAACCAACCAGACTGTAGCATAATCTATACTGCACGGTACACATTTCTTGCCGACAAGAACGAAAACTTCATCTCGGCATGCTTTCACTACAATCAGAGGGATTACCCGCGCTCAAGGAAATGTCCATCCTGGGATTCAAACCCAGTTCCTCGCACGGGAGATTTCTACCAATGAGCTAAGATGGAACGTATGCGTGGTCAGGGGAGATATTGTGCTTTGAGCTTCAGGCAATACCACTTGTCAGCTTGTAGTGGCCCCACCCGAACACAGGGTCAAAATGTCTCAATAGAAGAGCTGTACATCTCCAAACACTGCAAATGTACTAGTTATGTTCTAGTAATACTCTGCATTACAGATTTGTCAAAATAAACGTTTTGTTCACACAAAAAAAGGATCTGGATTGCAGCTTTAATGTTAAAGTTAAGATAATGCTGAATAAGTGTGTGTGCTGAAATGTGAATTGTTCTGGATGCTGCTCGTGCCTAAATAAATAAAAAGTGTGTGAGGGACATGTCCGTGAGTACTGGTGATCCCTCTGATTGCTGGGAACTCTGCTACATCGTGCACCCTCTAGGCAAACTGCAGGAATACAATTCATTAGTCAGCTTTCACTAAAGACACGCAGAGGAAAACTTCTAATTTGACAAACACGAACATGAATTTCATTCCAATATGAGAAGTCCAGGGACTGCCAACCACATTACTGCCAATGGAAACATCTAAAATCTGAAAGGTGAATTTAGAAATGTTCAAAAATGTGCTACCACTATTTTGGAGAAAGAACGAAACATTCTAACTGGTTTTATTATGAACACAAAATACATTACACGACCACGTCTTACAACACGTTCATACAGTATGATACTTAGGTTTCATTGTGCACCAAATGATGGGAGGGAATAAATGGAGTGGAGGGAACACAAACGGAGAAGGTGTACACAGTTTGACTCAGGATAGAGATGCTTACCCTCGCTCTAACATATTTCTGGATGTTGAATGCGGTTTTAGCAAATAACAGAAACAGACAAAGAAAACATCTGAGATGCAATGTACAAGCAGAAGCCCCAAATGTCAAAGTCCTTATTAACCCATTAAGACCTGAGGCCGATTCTACAACTGCCCTCTAAATTGGTAGTTCTCAAACATTTTCGTAATTCAAAATGATTGAACATTTACTTTTCAGGAACTTTCAAGATTTTTCAAAAATATATCAAAATAAGCAGAGCCTTTATATCTGCTTGTATATACCTGCTATTTTTTAACATTTGAGAAAAACCTTGAAAGTGTTTAACCCCCTTAGTTAAACCCTATATGTGAGTTTGTAGATGTTTACAGAATTTCACAGAATATTTGCCTATTATGACATGCGCAGAACAGGAATGCTAGGGTACATATTCCTCGTGACACTGGCCGGACGGGAGGTCAACTCGAGCTTTCATCATTTCAATAATTTGAAAGCATAGTTCTTAATCTTTCACACCCAAGCTGGAAATCATCACAGCCACTATTATTTGTCACAGTGTACCGCCCCAACTGGCCCCTACACTCTAATTCTATCTGAATTCCCAGAATTCTTGTCAAGTTTGGTCCTCGTTTCCTCAGGGATGGCTCAGCAGCCTAGTGTGTATTTGGACAGTCTCTCCCCAATCGAGCTCTCTGAATTTCCCCTCGATTACAACTTCCTCCAAGTCAACGACCTGTCTCCTCGATCCAGTCCCCACTAGATTACTTGAAGAGGTCCTGACCCAGATTGGTCCATCCCTACTCAATAATCAAACCGCAGTAATCGAACCTCTTCTCAAAAAGCCTACCCTCGATCCAGGCCTTTTAGCAAACTATAGACTAGAGGTCTTCACGGGTCCAATTTTAACAACCCAAACCCAAATGGACCCGGGGAAAATGGAGCTGGACCCAAATGGCCCCGTCTATTATTTGGAATTTGAGAACCGTTACCTGAGCAGCCCCGGAACACGATGGATCCGGGCCGAATGGCCCTGCCTGTTATTACAAAAATTAGATCCGATAACGGGGCAGAGATGTCGGAACCGGAGCCGAGATCCGAAATGACCGAATGTCAACGTTATTATGAAGAGGTGTAAAAAGTATTTCTCTCTTACCGTTGCATGTTCCTGCTCACCCCTGGACATTAACGTATTTCCCAGTCAATAATGTGGACAGGAACAATAAATCCACGTTTTCTTTAGATCATTGTTAATGATAATCCACTGTTAATTTATGTCGCAGCAGAGCATATTGTTTTGTTTAGCATTAAAAGTAGTGCCAGTACTTCCTGAAAAGTCACGTGACGCAGCAAGGCAGCCAATAGCACTGACCGGAGGAAAAAAAAGGGGGGTGCGGGGGTGATTGACAGATGTAACAGCCAATCGCCGGGGGTTACACCCCGCCACTCCGACATGTCTCCTTTCCGACATGTCACCATTCCGTCACTAACCCTATCTCTAACCCTTACCCTAAACTAACCTCTATGGAAGTGTCGCCACTCCGACAATAAGAAGTCAATTTCGGAGTGGCGACATGTCGGAATGGAGAGCGACACCCATCGCCGGGTCCATTCAGGTATCATGGAACCGCTCTTGTCACGATCAGAGAACCGGCGCACTCCATAGTGGCACCGAACCGCACCGAGGTAAATGGCTCGTAAACGGCCCCGTTACCCGGCTTGGACCGGGTCAGATCCCGCGTAGTTTCAATCTCGGAAAGATCTCTACTATATGCCCGAAGATGGGGGGGGGGGGAAGAGGGGGAAAAGGTAGTAGACCCCTCTGAGATGTCCCTGAAAATCGGTCCCCAAATGTGTGACACGAATATCTGACGTGGAGAAGCTATTAGAGAATTGGTTATTGATTACCATGCCCTGCTCCATGGGGAGGACCTGGTGACTGTGGATCTGCCGCAAGCTGTTGGCATGGTCCTTCAGAGCCGTCTGCAAAGTGCCTTTGGGCTGTCAATACACACACACACACACACACACACACACACACACACACACACACACACACACACACACACACACACACACACACACACACACACACACACACACACACACACACACACACACACACAGTGTAATTTTAACGTTTTACGACAGATCATAAACACAAGATAATTCAAGTGGACATGAAGCACGAGCACATGCATTCCTTTCCCTTCTAACCACTAGCAATCTGTCACTATTCTGCCAGCCAACCAATAGCAGTCCATTGTTATTTTTGCCCCATGTCCAAAAGGAAGTAATGTAGACCTGCTTCCTGAGTGACTAAAGCAAATTGGGGTCCAGGGACCCTCTGGTTCCTTGAGGGGGTTTCCAAATGCACCCTTACAGGTCTGCAACTCTGAGAGTGTACCAATAGGAAACAAATGGAACCTTACGGGTCAATTTTGGTTCCATTTGTACACTCTCAGAGTTATAGGGCTCCATGACCTTTTTAAGTTTGAGAACTACTGGACTAGAGCTGACACGATTATTACATATTGTATCATATTTTACATATCACAATTATTTGACATAATCACAATTATTCAAAAATAGAGGATGTAGATCGGCTATTTCCACTATCAATGTTCTTTTTCAAGCTAAAGTTGTCAAATATGTAAGTAATTTCTTTGTATATTTAGGTTAAGCGTCATATTTGCCATGTGAAACTTCAAAGGCTAAAAGCCAAACAGGAAAGTAATTGTCGACGACAGAAACACAATTAAATCGTTAATCGCGATTATTTGAGTGACAATTAATCGTCATTTGAAATGTCATAATCGTGACAGCTCTATAGGGTGTGCCAAATGTAGTTCTAAGAGCGGCCATTTCTTGGGTAAACACAGCCTTACACAGGTGTTCTGATTGGAGTAAAGCATTAGTTCTATGCAATCAAACAATTGAAACACCTGTGTTTTGTCCCAAAAGATGGCCGCTAAGGACTACAATGACGTAGCCGCTGGCACACACTATACTGGACTCCTGCCCTGGCCAGGGCAGATGGACAGCAGATGAATGCCAGCCCAGCAGGCGTAGGGGAGGATGAGGAATCAGGAGCAGGGGGGACACTCTTTGATCAGGGAGGGTTAATAGCCCTGACAGGACCCTTGCTCCGGACTCACAACTACTTCAGGAAATGAATGTGTCATGTGCTGGCCCCCACCAGTGTCAGCCACCCTGAAGGCATGGAGCACTCAAACCGTAGCCTGGGGCCAGCCTAGATACTAATGCATCTAGCTAACTAACTGCAGTATCATTGCCTCCTTGTTTTAACATGGGTCGGGATGTCTAGCTGGCTAGGCTACTCAAACCGCTCCCAGAGATTACACTATGTGTCTGCTTTCCAGCGGAGTAGAGGATAGCCGTGGTGGAAAAAGTACTTAAATTGTTTTACTTAAAAGGAGCTATAGTCAACCTTTTCTTGAAAAACGGATGCTAAATTAAAAATAATGTTCAAAAATATTTTATAAAAGAAATATGCTTCATATATGTGTTTCTGTTCAAAGATTTCCACAAAAAGCGTAAAATAATGATAAAATAATAATTTTGGCAATTGTCAGGCTGACACTTTGTTTACATCCTATCAATTCATATAAAAGAATAGTTCAAGTTTTCAAATGTATACAAATATTTAGAAAATATCAGAGCTTGTAGATCGGCTATTCAAATGTGTATGTTTTTTCGTAAAGTAAAGCCCTGCTTCATCATACAAGACTGTCGCACAAAACTAGTGAAAATAGCAGATCTACAAGCACACAACACCTCGCAATGAGAGGCGTTGTGTGCTTTTAAATCATTTTCAAAAGGATACATAAATACAAAACGAATGGTTTTGGACATACACCCGACAACGACAGTGCAGAGAGGTTTGTATGGCAACAAGGCGGTCTCACCATGAGGTCTGTCTGAGCCTCAAGCTCATTGGCAAATGACAACAGGTCCACCTCAGTGACTCCTTTGTTGACCTGGAGATTATTGGAAATAAAGCATAACATTTCCATTTTATTCCTCAGTGCAGCACATTCACACTTATTACTAGTACTGTATGTCTCAACTTAAGCACTTGTAACCGTAGCGGCAAACCCTAGCGACAAACATTTGGCGAACATAGCAGATCTACAAACTGAGCTTGTGGATCGTCTATTTTCGGCAAAGAGATTTGGTGTAAATCAAAACATTTTATTTAGTTTCATCCATCTGCTCGCTGTCACTCTGAAGTGGGAATGAAAGAGTCAGATTCATGTCATATTTGACGTTTCAAAAAAATGTGTGACTCTTCCTGACAGGTCAGGGTGTCTAGCACAGTCCCTGCCCGGTCTGTTCCTACGCTCTCTTTGCTTTGGCAGAGATAGTTTGGGATAATCAAGCGTCAGCATTCCTGGACAGATGGCAGCAGTGTACTGAATTGCACGCTGCAGCTGATAGGGACGCAGAGCATGCATGTCTGCTGTGTGTCACTGGAACTGACAGAGGATGAATGTGGAAGTGGTCACTGGCAGGCCCACGTACTGTACTGACTGCTAAAGAGCATGAAATCACATTACTGCTCGTTTTAGTGACCATTACCACTAAATGGGCTGTTAGAAGACACTGTGTGCGTGTGTGTGTGTGTGTGTGTGTGTGTGTGTGTGTGTGTGTGTGTGTGTGTGTGTGTGTTAGGGCATAAACGAAAAAGTCGATAAGTGGACTCAGTTGACTTCATTACACAAGTCGACTCCCACCAGAGAAAGTCGAAAGTCCAAATTGAAAAAAGAAAAAAGAAATACTTTCTATTGTGAAAATAGCAGATCTACATGCTCACAACGCCTCGCATTGCGAGGCGTTGTGAGCATGTAGATCGGCTATTTTTACAATTTCTGCCTCTATATATTTGACAATTTTTTATTAGAAAAGTCCTTAAATTAGCACTTTAGAAATGTGAAGATACCCTCTATACACTTAAACTTTGTGTTGGTTTGTTTACAGTTGAGTGAGAAAACAATGTTTCACATTAAGTTAATCATCTGGGGACCCCCCAAAATAACTGGGGGGTCGTGTGTGATGTGATGACGTCATCAAATCATAAAGTCGACTTCAACTCACCTTTTTACTGAGTCGAGTAGACTTGCAAAAATCACAAGTCGTTAATGCCCTAGTGTGCATGTGTGTGTGTGTGTGTGCACGCGTCTCACCTCCTCCAGATAGTCTGCGTAGTTGATGTCGGACAGGCCAGCGTCAGAGAAGGCCAGGAGGTTCTGCCTGCCCTCTGCTTCAAGCAGCACGATTCCCCTCAGGTCGATCTTGATCCCGTCCAGCCCACCCACCACGTCCCTAGTGAACTGGACATGCCACATGGGATTAAAGGGCAATTCGCGCCGAGCATGATAGCGATAACTATGAATATGTTGTTTTGAAAATCGTTCTAACTCAAATGGATGGCAGTGTGCACACCACAACTATAATGACAACTGTTGCCGTGGACGATATAGTTTGGATCACTTATTGTACTATTATTGTAGCATTGACAGCCATTCCAAATCCGTCGGACAACTGGGATGCAACATGTTACTCAACCTCGAAAATGTGTTATTAATCAAAGTTCAAAGTACATTTTATTTGTCATTTACGTGCTTACAAATGAAAACCCAGGACCAGCATTGTACAGTAAACAAAAAGGAAAGAAAGGGGGGAAAAAATAATTAAAACTGAGCAGCATATTAACTAGACCAGGTCAACCTGGTTGTGCCAGACCCCCTGTCTGTCATCATCATTTATGACATCATGCCTTTTGTAGGCATGTCATCATCATGTCATCATCATATATACCCTTTATATAGAAAAGGGACAGACCGACATTTGCTTATGTAGGCCTACCCATTTCATGGGTCTGGCAATAACAGTATAGCATCCAGCATTTATCAAATCAGGATGACACGACAGCATGATGACATAACTATTAATTTACCGAATGTCTGTCTGTCCGCCGTCTGTCTGCATGCTGACATCACTGACACTAAATAAACAGTGTCGCCATCATAACAGCAGCATGCTGAAACAATGCCCAAATGACATCACTGACTGACATCACTACAGTGCCCAAATTTGGAGATGACATCACAGACTGGCCTGGACACAGAACACCATATATGGGCATAAAAAAAGAGCCAGACAGGCGGATACAACGGGTATTGCACAACTGGATATCAATGGTGACTATTCTTCCCAACGGGCACCGGTCTGGGTTCTCCAACATTACTTCTGAGAGTTGGAGTTGGAGTTCACCAGTCTAACAGCCTCTATTAGGCATCTAGGCCCACCTGTTCTAGCCTGGGGCCAGCCTATATACTATGCAGCTAACTAGTAACTGCGTATATCCATGTTTTAACATGTGTGGGGATGAAGTCTAGCTCCAGCTAGGCTACACCTGTTCTAGCTTTGATGCACCGCAGTTTCCATGGGGGAGGGGGGGGTCATTTCCTAGGACAGTGGTGGGAAGCATTTATTTTCAGAGGGCCTTACTAACGACGTTAAAGTAAGTGAAAGGCCACACATTGTACAATTGAATTGAAACTTGAAACACATAACTTAAGAATGATGTTAAAACTGCATAAATTAGACAATTAGACATGCCAGACTACTTTACAATGAGGTCCTTTCACAACGAGACAGCTGGACTGCACTCTGGCCTACAATAAAGATATTATAGTTTATTAGTTATATAAAAGAATCTGCCATATCATCTTTTAAATTAGCCTATACATTTATACTGTATCTAATCTGACATGCACCACTCCATAGGCCATTGATAAAACACATTAGATGATGTTATAAATAAGAACTCAAGGTTGACTATTTCACTGTTACATTATAAACAAAAACATGTGAGTACATCATACGGAGGTATGTACTCAAATCGTCAATATTAATTACTGTTAATTGGAGTCAAGTTAAATCAATTTATAGAATGTAGTTTCTTTCTTTCTCTCTTTTGGGGGGGGGGGGGGGGGGGCGTCATTTAGTTTTTCTTTGATGACTTTGAGGGCCGGATTGAGATGGTCTGTTGTTATTTATTTCATAATCATATTGATTTGTGGTTAAAAAAGTATAAATTAATTTGTGATAAAAACATTGAGTTAATAAATAGTAAACAGTTAAAAAGAAATGCTATTTACAGTTAAAAACACAATTTGTGTTTTATTTGGAACCACGTAAGACATTTTATTTTGAAGAGAACAACAGGAAGTTACGTTTTGGTTTAACGTTGTGTAATGTGACAACCTGAAAACAGCCGGGAAAACTATACTTCCGTTTGCTACAGTGCTGTTGTGATATTGTGCAAGAGCCGGCCAGCTAACGCTGCTGTAAACCAAAGCCATTTTTGTATCTTTTTCTTCGTTTGTATTCAACCTACCAGAGCACTTCAGTAAACTTTGTCTAAAACGTTTTTTTCACAGACTATTATTTCACCCCTTTTAAGAACTTTCAGTACATGGTCAAAGGGCCGGGTCCGGCCCCCGGGCCTTATGTTGCCCATGTGTGTCCTAGGACCACTAACAACTATCTTAAAGCAGGCCCAACAGCGCCTTTATTTCCTCAGGAGGCTGAGGTAGGCTGGCCTAAATACCTCAGTGCCGGAGGCTTTCTAAAGGTTTAAGATGGAGAGTATTCTCACATTCTCCATCACCGTATGGGAACTGCTCTGCACCGTAGAGGGTGGTGAAAACTGCAGTACTTGTTTTTTCTTGCCCTGAACTGGGAACCAAAGTGGGTGTGTCACTATTCTACTGGTTGGAAGATGCAATGCGGTATAAACAATGGCAAAAGCAAGCGGGGAAAAAAAACATAATTAAAAAGAAAGAAAAGAAAAGGGAAACTGTATCCATTGAGAATTGAATTTCCCCTGTGAAAGCAATATTCGACACATTGCTGGCCAGAGCCTGGAATCGACTAAGACAAAATGAGGTCGGGAATCGAACCTGGGGCAAATGGGAACTCCTGCTCCCCTGGCGGGATCTCTCTGTATGTTGACAAATTACTTATTATCCTTGCCATAATAATTGTGGGCTCAGGGGAATATACAGTTGTGTACCACCATTGTCCTCCTGACCCTTACTTGCTTGTTACTGTGACTAATATATTATAAACATCACTTACATTACAACACTACTTGGTCTGTAAAATGGCATCAATAAACTGAGGTTCAGTGTAGCAACATACTGGCCATTTAGGAGCCTCAAGGTTATAGCTGTCTTACTACCAGTGTCTTAATTCCTCTTAGCATTACAATGAGCTAAATCAATTGGAACAACATGGCAGAAGAGAGTAAAGACAAAGTCGTATACTGTGGTACTGTCGTTTGTCAAAAAGAACACATCTACAACGCAGCATGTTGTTAGCTGGTAGAGCTCTTCTTTTTGGCAGCAAAACAAAATAAAAACGGCCAAAACAATGAAACAAATAGAAACCCCTGTGCTTAAGTTTACCATCGATGTAAAAGATGTACCGTTTGGAGTAGCAGTAATAAAAAACACTTTTACAAGAGAAACATGGTGTTCATTAGAAACTATTTGGTTTTGGTTTTCTCCCAGTCAATCTTTATAGATTTCTCACAGGGAATCAAATACACAGCTCAAACAGTACAAAAATCAACACAATTGAATTCCAATAGTTGGTTGGCTTTCCATGGTTTATAAGGACCATAACCAGTGTACAGTAAGTTGAAGGCTGACCTATTTTGCTGAATAGCAAGATGCAACCACACCACAGACACAAACAAAACATCAGTTTCCCATCATAAAAAAAAGTCAGTACAGAGTCAGTTTTTGCCCGACACTATAAAGAGAAAAGAACAAAATGTTGGCACCCGTTGTTATTTACTTAGATGATACAGTGTTATATAACCCATGGGCCATGTGCAATTACTTTTACGCTGAAAAAAGATAATAAAAAATAAACAAATTTCTGTAAGGATTTATGTTTAAAATGTTGTTTTTCTTCAAATGTAGCCTACAGTAATTTAGGCTGTGACAAATAATAATAATAATAATAATAACAGATTTCAAGTAGTGAAACAATGTTCAGCTTCTTATAAACCAGTAAAGTATCGTACAAAAGGCACATCACTGTACTGCCATCGGTAGATCAAATTCTTTTAAGTTGATTTTCTTGGAAATAATGAGATTTTAAGGCTCAATACCTAAGATGGATATGTTTTGGAGTGTGATCTACTACATGCTGCCAATATCTTCTACCACATCCTCTGAAATTTCTACTTTGCATAAACCCTCTAGTCTATCTATGTCCTACACATCCCAGATCAGGCTGCATGATTTGTCTCTTTGGCTTTTGTTTTATGTGAGTCATATGTAAAGAGAGGCAGAGATTTCTAGCAATAAGGTGAAGCTAATGGCATAAATACAGTACAGTATAGGGTGTGCACAGCCTGGGTGTGACTGCACTGCACCCAGCTTCACAGAATGAGACCCCATTCTCAGGGTTGGTACACATGATAACATCCTAAAAAAACCTATATTCTTAGTTACCTGGGGTCCCCCAGAGGTCTATACTAAGCCCCCTCCTTTTTCACGTCTACTCAACATATCTTCAACAAAAATAGTCAATTTACAAGCTCACAACATATCGCATTGCGATGCTTTGTGAGCTTGTAGATCTGCTATTCTCTGTGAATGTTCACCCCAGAAATATGGACACTAGGGTTCCTGTGGTTATGTAAAACACTCTTTGCAATGATGACTAATTTTGCAACAAACTCTTTACTGTAAGTTGAAAGGTCAAAATTGAAGAAAATAATGTTGATCTATTGATGTAATGTGAATTATGAATTATAAATACAAAGCACTTGGGGATACACATGTTGCTAACACCCCAATAACTATAACTGAGCAATACAACTCCACCATACATTATTATGAGCATGGAGGGGAGACCACAGCAACTGTTGCTCCCAGTCATTTTGTCAGGGTAGGGCTCACATTCTTCAACTGGTAGGTGTTCTGGCTTTGGAACAAAACTCCTTATATGGCATGTGTATAAAATGATGACAAATGACCAGTGTTGACGTAGCAGAAATGCCAGCCGCTAGCCATGACTTTGTATAACACCAAGACATTTTTATCAGACAGTGTTATCGATTGGCATCCTTTACAATAACAAGAGGCTGGATAATTTTGCAGACTGGCAAGGCTGGTACTAAACGTCTTTGGTGAACAGATAGAGCTGGCATTGGGTCAAGTAAACACTCTAATGAGAGAGTGAGATTAAGAGTTGTTGAAGTTAATTCCATGTTTGTTGTTTTTGTAGAACACTAAGACATTTTTATCAGACGGTGTTGTTTTTGGCACCATGGAGCCATTCTAATACACAGTATTGGAATCGAGCATCGCAGCGGAAGTGGATTCCTGGGGTCACTTAATATTCCCCATTCATTTTCGCCATAGACTTTTACAAATATATTTATAACAATTATGTTAAGCCTCGAACCAAGCCATCCAGGATGGAGGTGAATCCTGATCATATAACCTTTGATCCTATGTGAAAACATATTTTAATATTACATTATTTGATATACTACATTTAATAACTACCCTTTGTTTAGCGATTTTCAAAATGTTCTTTTCATAGAAAAAAAAGGTTATATGGTCATGATTCACCTCCATCCTGGATGGCTTGGTTCGAGGCTTAACATAATTGTTATACATATTTTTGTAAAAGTCTATGGCGAAAATGAATGGGGAATATTAAGTGACCCCAGGAATCCACTTCCGCTGCGATGCTCTATAGGTTGATTCTAAAACATCTGACTGTGACTACTTTCAACCTGTCAGGTGAAAATCTTAAATCTTTTAAACAATTCAATGCAGGCTGCAAGAGAAGCACTTAAAGTAGAGTACTAGGAATGAGTACCGGTATTACTAATAAGGCAGAATACCACTAAGTACAGTAGTGCATGCATGTGGTCTGGCCCACTGCATTTGGGCATACCAATTCATGTCTTTCAATTCAAGTGAAAGTAAATTCCATGTCCAACAGACATGGGACAATGTGCAAGTTAACTGCTCAGAACCTTTTTGTGTGTGTGTGACTGTGAGTGTGACTGTTTCACTGACCAGTGTAGCATTGAGGAAGGAGGAGATATTGAAGACCTTGTCCAGTCGCATAGCTGTGTAGATACCTTTGTTCTCCTTGCAGTCACTGAGAATGACACACACACACACACACACACACACACACACACACACACACACACACACACACACACACACACACACACACACACACACACACACACACACACACACACACACACACACACACACACACACACACACACACACACACACACACACACACACAATAAATGATAAAACAGAAACATGGAATGAAATGTCAGCTTTAAGCCATGAACACCTCCATAGTTTCCAATCTAATGTCTGCTGCCACCCTGTGGGGAAAAAAATACACTACAGGCATATGATCAAACCATTCTGTCCTAAAAGAGCGGAATACAGTATAATGACTTGTTATCCCAGGTTTATGAGACAATTCTGTTTGGAAAAAGGACAGTGGTTCTACGTTCCACGCTATTGAACACATGCCCTCGGAGATGAAGGAAGTTCATGTAATCCCATAAACAAAAGAATTTACACATGAACACCATTTCTACCATAATTACGTTCATATCCATGGAGGATAACAACTACAACTTATGAAATACAAATAACTGGCCAAGTAATTATACAAGAAGTCTTGGGAAGAAACAACTTCCCTTATATAAGTTAATTAAACATCACACATCCAAACTTCAGCAATGCATAAATGTCACGCATAAATACACATCTGGACCTCCGAAGCACAGTGGCTTAAATGCAAGAATAGGTTAGTATTCCTGTGTAAAGGATGACAGAAGCAGACTCATTATTTATGTGTGCGTACAATTTTAATAAATATATAGTAACTGACATAGGGAATATTAATTAAGCACTCCCTATGTAACTGACACTGTATTAGGAATGGAGCTAGTCTTATCTAAATTGATATTCTTTTATTTGGACAAATGATAGTAAAGTATATACAGTGTGTTAATGGATATGAGTTGTTAACCAAGCTGCTATATTACATACTCTACATCAGGGTTCCCCAATTAGTTTTCCCCAAGGGCCGAATTATGTCTACAAGCCGAGGGCCACAACATTGCAACATCCGCTGTTTTCACTACTTTTGTGCAACGGACTTGTATGATTTGCAAAAGAACGTACAAATTTGGAGATACGAGATTTCCACCTGACAACGACAATATACTAGTGCTGTTGCTGCTCTTATACCACCATTATTACTGGGGTTGGTGTGGGCCAGACAGTACCCCCCCGCGGCCGCAAATGGGGAAGCCTATTGGGGAACCCTGCTCTACATGAATATATTTGGCCGATCGCTAGCATAATTCCGTTTGCATGCATTATGGAATATCAGCTTCAGTGCTACACAATACAGTATGTTCAGGTATTTGGACACAATCTTACCTGTACAGACTTTCTACTGTTAGCTCCAGCTCTGAGTCGTTGTACAGGTATCCCGGGACAAAGTTCCTCCACTCAGGTTGCACCAGATGTGGAGTGTCCACCACCTGGGATAAGAAGCCAGAAAGAACATGTCATTTTTCTTAAGTCAGCTGGCTTCTTGCAGTACATTAACAACAGATCATCGCCCTACAGAATAGATCAGCACTACCATAGTTCTGTCCAGGGGTGTCGCACCAAATTCTGAGCCCTGGGTACAAGGCTTCACTGCGGCCCCCCCATGAATGTTCTTCATAGGGGGGGGGGGGGGGTTTAACCCATTTAGACTAGGAACGCACTATTACGCATTATTTTGTACTTTAACTATTGAAAAATAGCAGATATACAAGCTCACAGTGCCGCGCGGCGAGCTTGTAGATCCGCAATTTTTTGAAAAATCTTGAAAATTTGTGCAAGTCTTTCTGAGTCAAATCCTTCTGAGGTTTTTTGAAGGACCCCCAAAATTATATGTATTGGGCCACGGACCCTCATCTCAAAATATTTAGTTCCAGAGACCCCCCAGAAGCAAAGTTTTAGTTACAAATGTTCAAAAATGTACAAAAATACATATTGAAAGATTTGCACACATTTTCACGACTTTAAAAAAATAGCAGATCTACAAGCTCGCGCTGTGAGCTTGTATATCTGCAATTTTTCAATAGCGCTAAAGTATAAAATAATTAAGGCCCCTTCACCTTGGGCCCTAGTAACTCAGTCCCACTTTCCCCCCCCCTTGTGACGCCCCTGGTTCTGTCAGCTATACTATAAATGTGAGGTCTTTCAGCTGTGGAACCTGCCTGGAAGAGCTGCTTTGTGTGGAACGGTTCACACACCAACTTCTCCATGTTGCCGCCGACTAGGAAGATGGCCGTCACCACTCCCATCAGCACCCAGGAGAATATGAAGCTGAACCCCACACCACTATGGGGAGACACAGACAGACAGAATACTTTTGCCATTTGAAAAATCAATAAACACATGTTTTACTCTTTTTTTTTTTATTAATGTGCTAGAGAAATACATTTAACTTCTTGACCACATTCATGTGGCGAACCTTATGGATCAATTCTGTCACTCTCAGTGTCAGAGTTAAATCCAACGCTAGATTTCACAGCGTAATAATACTTTTACGAGCGTAAGAATTGTACTGTATTAATGCGGGTGCACAGTCTGTTGAATCCGTCTAGTGAATTCATAATACAAAAGTGGAACTTTGATTCAAAGTTCAATAATCTCACAGTCAATATAAAAGAACAGGTCATTCTTCTGGCAACAGTAATTAACCCATTTAGGCCTAGGATTAATGACCGCTTTAACAATTGAAAAATAGCAGATATACAAGCTCACAGCTGCGAGCTTGTAGATCTGCTATTTTTGAAAAATCATGATTTTTCTTTGCAAGTCTTTGAATATGTCTATTTAAAAGCGAACATTTGTAAACCAAATATTTGCTTCTGGGGGGTCCCTGGAACAACATATTTTGAGATGGGGGTCCGCGGCCAAATACCTGTAATTTTGGGGGTCCTTGACATGAAAATGTTTGAGAACAACATGATTTAGAAGAAGGATTTAGAAGTCGGGTCAAAGATCGGGTCAAAGATATTCATAGACTTGCACACATTTTCACGATTTTTCAAAAATAGCAGATCTACAAGCTCACAGCGCGGCACTCGGTGCCGCGCTGTGAGCTTGTATATCTGCTATTTTTCAATAGTTAAAGCATAAAATAATGGTTAAAGTGGTTAAAATCTAACGCGACTCGGGCGCGTTCCAGGTATTTGAGAGTTAAAAACAAATGAAAGGGAACATGGTGAGTAGCTGAGTCCACTCACGCCATGAGCAGCGTTCCCCCCGTGTTGGAGATGCAGCCTCTGGTTGTGGGCGAGGCGTGCTTGTCGTATCCCAGGGTGCCGCAGAGAAGGCCCAGGTAGTTAAAGGCCAGGACCAGGACCACCATGCAGCAAAGGGCGATGCACGCAATCCACCTGTAGAGGTTTAGAACACAGCTCTCTCACTGCCACGCCACAGCCGCAGTTCCGTCAATGACGGGCAGAGACAAACTCGCCGATTCAACAAATGCATTCTAAATTGGTAGTTGTCAAATGTTTTCGTAATTCAAAACGATACAACATTTTGCCAAACACTTTCAAGATTTTTCAATAAATGTTAGAAAATAGTAGGTGTACAAGCTTGCAGCACAGCACAAAGTGTTGCGCTGTGAGCTTGTATATCTGCTATTTTTGAATAGCCAACGTTAAATTTGCAACGACTAACGTCAGAGCTAAAGCTGCTGGTCATGGCACAAATACCATTGCAATACAGCTAGTTAACCTGTAGGGGGCAGGCCCAGACTAACAGTCTGACCCCTCACTATAAGGTATGGTAATGGTTAGAGAAATAGCAACAATAACAGGTAACAATAACACACTAAATGTTCTCAATAAATATAGTGACAAAGGTATAGATATCTTTTTATGCAACAATCTACCATGTCCAAGCTTTGTGTCTGAATACTTTTCATTGTCTAAAAATTGCACAGTGCAGCATGAACTTCAAGATCAAATCTACACGTCCAAAGCATGACACAGCATGACAGCTATCTTTCTTTTAATAAAATAAAACAAACAAAAAACACTTAGCCACTTAAGCCCAATATACTCATACTGTATTTCTAGGACCAGGAAACAGTCATGTTTCACAATGTTCGCCTTATACTGACATGCTCAAAATAGGAAAGCCATGTTGAAAGTGGTTAAAACAACTGTATGTTACGAAGATCCACATTTACCTGTAGAAGTCCATCTGGTCGATCTCCGGGTAGTAGTCTTCAATTGTGGAGTGAGTGTGGCTGATGAAGACGGTGAAATTACTCAGGCAGCGCTGCAGGGGGAAGGCCTTGGTGACGTTGTTAACGTTAATGCCAATGTCAGCGACCAGGTCCCGCACACCTGAAAGATATGGAGTGAATGGACAGGGGGAGAGGGGGAGAAACATACAGAGATATTACTTTTATGATTGATTTGTGTATGTCATTTTTGTATTATAACATATTATTTTACAATGTATTGTTATATGACAGGGTAAGAAGCAGGCTGGACAAAATAAGCTTTTGCTTCTCTCTGTCCCTTCTTGAACACAAAGGTTTCTGCTTTGTTAAAGTCTTGATGATGTATGGAGTATGGAGTTTTCAGCACTTTTTATTTGTTTAAGATAAATAATCAAATCAAATCAAAGAAAGAAACAGATGGGGGTTAGAGAGAGAAAAAGAGGAGAGTATAAGAAACAGAGAAAGTGGTATAGATTGGGTTCCAAAAGTTTAGTTGCACAAATGCGCAACATGACACACAAGTTGTTAGATTAAAACAGAAAGAGGAATGTTTTCTGAACATAATGGTCCAGTGTAGGAGTGTCAACTGTTCCTTACCTCCCACCAGACTTCTAGTCTGGTCAGATACCATGGTTGGGGTGTCATTGAGAGAGGAGTAGCCCTGTGGTTTGTAAAGGAGGAGATCACATTAATGTTTCTGTCAGGATGGAAATGTAGCACCTGAAGCATCTTTAGCGTCTTGTCCCATGTGTTTTTGTTCTATGTGTACCAGTATATGGAGACCATTGATGTTATTCCCCCATAGAGTTTTATCTAATATCTAATATTTCCACCACCCTAATCATGGATGTTTTGTTTTTGTTAGTTTTTTAGGGTCAAGAACCAGTAATTTTAAGTTTTTCTTGCAGTGTGTGGCAACAGCTCACCTTCTGGATGATACTGGACAGGTCAGTCCTCAGGAGGTCAGTAACTCTTCCCAGCTGAGTGTTCAAGTTGTCTAACTGAAACGCAAAACAAATTGTGAAATTGTTAGCGACATTCATTATTTCTTATGCATACACAATAATTATACCTACAATTCACAATTTACAATTTAAGCATTTAGCAGACGCTCTTGATCCAGAGCGACTTACAATAAGCAAGGTAATAAATACATCAGTACATCAACATCAATACATCAAATCGAAAGAAATAGTAGGCAATCTAAGAAAACAATTAGCACCTGAACTTCCAAAATTATAATGTTAAAACATTTTTTTACTTTACTTCATGGTCATCGAGGGTGGGCGAGTGCTACGGTAAGTAGCACCTACCTACCACTACCATCCAGTACCGTACCCGGGAGAAGTTGGCAGCGACCTGGAGCTCGTCCAGGGAGCGGCGGATGCCATGGCAGAGCTGGGCAGTCGTGGCGTCCGACTCTTCGTCGCTGCAGCCGGGGTCGCTGAGGGTGCGGTTCAGGCTGGAGCGCAGCACTCTCAGGTTGAAGTTCAGCTTCCCCGATACCTCCTGAAGCAGCTCCAGAGACACGCTGGCGTTCTCCAGCGCCTCGTTGCTCTCACGAATGGCTGCACAGGAAAACCAGGAATGTTACTTAATGCAGTGTTTCTCAACCACTGTGCCTGGGGACCTTTGGTGTGCCCCTGAGAAGCGTCAAGTGTGCCCCTTGAAACTGCTTGAAAGCCAGTATTGTATTTATCATTTAAAAAATGATTTAAACTAGTGAAAACAGCCGATCTACAAGCACACAACGCCTCGCAACGCGAGGCGTTGTGTGCTTGTAGATCGGCTGTTTTCACTACTGTTGTGCGACAGCCTCGTATGATGAAGCAGCTGCTTTACTTTGCGAAGAAACGTACAAATTTGAAATTTGGAGATACAAGGTTTCTTGCCGACAGTGACGATATTTACACCCCCGTATTATGTTGGTGTGCCCATGGATTCTTGGGACATGAAAAATGTGCCCATGCAGAAAAAAGGTTGAGAAACACTGACTTAATGGGTCAAATTGGAAAAGGGCAAAGATTGACCTCTCACGGTCCATTGTTGCTGTTCATGCTGCACAGGACAGGGGGACAGGGTTGAGGACACACTAAGTCAAACGGTGGGAGCCAGCTTCACCGCTCCAAAAAGAGAAACGAAGAGAAGAGGAAGACGAAAGAAGAGACAGGGGGAGGAGGGTAAAAGACGGACTCAGAGATGTACCACACACGCACACACCCTCTAACGATTAACAAACACACAGAGATGCACATGAACCGTATTTAATACATTATTTATACTTAAGTCGTATGACGGTGTTGCGATGCAACGCATTGGAAGCTTGTAGATCGCTCTTTTAAGTCCGTCGTACAACTAAGTCTAAATCAGGCATTACAGTCAGTATAGGGGAGTACAACTGGGGAAGGAGAGAGGGTTTGCATGTTGAGTTCAGAGTAGGTGATTCGGCTAGATCTGGTGATGCCATGAACTTAATGTGGAAGTAAATGCCTGTCGTTCATTAAGATGGCACAATGGGCTCTGATAGGCCCCCCAGCCTTAAGGAAAACCACAAGGGAACCAATCACAATAGCCACTGGCGTCAAAGGTCACAAGGTCAGGGGATGACAGGCACTGTTCAGTGACTGTTACCTTTCAAGGCACTCTTCAGTTTTCCTTTCGTTTTTTTAACCACAAAAAAAAAGAAAAGAATGAATAAAGAAAAGTGGATATATCTGCAGTCCGTAACTCATGTCAGCCAAATAAAGAATAAGCATACAGTAATAGTATGGTAATTTACAGATAAAAAAAAGAAGAAAAAGAAAGAAAAGGGTGGATACTGTACCTCCAGCCATACTCAGTGCTCCTTCCAAGGCTGGCAGCACTTCCTTCTCCAACTGGTCCTGTATCCTTCCGCCCAGTACCGGACCTATATCTGTAGAATGGACATCGCATTTTTGGTTAAAAAAATCGTCTTTAGCAGGGACGTACTGTAGTGCCGTAACAGCAAAAACACACACATACAAAACGTTAACAGAATATAAATATAGAACAGCAAGCAGCTGCGTCATACGAATACCAGTCTGCTCGCCCAATTTCACACTCGCCTTGGGCGTCTATCCAGCAGACTGGTTGGTAGGTTGGTATTCCTAAACGTATTCCTGAACTAACCTTATTCCTAGCCTTAACATTGGTAAAACGCTGCCAAAACCTAACCCTATTCCTAATCTTAACCTCAGTATAACTATGTCTACTGTAACTCTTATGTATTTATTTACTTATTTATAACCTTATCCTCAGTAAAACAAATACAAGAACACAAGAACCGCTCCAGCGTGCGGTCGGCGTGAGGTCGTCGGAAAAGAATTAGGGCGAGTGTGAATTAGGGCCTCGCTACCCGTCATACCGGGTGTCTCTGTGAATTTAGATAACAAGCACAACACATGAGAGATAGGTTCATACCGGTGAATCATTTCTGTCTACATGATTCAATAAACAGAGCCCAATCAGACACCAAGAGAAGCCAGAGAAGCTCTACTTACTATCTAGATCATAGATGACTTGGTCCTGTGCAGTGGCATACTGGGATATTAGGTAATCAACTTGCTGTAAATCAACAAAAGAAAAACAGAGCAGAACAGAGTTTAATGATAGGCGACGTTGAATAGTTTGAGGCGTCTAATTAGCACCTCTACAGTATTCACACCCACCCCACACACACACACACACACACACACACAGCCACTTCAAACAGGTTGATGCAATACAGACCGAACCTGCCTTTCACTCTCTCATCTGCCAGACAGACAGACAGACAGACAGACAGACAGAAATATTACACACATTAAAGCATAAATCTAAAGGATTCATTGCATTTCTTCAGTACAGTAGTGAACGTGTTGAATCTTTTTTAACAAGCAAATTGGATTACTGAAGAACTATGGAGGCCTTGCATGTAATGAACCTTTGCGTTTATGATTTATTATTTTATGCGTTTCATCAGCACAATGGCCTAGAAGGAACGTATTACTGTGCAGGGAACATTCCTACCATCTGAAAATATAAAAAGCAATACTGAAAATAAGAAAGAAGTCAAAATAAAAAATAATAAGAAAGACACCTGCAGAATCTGTGGTACAGTGACTAATATAAATATTTCAACATATTACGGTTAAATTGGCCCCAGTCGTACCGTTGGTGTGTCGTTAGCGAACATATGCAGATCTCTCATGTTGGTGTTGACCAGTCTTCTTATATTTCTCATTTGAGAACTTAGGTTCTGGTTTGCAGAATACGCAATTAGCACTCCGATCCTGCATGCCCAACCACACACACACAGACACAGACACGCACGCGCGCGCGCACACACACACACACACACACACACACACACACACACACACACACACACACACACACACACACACACACACACACACACACACACACACACACACACACACACACACACACACACACACACACACACACACACACACACACACACACACACACAGAAAGAGAGAGCAAAAACACAAATAGGTTACGTTTAGCTCAATTCCTCTTCACATCATCTCACTCACATGCTCCAAAACTACAAACTGTCTTGTGCTGATCCATTTGCCTGGAGTTAAGAAAGTTAGAAGTTGAATTTATCGTCAAGGCGGCAGCAAGGCTGCCTATTCCATGTAGCGTTAAATACAATTCAGTGAAATGATGAAAACAAATGGCATGGCCTACCTAAAGCATCAGTAAGAAACACTGCTGGTGAATAATATAATTGTCACAAAATGGTGCAGTACAGCCCATTAACCAGCAGGGGTCAGCATGTACCATCACACTACAGAAACTACTGTACCATAACCACCTGTTCACCCTGCCTACAGGATGAATTAACAGCAACATCATTACGACCTATCCACTTCTCCAAGAACAATTATATCTCACATGTACAACAAGCCCTTGAGCTTATTGTCTCCACCAGCCGAAGGCTGAGGGAGAGTATGTTTTCCCCTCCGTCCGTCCGTGCGTCTGTCCGTCCGTGTGTCCGTGTGTCCGTGTGTCCGTGTGTCCTCGCAGTTTGTGTGCAGCTAATCTCAGTCGCCGTTGGCCCGATCGCTGCCAAACTGAGCACACACACTCCCTGGATGCCAATCTAGAACCTCTGCCCCACATTTTTCAAATCAGCCTCATGGTGGCGCTATAACAGGCCGATTTGTGTGGCCTGGTTGTTACCAGCTAATCTCCGGCGCCGTTGGCCCGATCGCTGCCAAACTGAGCACACACACTCCCTGGATGCTGATTCAGAACCTCTGCCCCACATTTTTTAAATCAGCCTCATGGTGGCGCTATAACAGGCCGATTTGTGTGGCCTGGTGGAGACCTGTGCTCGGAAGAGCACTGCTTCTAGTTGCTGGATGCACCACTTGAACCATGGGAATCCTGTGTTTCCGAATCTTACACAATTAGCACAAATTGAGATACCGTATTTTCTTTCTTCTTTTTTAAGTCATGTTGACAACACTAAACCGAGAGATTATCCCAGACTGATAAGAGTCTATGAGTAATTAATAGACTTCAATATACAGCGGAAAACATGGAAAATTGTATAAAAAGCGGTTGTTACTTAGTTGCTATCTGTAGAATGTAAAGCCCCGGAGATATTGAACACATTCAAATGAAATGCAGACACACATGATTGCATAATGCATAATACACGCCATTAAAAGGCACACTTCAAACGGACCAGGGAAGCTCACTGCATTGGCTTAATTAGCTTCAACAACATCAAGGGAGAAGACAGCCCATAATGTTAAGCAGTTTCTATGACTCGCTCTCTCTCATCCCAGCCCTATATACAGTACAGCCCAGCACCAACCAGCCATTTACTTAAGTACTGTACTTAAGTAAACTTTTGAGGTATTTGTATTTTGTAGGCTACTTTACTTGAGTATTCCCAGTTTCCACTACTATTACTTCTCGGATCCAAATATTGTACCTTTACATTTATTTGAAAACCGTAGTTACTAGTTACTTTGTTGATTGATAATTATTACAAAACATACATTAACCACTTCAACCCTATATACATTTAGGCCATTTGAAAATAGCTGATCTCCAAGCACACAATAATGTCGCGATGCGACGCATTGTGAGCTTGTAGATCTGCCATTTCCAAAAGATTTTTGAGCACTTTTTCCTACACTGTTGTGGGCTATCGGTGTTACAGTACATCTAGCTACAAGTATCTGTTGGGTGGAAATCTCTTTACTTTTCAGGATTCAAATTCAAAAACAGCAAAAGTAGCAGATTAACAAGCTTGTAGATCAGCTACTTTTTATACTTTCGTGTGACGCTGTAGTATGATCAAGTAGGGCATTGACTTAACGGAAAAAACACAAAAAGTTACAATATTGACATAAGAGGTTTCTGTCCGACGGCGACGATAAACGATGATTTTGTGATATGGTTGTATAACAGGATGAAGCTCACTTCTGGAGATGCTGAGTGGAATAAGCAGCTTTATGAATGATGTCAGATGACGCAGAGACAGGAATAACAATAGAAATGACTCAGATGCCATTGGGGCTTTGGGAAGCGCAGTTCAATGGAAGATGAATCATTGTGCTGTTGTAAACAAGGTTTAAGTATGCAAGAAAAAAATACAAAATACAAAAAAATAAAAGGATGATCCAGTTACTCAGAAATGGGCTTTATCGGTTAAAATGCAGCTGTCTGTGACTCTGTCTGCATGTAGCATGTCTGTCTGTTTATCTTGTGCCGTGTGATTGTTTATTGTAGACTAATAGAAATGATGCTTCATTAGGATCATGCAATATTTAGAACGTTTGCCTCTGGACATGAAGTAGGCATGAACAGGTGGATTCCTCTCATTGTGAGTTAATTTCTAAAGCAATAACTGTGTACGTGTTCTGGATAATTCACAAGTAAATGTGTGTCCAACAAACACATGCTTGAGGTGGAGTATGCTGCTCTTGTCTGGTTGTTACATTGCCTGTTTATTTAATTTGATTATTTATTTTCCCTAGTCTACACCTCAAAGAGGCCTTGCATTTTGCCAGGCTGCATTGTGCGTGCGTGCGTGCGTGTGTGTGTGGGTATGTGCGTAGTGCATTCACTACTGGGTGTGAATCTAATAATATTATGTAAGTGTGTTTCTGTGTCTGCTGGACACGCAGAGTAAGCGTGCGTTGATACACACTACACAGGTGTGTTACACAGATAGAGCCAGAGAGTTGCTGAGGCTGAGGTTTTCTGTTGCTTTTCACACCAGCAGACTAACTTGACTGAGTGACTATGGTATAACAAAAAGCATAACATCTCTGTCAGGTGGAAACCTCATACTGTATGTCCAAAACTGTTAATTTTCAGGAAATGCAAGAGAAGAGTTGCAATTGATCCAAGGTAGTTATTATTTAGTCAGTGGGCCCCTTTAAGTCCCCAAGAGACAGAGGGGGCAGTAAGTAGCATGCCACTTGGACAGAGGCCGAGGTCTGATCAGCCTCGGTCGGGTCGCCTGGAGGAGGGTGTCTGTTTTGCGAGACCTGAAACACCCAGTGACCAGTGTTGGGAAAGTTCACTTTCAAAACGAACTAGTTCAAGTTCAAGTTCAGAACTTCTAAAATGAACTAGTTCATTTCATAGTTCATAATTCTATATTTTGAACTAAAGTTCATGTTTCCCCAAAATGAACTAACTTAGTTCTTTTTCGTTCTTTTTTTAACCATAATTTCTTTCATACTTTTGGCTATAAAAAAAAAAAAATATATATATATATATATATATATATATACACACACACACACACCGGTATATATATATATATATAAATGTTTAGACGTTACTGCATGCTATTATTTGTCAAAATTATTGACACAGCCCATATAGAACCACACACAGCAATAATTTCATCGAACTTAACATTGCACAGCATGTTTCCGCGTTGGTTAAAATAGCTGATCTACAAGCTCACGTTGTCTTGTGGATGCGACGCGTTGTGAGCTTGCAGATCAGCTATTTTCGCCGTGCAACACACATAGGACAAAGTATAGTCAGGCTTCGCTTGCGAGACGTAACGAGGAGGAGATTCACAGTGCAGCTGCAGAGTGCAGACAGCACCGCATATCAACGTTCACGAGGAGCTGCGTGCAGTGCGTGCTATTGGAGCATGTGAATGAAAAGAGAGACGAGAGGACAGACGACCGCGGAGGCGCGGCATGAACGGCCGACGAACGCCGTTCACGGGCGTCAGAATGACCGCTTTCGACAATATCGTTCATCAAGCGAAAACAATTACGTTCAGTTCACGTTCGCTCAAAATATGAACGTGTTCATGAACGATCGTTCTTTGAACGCGTTCGGGTACAACAACACTGCCAGTGACTCCAGGTACCAACACTGAGTGATGATGTGTCCAAGTTTGCATCAGCAGATGTTTTATGTACTGTCACAAGCTCTAGTCAATACTTTTCATTGGTTAAATATTTATAGAACTCACAGACAGAATTAACAATTTTCACTTTCACATTTTCACAAAAAAAAAGCGTTGTGAGGTAGTAGATCGTCTATTTTTGCTTGTGTGGCACTGTAGTATAAAGAAGTTGTGCATGAATTTATGAGAAAGAATTACGAGGTTTCTGCCTTTACTGCCTGACAGCAACGATTTGTGTCTGCCCGCCTGTTATCTGTGCAAGGCCCGAGCCATACCGTTGGTGTGTCGTTAGCGAACGTATGCCAAACCACAGGGACTATATGCTGCTATAGAGAGATGGGGGTATAGCCTGTTATTGTGTAGGTATAAAGTAATAGTATATTTCTTGGGCCAGTATGTGGGCCAAACAGCCAGGCAGCCAGACATACACTGGAGTGGAGCCATCCCCATCAGGGCAGAGGCAACATAGCTATTGGCTACCGCACAACAAAAGACTATTGTAAGCTTTTTCTGTCCTCTTTCTCACATACAGACGCACTGCATACAAACTAATCTAACAATCACACCCTCAGCCATCGTCTTTATCTATCACACATGCACACAAACACACACTCACACAAAAACACTTTCTTTCACTCTAGCTCACTCTTTCCTTGGTTTCCCTTTCCACTCCCTCTCCCTCCCTCTCTGCACCCCCCTACATAGAGGAGACCCTAACGTGACTCCTCTCTCTCTCTGTCTGTATTTGTCTCTCGCCCATTCTTTGCTGCCAGAGTCGGGCACGCTGAGTGGAATCTGATGTGAAACAATGGCTCATTGAGGAGGAGCAGTGTGTGTGTGTGTGTGTGTGTGTGTGTGTGTGTGTGTGTGTGTGTGTGTGGTGCAGGATCCTCCTCCTAAATTCAACAGCTAGTTGTTTGGTGGCTTACTTTAGTGCAATTTAGTTAAAGTTGTACTATGTAACTTTTTTTATAAAACAAATCTTAAAATTCTCCTAACTATTAAATCACAAAAGTTTTAGAAGATCCGCGCCGTGAATTTCAGCCTGTAAAGCCTTCTCTGTATGTAAACTGAGATCCTTGCCGTGGACCGGATCTCGCGCCAAAATTGCGTCATCACACTACCGGCCAATCACAGCGAGGGTTATACAACTGCCGGCCAATCACAGCGCATCTTGAAGTGGGGTCGCTATGGCAGCCATATTTGTTGTCGCCGTTTGTACCATCCCTTCTCTAGGTAATTTCGCCTACCAGGCAGGGTGAAGGAGTCCGTATCTCTGGAATTACTGAACGCACAGGAACAAGGGACCCCTTAAAAGATAGATCTCAGCGAGGTGGAGGCAGACGCGGGGGTCTGAAGGTACGAAAAACGTCCGAAAGACGCGGACGCGACCGCGGTTTGCTATAGGGCTAATGACCACTAGTTGGGCATCTTACACAGTATGGCTTTAACTTTACACTCATATTTAATATACTAGACTAGTTTAGTCTAGTTCAGTTCAGTCTGGTATTATTTTGTGTAGCTCACCTTAGTTATGCATGCTGATGAAATAGACATGTGTAATAAAAGTGTAATACAAAACAATAAAAACAATAAAATGGGCCTGGGCTACTGGCGTAGCAATCTCTCAAGACAGACTCTGATAGCATCAGATGAAAAGGGACAAAACAGAGAGGGCGTTCCCTTTTATTTGACGATGGTTAGCCAGATTACTGGCGTTGTGGTGCAGGCACCTAGGCTGGTAATCCGGCCTGTAGTGGAAAAAAGTAGTTTTAAGAAAATGCAAGATGGCGTAAAATATAGTTAGGCAGAAATGGCTCTAACTGAAGAGTTATAAACCTCGGCCAAAATGTAATGTTGCCTGATATAGAGCCACCATGAGGCCAATTTGAAATCTTGAGCTCGAGTTCCTTCCTTGCCTACTGGAGTGTGCATGCAAAGTTTCAAACTGTCCTACACTGTTCGAGATTAGCAGACAGACATACATACAGACAGACAGACAGACACAGGGACAAAAGCATAGTATTCACCTCCTGAACTGTCGGCCTGGTGAAGTCTTGAAGACAACAATGAAAATTCTGATCTGTCTCATAAATATTCTTGACTTATGTAGCTTCTGTAAGCTACAGTAGCTGGAGTTTGGTGCAGGTGGCTGCTGGCTGTTGGTGATCTTAATAAGTGCTCAAAGGAGTCTACAGGAGATCCAAGAAGTTCAACAACAGACCCCAGAAAAGAACATATTAAATTTAGATACAGTAGGCCTATGTATTCATTGGACGGTGGCACTTGTCATTCAGTATATTCATTCTCAGAGGAATAATGCACCCTGTCCTGAGCATCTCTCAGGCTAGTCTAGAATCTAGAAGACAGTCCAGTTTTCCAACGCTCGTATTGCAACGTGGCTGCCGACTATTCGTAGAAGCTGTTGCAACCTTTTGTGCAACACTGTCTAGAAATTATGCTTTAATGTCTCTTGACCAGCAGGGACGTGCTGGCCATTGGGAAAAAAATACAAATAAAATGTCGGCCTTCGTTCCATTTTGGGGGCTGGGTGGCCAACAAAGTAAATCGTCACTGTCGGGAGGCAGAAACCTCGTATCTCCAAGTTTCAAATTTGTACATTTTTTCGCAAAGCAAAACCCTGCTTCATCATACAAGGCCGTCGCACAAAAGTAGTGTAAACAGCCGATCTACAAGCACACAACGCCTCGCGGTGCGAGGCGTTGTATGCTTGTAGATCGGCTGTTTTCACTAGTTTAAATCATTTTTAAAATGATAAATACAAAACAAACGGTTTTGGACATACAAGGTTTCCACCCGACAACAACAAAATATAACTCATTTAATTGGCCCACTGGCTTGTCACTTGTCATGATCTGAAATGCCAAATCTTTGAGTAGCAGCAGCGCTATAGAGAGAGATCTCTCTATAGCGCGCAATGAGGGCCTCTCCAACTCTTTTTCCCGGGCTGAATCAGGGGCCCAGCACGTCCCTGCTCAGTGCTCCTCTGACAACTAAATTCTTGAAAGAATGCCCACATGGCACATGAAGCTCATACAGAGCAGCGTCCAAACCAGAGCCCCCAGAATCTAGGCCACCAACTGGAGGCTGGATAGAGTTACATGGTCTGGTGGGTCCATAGCTTATTTGCTAACGCTAACAATGGCCTGCATTCAGACCGGGTCGCTACACTGTAGGTCAGAACAGTGTCCCGGCTGGCCCTTCTACCACCTCTCACACTGCTGCAACAGGCTAAACTGTTCTCTCACTCCCAGGAGGAAAATCATAAAACAATTGACAATTAGAGCTGCAACCAACAGATTTTGTATTTATTTTTTCGGTAACAGGTATGCGATTAATACAGACTTCAGTGCAAAATGATAAAATGTCCTACAGTATATAGTGCAAAATGATGGTAAATGTCCATCAAATTTCATCTGAACCCAAACACACCCAAACTTACAATTGCTTAACAACTGAAGCTCTATTTAAAACATTTTCAAAAAGAGAAGTTCTACAAGCTTGCGACACATTTCTACCTATAATGACATAAGGGATATAAAAAATAGGGATGCCAGATTGTGTAGTGCAACAGTGACATTGATATAAGTATACCCCAAAACATTTTGGTGATACATGGCATACGTTTTTGTCATTTTGTATGAAATACATTCCTGCACAACGGTAATAGCCACGGTGTAGCGGCCACGAGAAAGCTGCGGTTCCTAATATAGCAGAACTCGCATCCAATTTTAAAATGAAGGATAAGCCCATGTTTCAGCAGTCACAAGCAATGAAAGTCACAACGTTTTCTTATGCAGGCGGACAACTGAGACAGTCTCCACCATAGAAATACTTGTACAGAATGGATATTCACATTCATAGCAACACTGTGCTCCAGTATCAAAAATGGAAAGGAAGTAATCAACCCATGAATGGTAAATGGTGCATTTAAATAGCTTATATCCAAGGCGCTTTGCATAGATTGTGCATTACATTCACCCATTCACACACACATTCATACACCTGCGATGGCAGAGTAAACCATGCAAGGCACCAACCTGCTCACCGGGAGCAACTAGGGGTTCAGAGTCTTGCTCAAGGACTCTTCGACATTAACTCAGGGGGAGCCCGGATTCGAACTGGGAACCCTTCGGGAACCCTTTGTGCTCTAATGACGGTTTCTCTACCCCTGAGCTGAGAATGAACACACATTGCTTATGGTACAGTAGCTTATTGCTATAGATACCATAACCAATGTATCTTCATATTGAAGATACAACCAGACAGACAATAATACATTTGTAATAAACCAAATGTGGTATTGCCTATCTGGTTGAACCACTATTTAATTACTCCCCCTAGCAACCTACATTGTGAGGCATTGTACGCTTGTCCCTGGGGGTCCCCGGACACCACCAGTGTGAGGACCAGTGTATTAGAACACTTGAATGATCAGGCCATTAAAAAGTGTTTCTCTTTCATGCCATTTAGACGAGTCATGTGTCGCGCACATGACTTTGTCAGTCATATCAGGTCACGGCCTAAACACCTTCCCTTCAATGTACCATCGTCCTATTAAGAATTCAACTGGTGGATGCATAATTTAGCCTTTTAGTTCAGGAGCCCTTTCATTTGGACACGAAAGAACTATTAGGCCCCTTGGCACAGTGCCACACGAGGTTGCTGTATTAACTTGCTGTCCGCCCTCCTCTATGGCCAGACTGTGCTAGCTAGACTGGAGACAACAGGTCATTAAACCCACAATACACAGCCCAGCACTGACGTGAATACTGACTTCTCAGTTAAGCCGTGGGGGTCATTCTGTTAGTGGAAACTGCAGCACTTTAAAAGAAACAGACTGTAGACTTTTTAGCCGGGAAACGGGCAGCTCTGTTCCCCAAGTCCTACAGATTTTGCCCTAAAATCACACAAAGCGGTACACGGTATCTCTAAAGTAATGTCATCAACATGGATCTGTCCCATTTCCCATATTCCCTCCTGATTGGCTACGACTGCCTTCTAAAGTTTGTGTATGTGACGTGACGGTTGCTTATCTCCCGATTAGGGAGTCTTACTGGTCTATGTATACAGTACACTAAAGGTCAGGTAGGGGCACATGTAGGGCAAAAGTGTGACGTGACGGACAGACAGACAGACAGCCAGCCAGCCAGCCAGCCGGTGGATGTTTTCATAGTAACTTGCGACCTAACGGTCACAATTAACAAACCTGTATTGTTTATCATTTCTTAACTTAAATTAATGAAGTTGGGAAATGAAATGTTTTGGCCCATCATTGAACAGAACTCATTACTCATTACCAAAATATATTTTTTTAAATACTGTAGCTAAATATTGAATAAACTGTTTTTAATAGTGTTTTGTTTGGTGTTGGTTAATGTCATGGAGGTAGGCCTACTGTCCCTTTAAGACAGATGATTTGACTATGTCATTGCCAGGCAACGCTGAGTAGATCTACAAAATAACAAGGGGTTGTAACCTAGTGTGTTCTTAACATATAGATCCATTCTTTTTTACATCCAACACCCTACCTAAATTAGAATAAACAAAGACAAAAGTCTGGTGCTTTGACCAAATGAGATGTCCCGAACGTGCATTTGAGGTAATCAAATACATTTTCTTTGTTTAATGGAAGGTTGCCAGGCAATTCAACGGCTCACTTCAACTTTTACGCTCACGCTGAAAAACGTTCACCCCTACGACCTGTTTTTGTACTACTGTGAATATGAAGTTGTGCTGTGTGCATGTAAATTTGACTGCCACAGAATCTGATTAATAAGAATGACTAATTTAAAACCCCAGAATCCATATTGTGGGAAAATAGCAGATCGACAAGCTCCCAGCTTGTTGCAACACACGCATGATGAGCTTGTTGATCAACTATTTTCAGCAGATTAACACACTATACGTATAGAGCCCTGAGGGATTCTGGTCAACCATAATAGGGTTTAAGTGGTTAATAGAGTAACAGTACAGTACATCGATTTCAACTATTATCTCACTTCTTTCATACACCAGCATTGAGCATACATACTTGAGTCTATGCCAGCAATAAATCAACAGTCTTTGTGAGAGAGACCCCTGTTACACTTGGATGGGTGCTCTGCCTCCCTCAGGCCTTGCATTAGCAGGTCATCTCCAGCCACAGTGACATGTATACGGTCATGGTGGATTCTTTACTGACAGTCTGAGTTAATGCTCATCACAGTGTTAAGATTAATCACACTATAAATAAACCCGACTCCCTGGGGTTGGTGCACGGCAAACGTGAGGGAGAATTGTTCACCACTTTCTACCTGGCATCCTTGTTTGAGCAACATTTGCAGATCTACAAGCTCACAATGCATCACAATACAATGTGTTGTAAGCTTGTAGATCTGCTATTTGTGCTGAGCGACACCATACAACAAGTTATAAAATAGGGCATAAGTGGTTAATGTAAAAGTGTGAGACGCTCTGTGTGTGTGTGTGTGTGTGTGTGTGTGTGTGTGTGTGTGTGTGTGTGTGTGTGTATGCACAAAATCATCCCTGTTAATCAAAGAGTGAGATTTAATTAACAAAGGATTCTAAGTGTGAGAAAATGTGTAAATGCGGGTCTGTTTGAGACATGATGTGAGAGGTAAAATGACAAATGTTATGCTTGCATTTGTGCACATCTGTGTTCAAGCCTCTGTGTGAGAGAATATATAATTTATGTTAACTGTTTGTCTGCAAGAGAGATACTGTAGCGTGGAGGACAAAGAGAGAGAGTATGTGTGTGTGTGTGTGTGTGTGTGTGTGTGTGTGTGTGTGTGTGTGTGTGTGTGTGTGTGTGTGTGCATGTATGAATGCATGCATGGGCATCTGTAGATTGTGTACAGTGTGTACATGAAATAAAGCGAGCGACAGAGAGACAGAAAGAGATGGATTATCATGCATCCTTATATTTCTTGCGTGTGTGTGCGTGTGTGTGTGTGCGTGTGTGTGTGTGTGTGTGTGTGTTTGTATGTGTCTGCATGCGTACTGTACATCATCACTGTCGGGTGGAAACCTTGTACTGTATGTACAAAACCTTTTATTATTATTAAAAAAATAATGGAAATAGTCGCATTGCGAGAGCAACACAAGCTTGTTGATCGGACATTTTCACTACTTTAGTGTGACACTCTTGATGAAGTAGGGCATTCATTTAAGAAAAAACACAAACATGAGAAACATGGAGATACAAGGGGCTCTATTATGATCCAGGTCTTATGCCTTATGCCTTAACTTCTTTGCCTTTTTTACTATATAGACATATTTTTTTTTATATTTCAAATAGCTGATCTGCAAGCTCACAACGTGCAGATGTAGATCAGCATTTGAAGTATTTAAAAATGCTTTTCAAAATAGTAAAAAAAAGGCAAAGAAGTTAAGGCATAAGGCATAAGACCTGGATCATAATAGAGCTCAAGGTCTCTGCCCGTCAGCGACAATATATTAGTTTCCTGACACCGTGGCCGTGTCAGCACTCTGCACTCCCAACAGAAGGCAGGCCAGTGGTGAAAATTCACCTCCGTTAACTTTCATTGAGTCACGTTCAGTTAAATATTCAGCGCTATTCAAGCGCTAACATGCAATTTATATACTGTAATCGCAATAGCTAAGAAACTCTGCTTCATAATTAAAAATTACACACCCTCACTGTTACTAAACAGTAAATACTAGTGTGCGTGTGCTGTCATGACTCATGGTGCTGGCTCTCCTGTCACTGAGAAAACCTCACGTAGTATTATTACTTCTGCCCAAATGATTAGTATTACTTCAGCCCATATTGTAAGGACCCCTTTGTGCTAATAGCCTTAGACACTTTAGATCCTGAAATAGACCAGTGAAATGCATGCTGGGTAATAGCATGAGGCAGGGGTCTCTCCTCTCAGCTGTAACAAAGAGAGGGATCTTCTCACTGTCATCTTATCATTATAAGTCTGCGTGGGGGCTAGGACGTATCAGAGCCGCTTTCTGTGGGACTAAAATAGGCTCCCCGCTATTCTTTTTAATGATGCGGAGTGAGGCTTTACAATGGCTGGCAGGCACAATGCAATATATGTCCATGTGGGTCTGCGTGTTTGTATGGATGATTTAATACATGACATGTTAATTAATAGGAAAACACAGACGGGGCTGCAGTTTGGAAAGTGAATGAAACAACACCATCACGGCTCTTGTAAGAGTGTTATTGGTTTCAAGTCTATTGTGGGCTGGACATGGGCTTGCACTATTTTAAGGCCTATCATTCCCATGTGTATTCTTCTCTGAAGTGCGGAAGCAGTCAGTTCAAGGGGAGTGACAGAGGAGGGAGGGAAGAAGGCCCTGGCATAGTTCAATCCTAGGCCAACAGGAGTACTGTACAGTATGCCATTATGGAATCGTCGGAGAGGGTGGGGGAAGGGGCGCTTGTTTTCGGTTCACCAGCGTCAGGGTTACTAGATTAGGGTTAGGTTTAGGCATAGAGGTTAACATTCCCCCCGCGCGGTCCAAGTGGCCACAGCCGAGCGCTCCCGACCTCCGCTCCAGCCAATCACAAGCCACGCCTTCTAATTTATTCAACCCCGTCTCCAACGGATTCCATTATCGCGTACAGTATGTGTGTGGTGCTGGAGACAAGCCTTCAGTCAAATTCACAGTTTGTCTGCACTAGACTTCACATGACTGGTTCTTAACATCAAAGTCACATACCCTATCAGTATGTTATCACGTGCCCTAGGGTGGCCACCAGCCGGACCTCAGAAAGTAGGACACTTTTCCAGGCTCGCTGTGTGGGGAACCAACACGGCCCTTCGAATGCGTTTACACCAGTGATATCAAACCTTTTCATGTCAAGGACTCTCAGATTATTTTTTAACTACATATCAGATATTTTCAAATCGTGTAAAATAGGTACAAAGTGGTTTAAACTGATCTTGATGCTCTATTTAAGTCATTTAGCTGGGGACCCCATTTATTTAACACATGGGATGTTAAGGTTTATAACATTTCTAGCTGTTGCTGCTGCCGCCGTTCACTCACGCTTTATTTTGAAGAGCCTCGGAAGCTTCGTGCGTGTGCACGTGGGTGTCCACTGACGATTGAGGAAGAAAATACATTTGTTTACAAACGCTCACGAAACTAAAATCCAAACCGCGGCCGACCATCGCGGTAAAGTGTCGCCGTGAAAACAATCAGATCTCTGCTTCCCTGGCGTTCTTTTCACCTCATTCATAGATAAAGCCCTTTTTATGTTTGAGCCTAGAATGGAAATCAATGCAACCTGCTCGTGCCATTTTCTCTCTCTCTCTCTGAGCTACGGGGTGACGTATGGACTAGGGTCATTCAGAGGGCAGGCAGCTGCACGTAGAGCTGTACCAGTTAACCCCTTGTTGACTCGTTCAGGAACGAGACAACTCCTTTTGGCAGGGTGACCCCTAGTGGTCTTAACTCGTTACTGAACGAGTTTGGCACCCAAGTTGTTAAGGAACCAAAGACCATTCACAAATGATATATTTTATAATACTTTTCTTTACATGTTTAGATTGTCTATTTCTTGGCTTATTGTTGAATGCAATTATTACAGAGTTATGTAAATCTAGTAAGGACTGGCATATCTGAAATGATAAAACGGTGAGAGAGTGGAAGAGAATAGGAGACTTGTGGTCATAGGATATGATACTGGATAGATCTGCTGCCGTTATTTTGATCTCATTTGGCGATCCGACAGGATGGGGAAAGAACAAGAGGGTAGGACTACCTGCAGTTCTCAGATCGAGTCATTCTGTCAAAGTCAAATCATGACGTTCTATGGCTCCTTTCCCTTCGTGGCTGACAATAATCATGTCCATTTTCTTTTCTTTATCAACTCATTTTCTCTAATTGAAGTTTTCATTTTTTGCATCTTCAACTACAGTACTTGGCGTCAGTTTCATCCGTGCCAGCATAAACAAGCGAGTGAGTGAGTGACAGTTAGGTGCGAGCGCAAAACGAAATGCATGGCTGATATTCTATGCAAATGTCAGACAATTATGTGTCCGGCCAGAGGACAGCTGGGTCAAAAACCGGACAATCTCACATACCCTATAGGCCTATACGTGACAAAATGAGCTTTTCATTGGCTTACTTTTTGAAATGATGGACTTTCAAAATGTCCAAGAAGCCCCTGGCTAATAAATTGCTCTGACAGTAAAAACTCAATTTCAAGAAAACACAAAATGGCAGTCATGTGGTTTTGTTCATTGACAGTGATGAAACACTGGTGAAACACAGTGTGTGTGTGTGTGTGTGTGTGTGTGTGTGTGTGTGTGTGTGTGTGTGTGTGTGTGTGTGTGTGTGTGTGTGTGTGTGTGTGTGTGTGTTCGTTCTATGCCTATGTATGTACTCTATTGTCCAATTATATTCTTCACACTGTCATTTTAGAGACAGAATGCTGACAATAAAATCTATTATGGTATAAAGCGCGGTCTAAAGGCCTAATGTCACTATTGTATAGTTGGGGCCATGTCCCCAGTAAATCTGAGGGACCTTCCCTAACAGCTGTGAAGGTGTACCCATGTTACGAGGACAAATCCTTTACACTTACAAAAAAATACATCTTATATACAAAACACAATGCTAGGCGCGTACTGTACTAGCCTGGCATGGCCAGACTACCAGTAATATCACTGCAGGGCTATTCTTCTTATTCTTTTTAGCTCTGGCAGATTCGTCTGGTGCGCACTCTGTTTCCCCAGAGATGGCTACACAGGCTCCTAAGAGACAAGCGTTTCCTGGGATATTTCTCTGTGAATCAAACCAACTTTAGTTCAAAACGGCACCGTTCAGTCACAGCCGTTTCCTCCTCCTCCTCCCTCATCCATAGCCAGCGTATTGTTGTCCTCCCTTCTACCTACCCTGCGTTTCAAATACCATCACCTCACTCCTCTGAAATATAAATACCACCTCCTTGACTGAATGCACATATCATCCTGGGAAGTCTGAGCTGTCAGGCGTCGACTCGGGAGCGCCCAGCTGGGCAGCGGTGTGAAAATCAAACCTTACTGGGTTTTTGACTGGGGCTCTCTGCTCATCCTCAGTCCTGCCCTGTAATTGCTTCATTACAAGTGCTGGAGTGTCCTGTGTCTGTCTGTGTCTGTGTCTGTGTCTGTGCCTGGTCGCTGAGGGAGATTTAATAACAAGCAATGTAAGGCAGTGGGCTCACAGGCCAACGGCGGTCTGGGCGGCTAGGATATTGCTGTGGAATTTCTAATAACCACGATCTGACCGATAAAGACCTGACAGCTCAGGGTGTCGAGCTTAAAGTACCACTCCTAGTTCCTCTGTCCTCTGGAGGTTGAGGGGGAGGGGGGATGAAGGGTGTTTAGCCTTCAGAGATCCCTCCTTTGTGGCTGGAGCACTTGTGAGAGTCCATAAAACATGTGGACATTGTGTGGGATTGAGTTTGCCGTAGCCCGGCTCTTCTGAGTGACTGATGGCCTTTTAATGGGATGGAGGACAGAGGGAGGTGATGGAGAGAATTCGTAAAGGGCAAACTGTAGAACAGTGGTACCGAGCTAGAGCTGAAACCACATAACTGCACTGCTCCACTTAAAATACTGAAAAAACGGTTGAAATCTGTTTTTGAAAATCTATTATTTTCAGCAAGTGATTCAGGCTTCCCCTCTTGCAGTCATTGCAGGTCTATCTGGCACATAGCTGGCACATAGTAGCTGACACACATGCTGTGTCTCTCACCTCTCAACTACAGTACTATATATACAGTAGTTACTTCAAAGATGGAAACCGCATTTTTAACCTTATTCTAACCGAAAACTAAACCCTCCCTCTACAACAGTGGTTCTCAAACGTTTTGCACCGTGGACCCCAATCTGAAATATTTTGTTCCAGGGACCCCTATACAAGATTTGCGTAGTTAAACATTTTTTTAATATTAAAAATGTCATATGTTCTTCTTTTTTAATAGCCGATCTACAAGCCCACAATGTGTGGCATTGCTTGTAGATTGGCCATTCAAATAACCAATGTACAGTATAGAGTTCAAGTGATTAAACCGATTTTGAAGCTATATTAACACATTTTGATGGGGACCCCCCTGGAACCCCTTCAAGGACCACTGAGAAACGCTTCTCTCCAGCACACTATGTCTAAATCCCAACAGAAACAATGGGTCTCGGTGGTGCGTGTAAAAGTGCTTTGTCTCTGCAGGATATACTGTGATGTATGAAGGTTGCTGCCACATACTGGGTCTACTGTATGACTTTACTATATATAGCGAGAGCACCATGGGGGGATGGGAGCGTATGATGATGGCTGGTTGTGTGTGCGTGCATGTGTGCATGCACGCGCATGTGAGGTTCTATGAGCAAGCACACACATAGACTACGTCCACGTTTGAGGACGCACATGCATGTATGTTGTGTCGTATGTGTTTGCGAGCGTGCGTGTGTGTGTGTGTGTGTGTTTTGACTCACGTGATCAGCAAGGAGGTGGCGAAGAGCAGCGTGCCCAGCAGGCCGCGCTGGCAGTCGGCGTTCTTCCGCTGCCGCTGGTGCATCTCGCCGCCGCAGTTGTCACAGCAGCGACACATGCAGAAGAACAGCCCCACTATGGGCAGTATCACAGCAAACAGCAGCCCCAGCACCGCACACACCAGGAAGCCTATCTCGTAGTAGATGGCCTACAGGGAGAAAGACAGGGGGGGGGGGGGGGGGGGATGGGTCAGAAGTGAATGGGAGACGTGAGATTGAAAGGAGAAGAGGGAAAAGGCCAAAGACAAGAAGGCAAGAGTAGGGGAACCGAGTATTGGGATGGAGAGAGGAGAAAGAGAAAGAGAGAAAGGGTTAGGATAAGATTGGGAGAGGAAGGTACACAACACGTAGATGCGAAGCAGGGCGCCAGAGCAAGATGAGAAGCGAGCGATTAGATTGACCTTGTGTCAGTACGTTTTCCATGCGGAAGAAAGCCTGGTTTTCATTCCAAACTGACCAGTATGATGGGGTCTAGGCCAGTGGTCTTCAACATTTTCAGGCCAAGGACCCTTTAGCTGAGAGAGAGATGAAGCAGGGACCCCCACTACATATTGTATAAATGTGTGATGGAGATTTTCATCGATAAAGATAGATTCATGGACATGTTTGACAGCACTGTCATCAGTCTATGTTGAATTTGTGTTTTTAGTTAACTTTCACTTTGTACTTGGTCTGCTCTTTTTTTTTTTACCTCTACACCAAACCTATTTGCCGAAAATAGCTGATCTACAAGCTCTCGAGAGCTTGTAGATCTGCTATTTTTGGCTAAAGTTCTCCTCAGAATAAGGATGCGAGGGTTCAAGGTGTTAATTTAAAAGAATGATCCTATCACAAAGATTTGGCAGCCCCCTGTAGTAACTCTGAGGAGGGGTCCCGGACCCCCTGTTGAAGACCCCTGGTCTAGGCCGATCATATCTAGGAAGTGGTTTCCACTTGTGGTTTCTGGTTGAATCCGCTTTGTCCCACCTCCCCCGCATGAATGAAGAATTGAGTAGTGTAGTCTTCTCGCCAGTCACGCTACCAATTGGAACGAAAGATGGATTTAACAAACAACTACCCTATGGGCACTTGAAGAAACTGGGGATTAATCATTATTATCAATTTAATCTGGTAGAGGGGAATCATTTCAGAGGAGCACGCTTTTGATTTCCGCCGTGGTTTCCACTCGCCTGACGACGCAAAGTTATATCCGCTCTAGACCGGATCAGAAAACTGCTAAAGAGGTTGATTCCAATCTAGATTGGATATCACATAGGAAACAGAGGACTGACGAGGAAAGAGAAGATAAGATAAAAATACCAAAATTACTTTGAACCACTTTAACTGTAGGAGGAGATTGTGAGATTGTGAGGATTGTGAATGGTGGTGTTTTGTTACACATACAGTACTGTCTTACACAAAGACACCGAAAAGTCCCTGAAAATGTCAAATTAATAGCAGATTAAAAATGATAAAACAAAGCCATGTGAAATGTGAAAGAAAATGCAATAAAAAAGACAGGATGTTAACACAAGCGAGGTAGGAGGATAAGAAAACATCCATAGAAAAGACACATGGCTTTGTCCATGATAAGATTGAGGCTCGGCCTGAACAATAGTATGGCATGGATCTTCAACAGGGGGTCCTCAGAGTTTTTACAGGGGTGCTGCCAAATCTTAGTGAGATTGGAACCTTTTTCATTAACCACCTAGAATCTCTATTTTGAGGGGAATATAAGCCGAGAAGACGATCTACAAGCACACTGCGAGGCGTTGTGTGCATGTCAAATTGTGTGCTTGTCAAGTTGACTTACTGTAGTCTTGAGTATTCACAGTAAGTGGTAAAACGTCTGAAAATACATATTAACATGAATCCACCATATTAGATAAGTCTACAAACCAAAAAACATGAATTTATCCCATACTGACGAGAGCACTGTCAAACAAGTCTATGAAGCTATCTATGAAATCTATGAAAACGTTATTCTGCAACACAATTTTATAAAATATGTAGAGAGGTCCAACTCCATCTCTCTCTCTCTCTACAAATCCAACTTCATCCGACAGTGACAATATCTGAAAATACAGTACATCACTGCATACTGTACACTTGAAGATATCATTGCTGTAGAATGTTTTGTCAACCAGCCAATATAATTTCTCTGTTGAAAATATTTTTGTCAAGAGACATTTGTCGAACCAAAGCATTAACCATAGGGCAGAGATTTAGGCAGGTATTAGCATTAAAGGTTGGACAGTAAGGTGGTTAGCAGGGTGGAGAAAAAGACGAAGTAGTATAGTCTGGGCGTTTCGGGCAGTATTTTGATGGAATTGTGCACTTTATGATAAAAGCATGACATTTGGCACACAGTTAGAACATGCCATATGGAAACTTTTTGGCTATAGGGACATCGCAGATTTGTCTAGGGAAACTTGTGGGAGCCAATCAATACTATACAGTAAAATAATACAAAAAATAAATATGCGTTAAGTAGCATGTGAGGGGTCAAACTAGGGTTTTTTCATGATTCTGAATCCAATGCAAGCATTTGTTTTGCACGAAAAACATTTCTTGGGCTAAAAACGGCCCCCATAAAACTATGGTTTATGTCAAATGAAGCTGATGAACACATGGCTGAGATGTCTGAATACAGTGATGGTGCAGTGGTTCATAGACTGCTGTCTCATGAACCAGACTTTCCCCTGCTACACAAGGATTAAATACTGTCTACCGGTGTTCATCTAACAGTGCCTCACCTACACTGTGTCCCATTCAGCAATTCCCTCCCATTTACCTCACTAAAGAAAAAGATACAAAAATAAATCGTCTACAAAAACAAAAAGGATTACTGTCAGCGACTGACAGCTTTGGTATTACATCTATTCTACAGAACACTGTACCACGGTATCCATTATTCATCACAGAGCTCAGATAATCCGCAACTTTGATTGAACGCGAGAAACATCCCACATGACTCAACAAGAATTCCAGAGCCCCAGTCTCATAAAATATTACATGAATTCCCTACGCAGAGAGATCAACTGCAGTCAGTTCGTGGCAGGTTCTCAGGAGCATGTCACACCTCCTTTCTTCATGTTACCCCAACACGTGCACGCATATACGTGCATGCACATGCACACACACCCACACACTCTATTCCCTTAATCTTCTCCTGTCTGAAAAGCTCAGCAGGGGCTTTGGAAATTGGTGAAATTGAAAGGGGGGATTGGTCATTCCCATGGCATATGTATACTGTAAGTTGTCATAACAATGTTTAGTGGTTTCTACTTGTGGTCGGGGGATCAAAGCCGGGCTATGCTATCATCACTACACCAGTGAATGGACTCACACAGTCTCTCTCTTGCCCCCCCCTCTTCCTCTGGACCGATTTCCGATGTGCATCACCACTTCCTGTTCATTTGAACAAATCTTTGTGCAAACGTTACAATCGGCAGCGGTGGAATGTAATCCACCGTGCAAAGCCGCCGCTCGGCTGAGTAAGACTCTCACAACTGGCTGCCTGTCAGGTAGTTTACAACAACAGACAGGCGTAAAGATTAAAGAAACACCGTTATGCTTCCCAATTATCAGGACAGGTAGACAGACTGACAAGGAAGACAGGAGAAGAGAGTGTTGCGAATGTTGGCATCATCACAACTCGCACATCAGGTCTGCGATATCAACGAGTCACGAAAGTGACCAGTTTTACGAGCAACATTTAGTGTTAAATTAACAGTTAGGATTTCGGTATATATATGATTGCTTCCATAGATGATTTTGGATTATTTTTGTGGCTTTCATGTGCTTTTAATTTATCCATTATGTTCTGTAACTTGCCTCTCGGAGGACATTAAAGTTTTCTAAGTCTGGTAACCAACAAGACATTACATGGCTTCCATACCAAACAGAAGCTCAACAGGGCAATTACCCCGCTGAACATCATCTCTGTGAACATGGCCTGTCTGAGGGCCATGTTCTGAATACATACTTGGAGATTCTCTTTGCAGAATGTAATATCTGAGATTGCATATAGGCTGTAGCAGTGCTAAATAAATCACTGGCTCAGGTCAGTTTCATGGGAATTACATTACAGAGAGGATTCTTGGTGCATCAGCACACCAAAGATCAAGTGTGTGCATGTGTGTGATTGTGTGTATGTGCGGCAGTGATTTAAATGTATAGGCCTCTCTCTCTGCTGTGTGAATGTGTGCCTGTGCGCGTGCGTGCGTGCGTGCGTGCGCTTGCATGTGTGTGTGTAATTCATCTCTGAGAATTGAGCGGATATTAGCCAGAAATGCAGCTGAGGAGGCAATGTCCTATTGCATAAATGAACTAAAATAGCCATACCATTACCCATATACAGGAGTATGTTTTTTTCTTTTCTATTACATTGCTCAGTTTGGTTTGATATGGGCATGAAAGAAGCAACCAAAGTTTGGTTAACAAACAAATTTGATACTGTATACCAGGGAGATGAGATGAGACCCATTTTTGCACATTGCTCTCCAACACAAACAGAACTACATTTTCTATCTTTGGAAACCTAAGGCCTGATTTATTATTAGTTGGGTGGCAGTGTCACACAACGCAAGTAGCTGATCTACAAGCTCACAATGTAGCACGTTGTGATGCGTCAGCTAATTTCGGCACGCAACACAATGCTCAACAAATTATAAATCAGGCATAATGGAAGCTCATACTGCATCATAACCATGTTTGGACGAGTAGGAGCAAAGTTATACTCTGGTGGCAGTACTGTTTAAAATGTTCAAATGTCGTGCCTGCCGCCATAACATTCTGATAAAAATGTTATTGTGTTCTTCCAAAAGCCAGAACATCTTGAAGATGCCCTAATGTGTAACTTGTGCCTTGCTGTTGTCATAGTGACTAGAAACTCTTGGCCCAGTTATCATGTCTTGTGCTTCACCTGCGACGTCTGGCTCTCAGCTGCTCTGTTCTCATCTCATGAAGAACACACACATCAAGCTGGCCTAACCTCCACCTCAGAAACCTAGTGCACACTGTTGCATTGCCCCAGCTGACTATACCACTTTCTCCTCTGTCTCTTTCTTGTCAATATGTAGATAGTAGACACTGGTGTCAATTTCTTGTCATGTAGACACCAGTGTCTTTTGTTGAGATTCTGAAATCTTAACTCCCCCGAGTCCCCATCTTTAAACCAATCAGCTGGCTGTACCACTTTCTCCTCTGTCTCTTTCTTGTCAATATGTAGATATGTAGATAGTAGACACTGGTGTCAATTTCTTGTCATGTAGACACCAGTGTCTTTTGTTGAGATTCTGAAATCTTAACTCCCCCGAGTCCCCATCTTTAAACCAATCCAGTGACTTTGATTGGTGCAGGGCTGAGCATGGATCAGATTGTAAATACCATCATTTATCTATTTGGACTAAAATCTTGTTTTATTTGATGGCCTTCCAGCCGTGGCATTTGGCCTTTGTGCCCTCAAAAAATTGACAACTCCAAAGGTCAAGTGGCCTTGCCCCTAAAATGACAAAATGCCAGGCCTGGTTACCAGTATGTTGTAAAAATACAGTTGGAACCGTCACATTTTCACTAATCTTCCCTAACTACAGAGTTCATCTAAGTACATGTGTGCCAATGCTATATGGCTCTATTTACTGCAACCACACTTGTCAAACAGAGCATACACCGTATGGGGGTCTGGGGCATTCTAGGAGGGCAGGAGGTGGGGTTTTAATAGGAAGGGATGACTGTGATTATAGGAATAACTAGACTAGTATGATGGTTAAAGATGGCGGGTTAGACATGATGGCTGGGTCTATTGGAGGTCAGATGAGCAGACTTTACCTGAAGGCTCAGCACTATGTTCTCTGGCTGTGTGTGAGGGCGCATCAGATCAGATCAGATCAGATCAGATCAGATGAAGAGGGGCATGCAGAAGACAAACGCAACACAGAGTCAAAGAAAGAGCAAAAGAAAAACACAAAAAGGCCACAGATTCAAAAACATACAGTATGGATAAATAAATCATTGTTGTCGGGTGGAAACCTTGTATGTCCAAAATCGTCCGTTTTGTATTTATCATTTAAAAAAGGATTTAAACTAGTGAAAATAGCCGATCTACAAGCACACAACGCCTCGCGGTGCCACCGCGCGTTGTGTGCTTGTAGATCGGCTATTTTCACTAGTCTTGTGCGACAGCCTTGTATGATGAAGCAGGGCTTTACTTTACAAAAAAAAAAACACAAATTTTAAACTTGGAGATACGAGGCTTCTGCTTGACAGTGACGAAACAAGACAAAAAACTAAATAACTCAGTCTGACATGCATGGAATATTACTGCACACAGAGAAGACAGAAAATACATAAGCTCTCATGCAATGTGCTGTGTGTTTGATTGCCAGTTGGTATTGTTTGTAGTGGACAGCGGATTCGGGCAGGCTGAGAACTACCTGGTTGTCAGTTCCCCATCCACTGACAACACTCAGCCAGCTGTCACACTCTAGTCTTTAAATGTATGTGCTGTGGAAGGTTACAGAACTTCAGAGTAATTAAATACGTGAAGATAAATGTTGGTAATTGGAGTTCGAGCTACAAAAAAAATAAATGAAAAATGATTTATCAGCCTCACAGTCTGTCACCCTCTCACTCAGTGTGTGTTCACACGAGGTGGTGCCGGAGAAAATGACTATTTTATGTGGTTTCACCTTGGCTTTGGCAAGTATTAACACATTGCTTCAAAGTCAAGCTGCATAGTACAGATGTACTGAGTAGCTCCGGCAGATCTATAAATAATTTGTATATTCTTAATTAGTGTATACAATTTATCAGAAAAACAATGCAACAAGCAGTAGAGAAATGGACCAAAACGAATTCTAAGCTCACACAAACACTTTACATTTTGAAGTTATACCTTTTGATATTCATTCTGGATGGCTCCAAACCTATCCTTGGCCAGGCTGGTAATAAGGTCTGTAACAGAAAAAACAAACAAAAAACAAGAGCCATGTTACTGGTGGTTATGGGTGACAAATCATGTCAAACATAATGCATAATACCACTTACACTCACACGCTTTCATGACATGTACAGTTTGAAATAGTGTAATTAGAGTGCAATTGCATTGATTGATGCCAATAGATTCCCACTCTGACATGCATGATGATTTATATGCCAGGTGTTCTGCACCAGGCATCATTAGTCCTTTTAATAACGTTTTTTTATTTTTTATTTAATTTAATTTGGTGTAGCAAATTATTTTCAGCCCTGGCAAAACACACACAGAAATGTGTTTTTTCCACTGTGTTTTGTGCTTCTTCCGACAATCTACAGTTAAAATCCAAGACATCAGAAAGAAATCAGTAGAAAGCAATAACAATGAGCCTACAGTATTCCTCCAGTAATGTAGGTTTCCTCGTGCATGGTGTCCCACTGTCTGTGGTACTGTATAATAACACCACAGACAGACATGCTTCTCAGGGGCAAGAGGCTTAGAAGAATAAAGATGCAACACACAAGGGCTTTACTCTCCCTGCAACGCATTCAGGCACAATGTATTCCCACGAAGAATGAATATTTTCAATCGCAAGGAATAAATGACAGCATTGTCTTTTTTGTTCATTTTTAATCCATTATTCAAAGCATGACATTTGTATTAGGAAGATGTCCAAAAGCTTCTATTTCACACAGGCGTTGTTGTTGTTTGGACATTTAATGCATATTGCATACTTCCTTTTACTTTATGGAGATTCTAAAAGACAAAGCGATAATAGGCTAATAATTAATTTAGGAAAGAACCAGCCATTGTTTAAGGAACATGTACAGTAGCATTCGTTTATAAACTTTATGCAGAAGCCACCATTATGTTTTATCCCCCACCCTGACAACTTGGAATGTAGCAGTTGAGGCATTACATTGTGTTTGACTCGATTCCACAGTACACACATACTAATTGTGAAAATACGCTTCACATAATAATTTGACAATTTGGCCAATGGTTGACCAGTTCGTATATTTTGTTGATTACTTTTGATGCAATAATGGTATTTTCCTTCTTAGGTATTAAAAAGGTCCTTAAATTGTCACTTCACTGTCATCTGGGGAGCCCGCCAAAATCATGTTTACTTTAACCCACATTTTGAGAACCACTGCACAAGCCCAAAGGGGAATCCCCCTTATTAGGCTTTTTTTGGGCATCAGGCAGAGGCTCTGAACCACTCTGCTACACTGAAAGTCAGTATGAGAAGCCTTTACTTTGGGAGAGATAAGATCCTTTGGTTTTTGAGGATGAAAGCTGTGCTGCTGCTGGAACAGACTGTATCACTGACAGCTCAGAATACCCCCAGAATGTCCGACCTCCAACTGAACCTGACAAACACAGGAATGCCGCCAACAGAACAAAACCAGAGGAAAAGTGAAACAGTTCTCTATCTGTGAGGAGGCTCACTTTAAACTAGTACATAAATTAGAATCAGATATCATCTTAAAATATCCCTGAACAGCAGTGCTTTTCTTCAGCACACACATTTAAAGAGGTTTTATTTTATTCATGATGCTGTGTCGGAGGAAGAGACGGAATACTAAAACATACCAGGGCGGCAGGGAGTCATTTCCTCTCTCGTCTTCCCCAGCAAGATAACTTTTACACTTTTGCTAAACAAATAATATATTTACGAATACATTACAAAGGAGAGGATGGACCTGTTCCAGGTCCTGTAGAACTGTGTGTAAAGCTAGGGCCTATGTGGAGACCTGCCATGGATTGTAAGAAGATAGGTGGGTGAAATCATTTAATAAAATACGTTTAACCACTTATGTGACTTTATGTGACAGCCTATGAAATCAGTCATCATCAGTATGATGGCAATGATCTACAGTATCGCTATGGACTCCAAATTTTGGCAAGGTTTCAACAGGATCACAGCCCTATTGACTTCCATTAAAAAACGGTAAGGTAAATATTTCAAAACGTATAAAACACACAGTATGAGGAAAATTGTATTGTTCTGTGTGCATTAAAAGTTTACCACTGAGATTGGTCAAGCAATTTGTGTGACATTCACACACAAACAGACCCTGTTACTGTATATACGGCTAGCCAACAATAACTGATGTATAAACTCACAAAGCGTCACATCGGTAGGTGCTGCAAGCTTGTAGATCTGGATCTTGAAAAGTTCTGAAATGTTCTTGAAAATGTTTTTACATTTGTCATCGATAATTGCTTACCCAAAATAGGAATGCCATGTTGTAAGTGGTTAACTGTACAAGGACACAATGAGGGCCAAGAGTTAATTCTGGCATTTCCGGTGTAGGTACTGTAATTAGATAAGATGTTCTGTAATTCTGTGTGTGGTAAACTTATCAATAGGCTGTTACAGCACAATTACCTAACTTTTCATTCAAGTCTCAGTAGGTCACCCCTCCACCCTGCATTTACCTTTTTGTAGGTTAACAGCCATACCTTCAAATGGCCTACGGCTGGAACCATTGTGTGTTATTGGGTCAGTGTAAAGCGATGCAGTCAACAGCGGGGGAAAGCGGCAACTCCGGCAAGTAGACAATTGAAGGCAGACTTTTATGTATCACTTTTCCCATTCTGATGGGTGTTGGGTTCCATATAAAAGCCCTGCCTGACCTGGTTTTGTAGGAGCACTCCATTGACCTTCTAACAAGAATAGAAACTTTCCAGTAACTTTCTTTTACAAATGTGAAATCACTAGACCTGGTGTTCAATCTAGACCTGGGTGGAAAATTACCACATGGTCTGTCAAATGCTGGCAGATAATGGTGGTGGCTGATGAATTTTAGGTTTTTAAACTTAAAGGCACACCGGGAAATTCATAGCCGGAAAAAAAAAACAGAAAAAAAAATACAGAACTACAAACTCACGTTGCGATGCATGAGCTGCAATATCTTTTTTCCTGCTATATTAAACTACATAAGATGTAACCTACTAAATTACATGCCTAAAGGGACGGCAGGTTGAGAGAGAAATATAGAGTATCTTTTAGGTCCCCAGATGACAGTTAAGTGACAGTTGAAGGACTTTTAACACAAAAAAAGAAAGAAAATAAATACTGAAGTAATGCAAGTAATGAACAAATGATATGAGAAAGAGACAACATTTTTGAAAATAGATGTACAAGCTCACAACGCCTTAGCTTGTACATCTGCTATTATATTATTTATCTATGGAACCGAGTCAAACCATGTAATGGCTCAACTCCTACAATTCCAAGTGCTTGTCAGGGAGGGGAGTCCCCAGTTCAAATAATGTTTATTGTGGGGGAATTCATGAAAAGAATTCATGGATGGATAGGCCATCAGAGATTCCAACAGGATGAATCTTCACCGCTGTGTGACTGTATGTGCGTTGGTCGGTGCGTGCGTGCGAGAGAGAGATAGAGAGATAATGAATTGACATATGAATGAATGTGTTTTTCACACTGACAGAAGCAGAGTGCATAAGAACAAAAGAAATGTGGGAATGAGAGTGGAGAGGCAGACAGAGCGAGGAGAACAGATAAAGAGAAAAAGAGGAAGGCGGAAATACAGTGGGGAAAAGCAAAGAAGAAATGAGATGGGAGAATGAGAAGAGAGAGAGAGAGAGAGAGAGAGAGAGAGAGAGAGAGAGAGAGAGAGAGAGAAATACAGTATGACTAGAAAGCAACAGGAGGAAAGTGAGAGAAAATATTAAATAATACAGTAGGCTGTGTAGATATTAGTAAAGGGAAGACGGACAGGAAATGCTGGACTGAAATCAAGTCTTGGTTACAGTCAGTGAATAGGATACAGTTGACTAAAGTCTCTAATTGCACCAAACTGGTGTAGTTTGAGCCAGGTTCCATCCATGCACACTGTCCTCTCATTGACTGGATCCATCCATCCATCCGACAATTCTCAATGCTTATCTGGGTCAAAGAGAGCCTTTTCCCTCAGCTTCTCGAGGGAGATCTGAGGGCACTCTCGGTACCAGCTGGGAGATCCCTCCAGCATGGCCTTAGTCTGCCCACCGCCAAAGCAACTCCCAGTTGGCTCTGTCCAGTGGGAGAAGCCTGGGGGAGTCATCCGTACTACATTGTAAATTCCTGTCTGTCAATTTAACTCAGAGTGCAAAAATATAGAACAGTTAAAATATGATGACAATATTTTGCAATGTAGACATGTTCTCTCTTTTTTGGGGGGACAAATCTTTGTCGACACATTGGGGCCAGGTATTGTTTTGTGCTTAACTGAACTCTAATAAGATGACCCAGATTTTCAGTAGCTTCAGTCTAATGAAAATCATTGGCTGTCATCAATTAAGTTAATTGTTAACCATTAACGCTAATGATGCATTTATATAGCGCTTTTAGCCAAAGCACTTTACAATGTGCATTATATTCACCCATTCACACACCTTTAACTCTGTGAACACACAGTTAGGAGGCTGGTCCTGAATGATGAGACTTCTCATTGGTTCATAATGTATAAGCAAGTCAAAGATGTACAGTATTTTGCAGTGGTGAAAAGAAACATTTACTCAAGTACTTTACTGGAGTATTTCCAATTTTCAGTAGTGCGAGTATTTTTCCATAGTAGTTTTTGGTATTTTGGCCCTAAACCATCAACCATCGATCAGCAATAGGTCCAGCTGCGCCTGAGATTACCTGCAGCTCACAGACACATACAGACAGACACATGGACAGGTGCAAAAACATAACCGGGCAGTTCGGGCCTGGCAGAGATAGCAACTTACAAGATGCAAGGTAATCTAGGAATCTGAGTTTACGGTAATTTAAGTCCTATCCTATTAGCGAGACAAGATACAAGATGATAAAGAATAAAACAGACTAAAGTATGATCCCTCATGAGTAATGTGCTCAACGGTCCCCCTGGGTGTCTATGGGGGAGGTTAATTGATTTGAGTAAAGCATCCAAGCCTACGCACTCCGAGATAAAATACGACTTTAAATACCCGGTTCAGCTGAATGGTGCCTGTGTTGGTGGTAAATACATAATGCCATTAAGCTTTTGATTGCCTTTCCTCTCCTCTCATATCCAGCTGACAGTTCTATAGTTCTATAGCAATGTAAAACGCCTGTGATGATGACAACATTGCCCTCAACATTTTCTGTTCTTAAAAAGAGGAGAGGCTGGTCTGTTCCCCCATCTTTGAGAAAGAAGACAGGCTCGCAAGACAAAGGCTCTGTCTGGTTGGATTAGATTCTAGGCCAGCAGCTTTGTGGATCCAGACAGGGCCCTGCATAGTGTCTCTAGGCACCGACTAAGCCAACACCATTATTATCATCTGACTAACGAGTAAGCAAGTGGGGACGCAGTATTTGCCTTTGGACACGACATGACACATGGCTGTAGTGGAGATTGCATTGGGGCCCTTTTTTTATGGAATGGCTGATACGTACTTCATCGAACGACCGTGATAGTGAAAATATGTATTTATCGATATATATGTGCTCGTTCATATTAGGTAGCCAGCATGTCTATGGAGTATCCGTTTGGTTAAAATGTCTGTGCCTCTGAGGCTGTTATCAGCTTGGTTTTGGTAGAATCTCTCACAGAAAGCCATAATATCAAGTTAAGCCCAGAGTTGTTTAAAGTTTTGGTGTCACACCAACCCTATAGTTGCCTAGGAAACGGAGCACATTAATAATGTCGACTGATGGCTTGACGTAAAGACGTAACCCGCAATGTGTATAAAACCTTTGTATCACTGTGTTAACGTAGGAAGAATTGATCTGGAACCATGTCGTTCTGATGCTTGTAAGATCCCTTCCCTGGAATAAACCCAGATACTATTATAACTTATAACGTGTTTCCTCCGTTTATTGATGTCAATAATTATTTCACTGTCCGATAGATATGGGGTACGAAAAACTAAGATATCAGACCGTGCCGCTCGTTGATTAGAACAGATTTTCAACAGAAAAATGTAGCAACCGAGTATAAATTACCCATTATTATCTCTTGAGGACACCGGACTAAAGTGACGTGACAGACTCCTGCTAATCCGGAGCTGAGGAACCTTTGGATTCAAAGTGCAGGAAAGGCTCCAACGATAACATCACTTTAACAAAAGACAAGACGTATCACACCACACCACTCTTAAGGAGAAAGCTTATCACCTTTTCCTACAGGAGATTAGAGAGCCTTCTCTAATGGATGCTACCAAGATGTCCTCTCTAAATGCCGGGGGTCAGCCAGCCTCACACGTTGACAACGCGTGAGGAGTTGGGCAGCACAAAAAAACCCCGCTCTTGACTCTTATTTGCACACACACACACACGAAATGGAGCACTACTGTATATCCCTTGTGGGTCACGTGACGGTACAGTCGAGTCAAGTCAAACGCTATTTTTGGAAATTACAAACAAAACTGGTGCGTCACAATGTCACACTGACTGCATGGTAAAATCCTCAAGATTAAATGAACATTCAGGATTTTACCGTGTGGCATCTCATCTAAATGAATATACAGCCACAAATAAAGAGTGCATGACAACAACTTGTGTGCACATGTGCATCACATGAAGGGATTGAGCAACTACTATGGCAGGTCAGGTCACCACATCATCATCAGCAAGTGACAGAGTGAAGTGGCAGTAGGTTGTTGGTACAAATGTCATGTCAGACACATGAACGAGAAGGGTGGAGGGAGGGGGAGACTGGGAGAAAGACTGATGAAGAACCCAATTATTTCTCTTTTTTCGTTGTTGGTGGTTAACTGCTGCATTGAGGCTACGGGTGCAGGACGCCCACCCAGAACAGTAAATCACTGGGTGACAGCAGCAGCTGAATGCTTATTCTGCCCAAGGACCCACCATGTGCTGAGATAGTAAGAAAGGAAGAACAATGGAAAGTATGGCCGTCAAACTAAATCAACTAACAAACAAAAGGAGAATGAAAAGAAGGCCTAGCCCTTCGCGCTCTTCTGATTGACAGTGTATCATTTACCCATGATGCAATGTGGCTGACAGAACCCTGGGAGTGAAGGAAAAACAACCAACAAACGATTCTAATACTAAATCTAAACCTTACTGTACCTTTACACTAAAAATTATTGACACCATAAATTATAATACATTTACGGTTTAAAACACTAAGTATTATACAGTTATATTAATGCAGCCAGTTGCCAAATCATGTTTAGTATTCTTTTCTTTATTACCTTGTGTCAGAGGATTCATTGTCTAACAAGCTATGGAAAAGTATTGTAATGAATGAAATCCCAGGAACAGGCAACAAGTTGTATTAGTGTACAGTACTTACACTACTTGTGTTAGTAACCTGGATTAAAATGGTAACTGCATGTACTGTAGCCTATACAGCAGGGGTCTTCAACGTTTTCAGGCCGGGGACCCCCAAACTGATGGGGAGATGGAGCAGGGACCCCCTACCACCTCGTAGGGTGGGGGGATCGGGACTACGACATATTTTTTATTTTAAACATGTACAAGTTACAGCGAGCAGGGTGGGCCGTACCACTATCATTTCTAAACATACTATTAACTGAGAACCAAAGTCATTAATATCAACAATCTGTCAATTGCATAGTAATCATATATTCAAGCTATTAAAAATGGATAGAATCATGATTTATTTTTGGAGCTGTGTGAAGCACAGGCTCCCTATACGTGGCCGTGTGGGTCTGTCTGTGTGTGTGTCTGTATGTAGCCTGAACTTCCTAAACTTCGGCACGCTACTAGTCCCACAGTTTTGCCACCACACACTCGCGCCATATGTCAAATCGACAGGCTTACTCGGGAATCGTGGGCTAGTAACTTGCTAAGAGAAAGGTTCAATAGTTTAATTGATATTAATTTATTAGTGAATTAATTTTCCCCATTGACTTATAATGGGAATCGCAAAAACTCACATTCAATTATTTGTCTCTCGCAAACCATAGGGGCTAGAGTTTCAAGACTTGGAGAGGCGGTTCATAATGATTTCAAGGATTAAATAAAAAATAATTGTGTCATTTGGCCGCATGGTGGCGCCATAACACCCCACTTTACGTTTTGGCCTGTAACTCTTGAACCGTAGGTCGGAAAATTAAAAATATTTTTTCCCTGGATTCCTTGGGTCATGACGCATCTCCCCATATAGGCCACGCCCATTTGCGCCATGATAGATTTTCCGCCATCTTGAATTTTCTCCAAAACACACTTTTTGCTCCTTTTCCTACATATTTTCTTCAAATGTCACAAAAATCGGTACACATGATCCACACACACACACACACACACACACACACACACACACACACACACACACACACACACACACACACACACACACACACACACACACACACACACACACACACACACACACACACACACACACACACACACACACACACACACACACACACACACACACACACACACACACACACACACACACACACACACACACACACACACACAGCTCCACTTCACACGGGTGTGATTTTTTAACATAAATGTGAAAAATGAAAAAAAAAAAAAACATTTTTAGATGGACCGCAGACCCCCTGTTGAAGACCCCAGCTATACAGCATTATGAGGTTGGCTGCAGGTAGAGGGATGGTCTGTTCCCACTGGATCTACTCTATGAGGCACAGTTTAACAGAAACAATGGTTATACTACTCATAATGGTATTAATGTTTAATGTTACACTGGCCATTTCTGTACCAACAATACTGGAAATACTGAATGTTTTTCAACAGTTTTAGACTCAATGGCCATAACTAATTACACCCATACCTAGGGCTGTCACGATTATGAAATTTTACATGACGATTATTTGTCACTCAAATAATTGGCGATTAACGATTTAATTGTGTTTTTGTCATTGACAATTACATTTCTGTTTGGCTTTTAGGCTTTTAAGTTGCACATGGTAGATATGACACATAGCCTAAATATACAAAGAAAATACTGACATATCTGACAACTTTATACTTAAAAAAAGAACATTGATAGTGGAAATAGCCGATCTACAAGCTCACAACGTGTCGCGATGCGACGCGTTGTGAGCTTGTAGATCTGCTATTTCCACTATTTTGGACATTTTTCAACATTCACGATTATGACGATTATGACAAAATAATTGCGATAATGTCAAATAATCACGATTAGACGATTATGTAATAATTGTGACAGCCCTATTTAATGTTACACTGGCCATTTCTGTACCAACGATAAATACTGAATGTTTTTCAACCGTTTTAGACTCAATGGCCATAACTAATTACACCCATACCATAAGTGCTGCTAACACAGGGGATAAGATTGAAGTTTTTCTCCTCAGCGAAGAATTAAATTGCTCTGTGCCTGTATAGAGAAGCGAGGTTCCTCCTGAGTGCACTCAAAAACACCTCCGCACAAGGTAAACACACTGTTGCCAAGGCACCTGTAACTATGGAGATGGGAATCAAGCTCAACTTCACACCGCCAGAGATGGAGGGTGGGGTCAGGGGGGTAGACCAACAGACAAAGAGAGAGAGTGCATCAAAGAGACTGGTGTGGAGTGCAGAGAGAGAGAGAGGGGGGGGGCATAGAAAAAGAGGGACTGCTTGGAGAGAGAGTGATAAGACAGACTCCTCTTCATTTATGTCCATGCTGCTGTAGCTAATAAAAAAGGTATTAAGTGGTCAAGCCGACTTAAACCGCAGTGAGAAACGCAACCCAAAACATTTCAATTAACAAGGTGTTGATACCGGCGTTAGGCTCGAGGGGAAAAAGTGGTTGCATGCTGAGATAATATGGCAGCATTAATCTTCTTCTGTGACATACAGCATTGCTGTGCAAATGCAATGTAGAGCTTCTGGTTGTGTTTGTGTGCGGACATCATTCTAGTGTCCTAGATTTGCGTATGTGCGCGAGTGTGTGCACATGGAGACCCATGTGGGTTTTGCATGTGTTTGTGTGTATGCAACTGTGCATGTGCATACATGCACCCATACTGTATGTCTCTGTATTAGGGCTGCAACTCAAATCTATTATCTTCTGTGAAAAATAAAGTCTGATTAAGCACTATTTTACACTTTGTCGTATGATGTGTCAGTAAAAAAAAAGCCTATCTACAAGCTCACAACACATCGCAATTTTTGTTTCGTTAAAATGTATTTGTTTGATTAACTGTTGTACTCCTATTTGAGAACACACACGTGGATTACAGTGAATTCGATTGAAACAGCCGTCTCCAGGCTAAACAGACAGAACTGAAGGTCCACTCTGAAATCAACCGTCTCCGCCTCCACTTGGCTGCCAACTTGTGCCAAGTGAACATTTGAGCGAGATGGACTCACATGGAGGCACAAGCCAACATCTCTAGGACAGAACACAGGCACAACGCCTGCCAACGTGAATACATTATTATGTACAAACTATATATACACAGTAAATGCCAACCTGACAGTCTGTACTCAAGTGGAAAACATGTTGTCAAGGGCAAGAACACCCCATGCTTGAGAGGAGGGACGTACATGTACGTGCGCGCACGCACGCACACGCACACGCACACGCACACACACACACACACAGCTACAGTATATCATGTTGACCCGGGTCATTAGGTACTTACATTTTCATGGTCATTCACGGAATTGTAAAATGAGGCACACAAATCCAGGACGAATTAAATAAGAAATAAATTAACACTCAGGATTTTGCAGTGTAATCGAGATTGTGCTGAGCCCTGAACTTACACTGTACTGTATAAAGAATATTCATACTTTTGTTTTATCAGTGTTATTTCATTTTAATAGCCAGGCTAGAACTAGGACGGGTTGAATACTGTAAATTGCTTCCCTGGAAACTATTTACAGAAAGATTAATGACAAGTATTAAAAAGCAACAAACAACTTCATGCTATTCCATTTGCCAGGACAAACTAGAGTCAACAATGCTTCCACTTTCGCCCCAAATGATATATCTATTAGAGTTGTTGTTCCATGGATCCACAGTTCTGTTTATTTTTCCAAACACAAACTATTACTCATGGCTGTCTAATTCGCTATGATGCCCCAGTTATAGCCACTTCCTCAGCAACCTGACAGTAAGCCATTCTTTTTAGTGGCATCTTGAAGTGAGCTAATTGGGTCGGATAAACTGTGTAAGTTTCACAAAAGCTGCAATGAACATTACCATTCAGTTTAATTTCAAACTTATTTCACCCAGTAGAAGTTAACCCAATAGAAAAGTGAATATGAATGACGAATATTCAGATCATCGGTTTCACTTTCCTCCACTGTTTTGTGTTTGCCCACCTTCTACAATTGTAAACAGAGTTGTAGAATTATGTACTGAATCTAATCTAAAACAGAAATATTTTCTTATGGGGTACACTGCAACAACATCTTTTCAAATGGGGATCCATGGCCTAATATCAATGTGGGGAACGGGGATCCTTAACAAAAGACAAGATTATTTTGAGACTGATCAAGGGCATAACAACTCATGCTCTAACTAAACATTGTTAAGACCTTTTGAAATGATCGTATTCCAATGATCATCCTACACAGCTATTATAATTCAGTTCATGTCAATTAAACAGTTTCACGGCCAGAAGGATAAGTGGTCTGCATGCAACCTTGTCTACCAGATGTGTTGGCTATTAGGGAACCCAGGGGACTGTCTATGCTGCTGCTGGGGTAGGGGGGGGGGGGGCAGGTAAACACTTTCCCTGATTACCTTATCAGCTTACTGTGGCTAAAGCCATGCTGCCATGACGACAATGACAGACAGATCACATGATCCAAAGACAGAGGAGGAGAGGAGACCATTTAACCAGTGGCGGTGCTGAACTGTCTGCAGCACTACTCTGCAAGGATTTTGAAGATCACTCAAGGGTATCCATCCACGCCTTGGTGGCTCTATCAGTCAATCACTGCACGCACTGTAGGAGCGCAGACTCAGCTGTCACATCCCGGCTTCTAATATGGATATTATTGGTGTGTTTACACCAAGTGGGTACTGAGAAGATTTCGACTTGAAACGACTTACTTCCCACCTCAAGAGCATTCGCGTGGTTGACGTCAGAACTAAATGGACAGCCAATCAATTGAAACTTTGTTTGGCTGCTTTGTAGAAGTAGGCTACCTCTTTAGCATAAACAGAAGCAGGAAAGTATATGCTTAAAAGTGGTCATGGTGGCTGTTCAGGAGGGCGAAGAACAGAGCACTCCAGGAGGCTCCCAACTAACATGCAAGAATTGAATTATGGATTATGAATGATGGAGTAATTTTACCGTCTGTTTGGCTTTATTTACGCTCGAGAGGAAATAAAAAGGCCATCCAAAGTTGTACACTAAAAAAAACAGCTGCGTAAACATGGAGGACGGTTGGCAATGTAGATGCTGAGGATGTTTTGTGCAACATGTCGGCTGCAATCAGTGCCTTGCTGGGGAAAGAAAGTTAAAGAAACCACTGGCCTGCAGATTAATTAATTGCAGAGACAATTTCGTTGAACTGCTTTCCAAGCTCAGCGTTGCTATGAAATTCATGTTGACAGTGCCTGTGACTGTAACAACTGGGGAGAGAAGTTTCTCACGCTTCAAGCTCATCCATGCGGGCATGACTCAAGGGGTGACTGTCAGCTCTTGCTCAGATTTCAATTTAGCATGACGCAACAAGATCACTGGACAAAGACAATCTTATCAGAGCAGCACTCACACATTAGGGGGCTGACATTATTAGAATAATAAACAACTTATTTCTCTCTGTGTACAGGCGGCGACCCACTTATTTCCTGATTTCTCTTTCCCGCTCGCTCCCCCTGTCTCTCGCTCTCCCAACTGATGTGAGCTATCTGGAAAAGTGTGAAGTGCTGTAAACTACCAGCTGTTTCAGACACTTCCCAAGGTAATTGTTTAAAGGAGTAGTTCACCCCCAAAATGACTTATTTTTTACTCTATTGATTACTCACGCCATGGAGACTTGAGTTCAATAATATTTTTAATTTTTTGTCACATTCCTAAGACAATACATTTCCTCCCATTGATTCCGGATGCATTTGGGTCCTCCAGAATCAATAGGGTAAATTTACTAAAATCAAAATGTTATCTTAGGAATGCGACAAATAGAAAAAAATATTATTAAACTCAAGTCTCCATGGCGTGAGTAATCAATAAAAAAAAAGTCATTTTGGGGTGAACTACTCCTTTAAGCAGTTTTGAAGTTTTCTGTGTTGAGCTCTCCATGGTGCTGAAAGTGCATAACATGTGTTTAAGTTGGATTTGTTTTTCATTTGTGGGGGAGGGCAGCTATTGTGAGGGCCTTGACACAAGCTCTTGCAATGGGTCCTCAGATCCTTGAATGGCGTGTTCCTCCGCACATGCTATGCCCTCCTAGTGAAACTCCTCTCCATCAGGTGAAAATAAGCAGCTGGCAACTTCATGTGTACCAGAGGAGACAGGTCTACACTGTGTTACACTCTCCCACATGACCAACTCATTTATGGGTCAGCACTCAGCAGTGACAGGGATTAGACAAGTATGGGAAAAATTTGGAATTGACATACACATTGACATGTAACTAAATTGTTAGAAAATGGAAGCCTTCCAACATTATGTATTTCTTGTTCAAAACCTTCACTTTGAATGTCTTTCAGAGAAGTCAGGGCTCTGAGAAAGCCCAGAGTTTGACCAGGAATATGAGTTGGGCTACCATTCATTTCGATTGTTCCTACTCGAAATTGGTAAAGTTCCCACTTCCAAAATGGCATGAATGGCATTTAACCACTGGTGTACAAGTGATCGTTTAAAATCACGATGGGCTCAAGAGATAGCATGGATCCTGAAGCACTTACTTAGCATTAAGGAATTAATGATGGTATCTAGACTAGAGGCATACTACAGCTCCAGTCGATCGTCAAGTGCTGAATTACTCACCCTCTTATTCGCCCTCATTCCCGTGACATGTTCCACTCAGGTGGGAGAAACATCGCTCAGCTCAGCCAAGGCCTGGTATAGGCTTGAGGCTAAAAGCCACGTTTAATGTAAGGCTATGCGATCATACGACTACTTCTGGTACTTTGGACCCAGGCAATCGAGATGTTTTAGCTTTGGGATTTTGTCTGCTGCCTTAGTTTCTAATGTCTCCTGTCTGAATGTACATTGTCTGCGTATGTACTCGTCAGTCACCAGTCCTGCACTAATTGAGTGTTTTTTGTGTAACCACCTGGAATAGAGCCTGTGTCTCCCAAACAAGCACCTACTGCTCAGTCAAAAGGGAATCCCCTCATGGGCAGGGGGGGTATTTAGGCTTCTGGGCAACAGGCAGAGTTACTTAATGTCATCATTCTCAATACATTATTTTTTACTCCAATCTGAACCTGGTGAACCTGTATTACGTTCTTGCTGTGTCTCCATAGCCACAGTGTGGACTACCAATGAAATAGGACAAAAGGGGACAGGGGATGCATGACTTGTCATCAATTCACTAGGACAGAGGCTATTGCTTCATTCGTCTCACCCTGCTCCAGTCCTGCTTAGATACCCAGGCCTGACCCAAATATAACATGCCCCAAAACAAGACACTGTAGCTTTAGTTTTAGTAGCAGCTACTTTCTCTCAAAACAACCCCAAGCATGCTTTTGATTTCTTTGTCTCTTTTATATTTACAAAATGATCTAATGTTTTCTGTCCTTGATGCTGTCAGCTACTCTTTTTTGGCTGATTTGTTGTTTTTTCTTTTTCTTTTGTCTGTTTTTTCTTTTGGGGTGGGAGGGGTTCAGTCTTTTTTTGGCCTTGTCTGTTATTGTCTTAGTGTTTGTTTGTCCTTTTTCTTCTTATTCAAAAGGGGAACTGATTCATTGTCCTTTGACTACAGTAATCTGCAAGATACCCCCCAATAAAACTATGTTAAAATAAAACAAAATGATTTACAAATAACCCTTTATCTTTTTTTGGCCTGTCTTGCTCCTGGAATCTTTAGATTTTCTCCTGTAGCCGTGCTTTCATTCTCTTTGGATTTATCCGTTTCTCTAGCTGCTCTGTCAGATAGCACAGAGCCCTAAGCTGGCAGTGGCATTATAATATTACCTTGAAATGTCTAAACGTTAAAGCTATCTTAATGCCACAGCACTTATCTTCTCTTTGTCACTCAGCCAGCCTCTGTTAAAGCAGGCTTTGTTAATGATATGCACTTCGTGCCTCTGTAAGAATCGCTGCATTACTCCAGCAAAATGCCTTGCTATACTGTTGAACTTCTTTCCCCTTTTAAAGAGTACACATCAATGATCAAGGAGGTACAGATTTAGTGGCCTTCTTAGTTCAGGGGCTGGGGTGGGTGGGTGGGTGGTGGTTATGCAACACATTCCAGGAGTCAATTAGCAGTCTGTCAGAGCCCTCTACATTCACTGCTTTTGGATAATTGTTGCCAAGTCTGTGTAAATGTAATTATATCTTCTAAAAATATATATTATGTTTGAGGAATGGTGTTTTGGCTACCTTCCATGAAGGACTAACACCTATTGAGCAGCTAAAAAAAAGGGAACATAACAACCTTGAAGAAGGTTAATCAGTTAACCTGCATTAGACATAGCATAATTTTAAAGTAGCAACGAATAGTTTGAACTCCACTAGTCGAGAATCTTGTTTTTCCCCAAGGAGACAATACTGACTGATATGCAGAGGGGAGCTGTAATGTTTAGCGAGTGCTGGACTGCATTCCAGTTCTTTAACAAGAAAACTAATCAAATATACGGCAATTGGCAAATAAACAGCAGGATTGCCTAGTGGCTAGATGTTCATTCATTACAAGTTTCTCTTCATAAGATCAAAGAGCATCAGCTAAATGTCCATAGGGTAACATTTTAAGTGAAACAAATTTCACTTGGGTAGAAAAGAGGATGAAAAATAAAAACAATTTCTTTTAATCAATCCAAGTGTAAGGCTCCATTAAAACTAAATGTCATCTCGGGAGCAACTCAGACACGCCAAGAAGCTCGTAAGAGCTAAAAGCACACTAATAGCTCAGGAAAAGGACAATCAATTTCATGGCCCATAATTCAGGACATTTCCTCAATTTGCTCAACATGCTACCGAGTTACCATTTAAATGTCACATAATTCATCTTATCCTCCACTTTGGTTATCCTTCATCTAGGGAACGCCGACTGGCCAGAGGCCATGCATGCTTGTTTTTCTCAGTCGTGCCTACGGTTGGGATCCTTTAGGACAGGGGTCTTCAACAGGGGGTCCGGGACCCCTAGGGGGTCCTCAGAGTTACTACAGGGGGTCCTCCAAATCTTTGAGTGATATAAACCCTTTTTTCTCCTTTTTTTTATTCACCACTTGAACCATAGTGTCCATATTCTGAGAAATTTAGCCAAAAATAGCAGATCTACAAGCTCACGCCTCGCTGTGAGCTTGTAGATCGGCTATTTTCGGCAAAGAGGTTTGGTGTAGAGGAAAAGAGCGGGCTAAGTACAGAGTGAAAGGTCAAGTTTATTAAGTATTGACGGTTCAAGTGGTTAAATATGTGAAAACACAAATGGACATGAATCCAAGTACACAGCTGATGATTGTGCTGTCAAACGATGAAACTATATGGAATCTATGATAAGGTTGTGGGGGTCTCTGCTTCATCTCTGTCTCATCTAAGGGGTCCTTGGCCTGAAAATGTTTGGGTTCCAAATGGACACTTACAGGTCTGCAACTCTAAGAGTGTACATTCTCTCAGAGTTATGGTGGCCTGCACTGGTCTCCAACATTTGAGAACCACTGGTATTGTAATTGTATAGCAGACATGAAGTCTGCCAGTGTGATAAAACCAGTTCCAGAAACAGTTCTAAATGTGATGGAACCGATTCTGGTTCCTTGATGTTAGATCCGGCTTATACGGTTCCAGATACCAATTGAATGATGTACTGAGGTTTTCCTTTCCCCATCCTGAAATGGATGTACTGCACATACTGTGCAAATACAGTTTGTGTTTGTATCATTTTGTGACCCGTAACGCATTTCAAATGGAAAATCTTTTATTTTGTCATCTAGGTACAGTGCCCTAGTCCCTGCAGATTAGCAGGGCTGTCAGACAACATTAATCCCTGATTTGTGGATCCATTTCAAATGCAACATTTAATGCATATTTTAATATGCATTCTCAGGCTTGGAGGGAAAGAAAATAACCTCTAGATCCTCTCTAGAGACGGCCTGTACAGTAATTCAGCAGTTTTAATTCAAGAAGAGGAATCTGCCGTCTTCCAACGGAAATGCTATTCCGCAAGGTATTTTACCAATCACGACACAGTGTTCCCAAAAAATGTATTTTAAAACATCTTACATTTGATCACAGCAAAGTAGGCAGCTGTGAGCATGGAAATAGGGCGCTCATGACCCATCTATACAACTCTACAGTAGTGACAAAAAAAAAAGATTATAGTTATATTATAGTTATTGTCTTTTGAAACAGATCTTAAATAAGTTACTTAAGCAGCTCTAATCGGGACATGCAAATGGGGAAATTACAGGATATCTGCCATATTTACTACTCATGTTCAGAGCTGCTCATTTACGGAAGCATTCGTAAATTGCAGGAGCAATGTGTGCCTGTCTTGAACGCCTAGTGTGCACTGCACATGACACACACACACACACACACACACACACACACACACACACACACACACACACACACACACACACACACACACACACACACACACACACACACACACACACACACACACACACACACACACACACACACACACACACACACACACACACACACACACACACAGCAAATACAGTTGTTAAAAATGTGCACAGATGTGTAAAAATATGGGCAATTACAATATGTGTGTTAAGACACTGCCTGGTACATTTGGCCTACTCAGCTATGTGACAGATTGACACATTGCCTCTGGTGATCAGCTGGCATTATGCTGAGGAGAGGGCCATACCCATGGGTGTCCTGGAGCAGTGCAACGCCACAGGCATCACTGTAACCAAGCTGACTTGACTTTGTGAGACAGCTCAGACACACTGCAGAGGAACACGAATACATATCGTCGCTGTCGGGCAGAAACCTCTTGTCTCCATATTTTAACATTTTTGTGTTTTTTGGTAAATCAATGCCATACTTCAGGGGGTCTTCAACGTTTTCAGGCCGGGGACCCCCAAACTGTTGGGAAGATGGAGCAGGGACCCCCTACCACCTCGTAGGGTGGGGGGGGTCGGGGCTACGACATATTTTTTATTTTAAACATGTACAAGTTACAGCGAGCAGGGTGGGCCGTACCACTACCATTTCTAAACATACTACTTATTAACTGAGAACCAATGTCAATAATATCTGTCAATTGCATAGTAATCATGTATTCAAGCTATTCAAAATGGATAGAATCATGATTTATTTTTTAACATAAATGTGAAAAATGGCAAAAAAAAAAAAAAAAGCTTTTGAAATCTTTTTTTTTTTTTTAAAGCAATAATTTCCCTGCTATACTTGATCATACTACAGCAGGGGTCTTCAACGTTTTCAGGCCAAGGACCCCTTAGTTGAGAGAGAGATGAAGCAGGGACCCCCACAACCTTATCATAGATTCCATATACAGTAGTTTCATTGTTTGACAGCACGATCATCAGCGTATTTTGGATTCATGTCAATTTGTGTTTTCAGATATTTAACCACTTGAACCGTCAATACCTAACAAACTTGACCTTTCACTCTGTACTTAATCTGCTCTTTTTCCCCCTCCACACAAAACCTCTTGGCCAAAAATAGCCGATTTGGCCAATGTTCTCAGAACATTGACACTAGGTTCAAGTGGTTAATGTAAAAAAGGAGAAAACTTTTGGAGGACCCCCTGTGGTAACTCCGAGGACCCCCTAGGGGTCCCGCACCCCCTGTTGAAGACCTGTGTAGTCGTGTACTACAGCTTCACACAAAAGCAAAACAAAAGTAGCAGCTCATTTTGAGCATGTAGGTGTGCTATTTCTGCTACTTTTGAATTTGAATCCTGAAAAGTAGCAGTTTTTGACATGAGGTTTCATTCCACACAACAGAGATGATATACTGAGCAAAACATGCATGTGCTGTTGGTCAGGGTTAGAACTTTTCTAAGGAACACTATACATCCATTTCACAAATGGATGCTACGGGACCACTGGTTTGCTACTTCCTACTGTAGGTGTAAATTAGATGAATCAAGTGATTGTTTTATACAGAACGGAACCCTTCTCATAATGTAACCTAATTTCATGCTATTGAGTAACAGATGGAAGGAGGAGAAAAAAATAAATACATCAAATATTAAGGGCACGGATGCCTTTCTAACGCAGGGAGACATATTTGTGCCCAAGGCAGTGGGTGTTGCTATGCAATTACATTCGATAACAGTTTATGGGAGATGTTGTGACTCTGCTTCCTGGCTGAATTTTGTACAGAACACATACAATATTAGTGCTGAATCTACTGGAGTACAGTATATGGAGCGGTCTTGATCACAGAGGGTCCTGATGGCCCTTTACTCCAGTTGTGCATTCCCCTTTACGTGCTTTCTGGGACACACACAATTGTACAATTTTAAGCCAGCATGACCCATAACCCCTATTCACCCCTAAGCATCTGCCCTAGCACCACTGCAATGGTAGAAATATTCAACAAATACAGGATCCGTTAGCACAGCTTACATTACGATTGGTACAAACTAGTGTATGCTTAATGCCCAAATTGCTTCGCATTTCCTCAACTGGCGTCAGTTTAATCTAGTATAGTTAATGTTGCTGTCATCTGAATTACTCAAGGATCCAATGCATTCTGCAGCAGCATGGATTAAAGCAAAATAAAATCTCATGACTCAAAAGTTTGTCCTTATAGCCCCCCGGCACTATTGCTGTGTCCAAAGCAAATAACACAATATGTAAAACTATGTTGATTGAGGCTTTAACCTTTGCTTTTATATGAAATAACAAGACTAAATGAAGATTGTTTTGCTTCTGAACATATTGCTAGTTTGACCACTTCAAGACAGCTGATCTACAATTGTCTCTTTACGTTTTAAGTTCTATGGAATCCAGATGACTGAAAACAGCCATGGCAACTTTAATCCACGAGCATGCCTCAAGAGACATTGTGGAATCCTACTCCTACACCACCAACAAGGCGGTCATAATTTATCCCACACTCCAACACAATTATTTGACAACAAGTAAACATATGATCAAAGTTCACAAAATACAATATGAGCCCATTAATTAAACCATCTAGCTGACAAAGCAAGTCATTGATGTACCCCCTATCAGCAGAGAAAAGATACAGATCTGCCAAACATAATTAGCCAAGCCTTTTGGGAAACAGAACAACGTTGTTCCCTACAATTGTTCCAGCTGGTTTCAGCATTAAACCTCTTAATTAGGAAATGTAGCCGCAACTGGTTGTCATAATGATGGAGGATCATCATTTGAGCTATTTAAAAAAAAGGACCACAGATAATACCAGTGAGACACCCTAAGGGCGAGAAGCGAGTGCGACCTCGCCCTTTAGGGGTGTGTGCACATGCTGCTTTGGCATGTATACCCTTCTGCTGAGCTGGTCGAGTCATCAATGTGATGTCAGAGCAGGTCAGCTATATCCATATATGGAGTCCGTGAGGTCATCACGTCACAACAGGCCAGCTATAGACATTGAGGCGTTACCCACTCACTGCCGTACGGACAGGATCTGCCGAGTTTCATAGTAAACTGCGACCTACGGTCTCAACACACAGCCTTTGCCAAAAATAATGTCAGTATTTACTGTATTGTTGGAAGTTTTGAACAGTAAACCACTGTTGTATTCTGAACTCTAAAATCTAATATGATACTACTGATGCTTTCCCGGATTGAATGGGTTAAGAAGAAATTATGAAATGATACATGAAACTTTCATATCTTTGCTGTCGGGTGAATACCTCATGTCCAAAACCGTTACTTTTCAGGATTAAAATTAAAGTAAAAATCACACCCGTGTGAACTGAGCGGTGGTTCCCCCCCCCCTTCCCCCCTGTGTGTGTGTGTGTGTGTGTGTGTGTGCGTGTGTGTGTATGTGTGTGCCTGGTCTGGCCTGGCCTGAACAACAGCGCCCCTCCCTTAACATGTGTGGTCAGAAAAGGTTACTGCAGGCTACAGACAGACAGACAGACAGACAGACAGACAGACACGCAGACAGACATACCCACACACACGGCCACGTATAGGAGCGTTGTGACCACCGCTCAAAAATAGCAGATCTACAAGTACTATTTTTGATACTTTTGTTTGTGTGACACTGTAGTATGATCAAGCAGGGCATTCATAAAAGAAAAGCTGAAATATGGAGATATTTCATATTTGGTTTCTGCCCGACAGCGACGATATTATATCTTGCCATTAGGGATGGTCCGATCAGGTTTTTTGGAACCGATCACCGAGCACCGATCACAAAAGTTTGATCACCCGATACCGATCAATCACCGATCCGATCAAGTTATTATTTACATATTATTTATATTTTCTAAATGTCTTGAAATTGCCATAATAAACCATATGTTGCACTGATCACATTTCTTGCACTAAAGCAGACTGTACAAATCGACCTTTCATACAAGTGCACCCCTTCAAGCTCAGTAGTTTTGTTGTTCTTCACACACACACACATATGTAGGTCACTGAGGTCAACCAAAATATACTGGCAATGATGGCTGCTGCTGGGTTTCCTTGGCAACCACTGCTTGTGCTCAACTACGGTTAGGTTAACCAGTCCACTGACTCAATGTTCCAGCTATACTGTAGTAACGTGTTCCTGAACAGAGAAAGAAAACACTGAAGCCTTTTCAGCAGGTGTCCAATTAACTGTAGTTAGTGTCATCTGCCATCTCTGCTGTTGTTAGCGTCATCCCTCATCTCTACTGCTGTCAGAATCATTTGTCACCCATCTCTACTATTGATAGCATCATCTCCCATCTCTACTGTGCTTAGCATTCATCCATCTCAAGGAGTCTGGAGTCTCTGGACTGTTGGTTAGCATCATCTGCCTCTACTGTCTAGGCCTGTCACAATCATTACATAATCACATAACCGTAAGAATTCTTTGCATAATCATCGTGATCATTACCATGTTAAAAATGTTCATAGATTTTCAAACATAAAAAAACTATCTAGTGGACTGGAAATAGCAGAAGTTCAAAACGTGACGCAATGTGACAAGCTTTGAGCTTGTAGATCGGCTATTTCCACTCTGCTAATTCCACTATTCATCATGCTTAAAAGTAATTACATTATTGTGCAGATTCTGTTTACAATGCCTAGAAATTACATTTAATTGTAAACTTAAATGTTGTAATCGTGACAGCCCTACTAGTGTTGTTAGTGTCATCTTCTATCTACTGTTGTTGGCATTATCCCTCATCTCTACTGTCGTTTGTATCATACGACACCCATCTCTACTGTTATTAGCATCATATTCTATCTCTACTGTTAGAATTATCTGCCCCTTATCTCTACAATTGATAGCATCAGCTTCCATTTCTGTGCTTAGCATCATCCATCTCTAGCATCATCTCCTATACAGTATCTACTGCTGTTAGCACTCCAGCAGTGACCACAGCGGAAGCTACAGTTTATTATCTACACCCAAACGACTGCCAAGCAACAACAGGAAGTGGTATAATGACAGACGGTAAGGAATTAGGGGAGTTGCTTGAACTTCCAATCACTAAGACTATACAGTATATCACTTAGTTTGGATAATTTAAACTACAACAACAATCTAATTAATGGAATGACTGAGGGTCCCTTGTCAAAGCAAAGACCCTAGGGATCAAAATATAAACTTTCACTCTTATTTATTTCACTATTTGGCACCTCTGGTTGGAATTCTGAATAACACAAACTAGAAGGAGGAAGGCACTGGAGCAAAATCTGACAATTAAAGCCGTTTTTATTTAGAGTGTGCAAGAAAATAATGTAACAACGTTTCGATGTCAATACAGCCTTCATCAGGTCACCTAATCCTTTGTTCTAGACATGATTAAACAAGTCATAAGGCCGGGTAGCCATCAAGGTTAGAAATAATATTTCCATAACTGAAATACTTGATTCTTAACCTACTAGTATTTGAGCTTCTGTTTGTGTGTGTGTGTGTGTGTGTGTGTGTGTGTGTGTGTGTGTGTGTGTGTGTGTGTGTGTGTGTGTGTGTGTGTGTGTGTGTGTGTGTGTGTGTGTTTTCCTCTAGTGTACACTGACAGGGAGGATGTGTTGAGTCACACACACTTGAGCTATGAGAACAGCACGATATACACAGTATACCACCAACATCCGCTGTGTCCTTCAATTACGATTGCATGTGTTTTTCACACCCAAGTATCAGTGTTGTCAGCATGCGGGTTCCGGACAGACGGACGGACATTCAGACATTCGGTAGATTAATAGTTAGATTAGATATGTGCATCGGGGGGCAGAGGGGTGTAAGGTCTACATCACTGTGTGTGTGAGCGTGCGACCGTGCGTGCATGAGAGTGGGTGTTTGCCAACAGCTCTTGCCGGCTTCAACTCAACAGAGAAAGAAAGAAAACAACTTCATTGGAATATGCCTCTGTTCATTTGTGGGTGTGTTAGTGATAGACATCTGTTGCTTCACAGCTACTAATGCCTCCTACACACACTGGGAGGCAGCACGCTTCACAGTCTGTTTGATTCCAGAGAAAAGCACCAATCCATGGTGAGATTATTAAGAAAATTATTATAAAGACATTCACACAGCCTACAGAGGACATGATGATGGCGTTAGAGAGAGAGCAAAAGCATCCGATGAAGAAATTATATAAATATTATATTAATTATACAATACATTATGATATTTGGTAGCTTCAAGAGCCTAGATGTCTCCACTAGGCCTAATAGGTACAGCCTATCTTTATGCGTACTGTAGCTCGCACTTCAGATACACTGAGAGTTACTCGGAATGTGATGTGGCAAATTGACCAATTTGTCTGTCTATTTAAGCTCACCTCATTCATTGTTCTTAGATCCTATTGCTGTCAGTGTCACTGAAGGCTGTACAGTATATGTGCTCGGCTGCTGCCTCCATCACCAGTAGGCTTTGTTTTCCCTGAGGGTTCCGTTTTCCCCTGGGGGAGTTTGTTATAACTAGACCACGCAAGTCGGGAACGATACAAGTTGGGAATGCATGCATGCGCCACCCGGTTATGCAATACGCTGTAACCCATGTCAGAGCATATCTTCCTGCTCTTAAATGGTTGTCATCTAACATGCTGAGTCATATTTAGCAGAGCCTGAACTGAACTCATCTATTTATGTTTTATACATTTTTCACGCTATTCGTGACCATTGTACAGTTGGCAGATTATTTCCTACTGTATGGTTATGTAGGATTACATAACCATACTTGTACCGGGCGCACGGTTCAAAACAAGTTCAACATCATCATAAGATAACCAGCACTCAGTTCAATCTTTGTAATTTTTTTAATTAGGCACGGGCAGCAACCAACACAGATGCGTTTCGGCGTGATCCTTCCTCAGGTTAACCGGAAGGCTCGCCCCAATACACACTCGCCCTCAGTTTGCCGGACACCCCGAACGAGCAGAATGTTTGCATGTTTGCCCACAATTCATGTAGAGTCCAATCAGTCCATGGTTGTGCACACGACATTTTAATCTAAAATGTGTCTTACCCCTGAACAATGCCAATAGAGAGAATTTTAACACACCAATGCAAACGTGGCTTGGGGTGACCGTTCGGCGGTCGCCGGATTTGCCCCTGGGGCGAGGGTGTTTTGGGGTGAGCGGTTTGGAATCCTTCCTCGGCATATCAACTCAACGTAGGATTAAATAACTCCTCCAGGTCGTCATGTCTTGCAATGTGTGAGTTAGCTGGCATTGCAGTTCACCCAAAGACAAGGGAAGAGACGGCGCCACATGCAACCAACCACATTCCACCCACCCACAACATCCAGTACCCACCCTGCACTCAGGCATCCACTCAACACCCAGGACCTACTCTACATACATACAACAAGCATCCACTCACACTTCCAACATCCAGCATCCTATACCTACACCCAAACAAGCATCCACACATCCTTCCAGTAACCCCCCCCCCCCCCCCCCCCCCCCCCTAACCCTAACCCTAACCCTAACCCCCCCCACACACACACACACACACACACACACACACACACACACACACACACACACACACACTTCAATATCCAGCATCCTATACCCATCCCCTCATACTTCACCAACAATCCAGACAAACTTGCAGCACCTAACCCTACCCTCAATAACTGTCTGCACAGCTCATTATCCACATTCCACAACCATCCACCTTTCACAGCCTGATGACAACCATTATGCAGTTTAATAGGGTTAATGATGAGGTGTTGCCATTATACAAATTATGTGAAAACAAAGCATATAATCTTGTGATGTCTGGACCTCTCTGTGACTGAAAACACACTTGGCTTCAGCGCTCGTATGCCATTCAGATCACAATTAGGCTACCGGTGACTTACTAGTAGAAAACAAAAGGGCAGCAGCATATGGCAGGTGGAGTTTATAATAAGATTACCTCTCATTAACAAGGTGACTGGAGAGAGCTACTAATCCATGTTCCAATTGAGTACACAAACAGAGACCATACAGTAGTATATCTTTTAAATATCCACGACCCACGACCCAGGCAGTGAAACACACCACACCTCACATGGTTGAGCAATAAGCAGTCAACTCTAATTGCATTAAATTGCTGTACAGCGCTGTGTGCGCACATTGGACTCTATGGCGGTGAGCCATAGCCTGATCAGGCATCCATTCTGATTCTCACTACTTTTACTGTTGCTCAAGTTAGGACTTGACTGTCTGTCAGCATTGGAAATGGGTAATTGTAATTATTCTGACACAGCGTGCATCACAGGCAGAATGCGACCATCAAGTGCACTGTCAGCTCCGTTGGACGCAATTAGAACGCGCAAGGATAAACTTCCCGTGGAAGACGTCTCCAATATGCGGATAGCAGACCGCCGTTTTACGCATCAGGGACAGGGTGGTGTGCAGTTTCAAAACCTGGCTTTTGGGTACAGCCAGGGGCATCACAAGGGGGGGAGTGGGACTGAGTTACTAGGGCCCCATTCTCTCGAGACAGAGTCTGGACCTGGAGCTACTGAAGAAAGGAAGAGGGACAACCCGAGTGGGCGTTCCCCTTTCTTTGATGATGGCTAGCCAGATTGCTAGGGCCCAAGGTGGAGGGGCCTTAATTATTTTATACTGTATCTATTGAAAATAGCTTGTAGATCTGCTATTTTTGAAAAGTCTTGAAAATGAGTGCAAATCGTTGAATATATGTATTCTTTAAGCGAACATATTATGTAACTCAAATTCAGCTTCTGGGGGGTAACTGGAACTAAATATTTTGAGATGGGGATCTGTGGCCAAATACATATTCTTTTGGGGGTCCTTCACATGAAAAGGTTTGAGCACCACTGACATAGAAACATAGGTTTTTCAAAAAACCTTCGGAGGATTTGAAATATTCAAAGACTTGAACAAATGTTCACGAATTTTCATAAATAGCAGATCTACAAGCTCGCAGTGTGGCACTCGGTGCCACACTGTGAGCTTGTATATCTGCAATGTTTTTGTTAAAGCACAAAATAATGCGTAATAATGCGTTCCCAGACTAAATGGGTTAAACCCCCACCCCCTATGAAGAACATTCATGGGGGGCCCGCAGTGAATCCTTGTACCAAGGGCTCAGAATTTGGTGGGACACCCTTGGGTACAGCATTACATTACTAGCCTCAAGAGCATAGGACATGGTTCTCAAAGTGGTCAGACCCCCAGGCCCAGGGGTCCTTGAAGAGTTTCAGGGGGGCCTCAGCAAAATGATACACTCTGAGTTAAATTAACATTGATTTTACATTATAAATGAGGGTCTCAGAGATAAAAATACCATTAAATGGGGGTCCGTGCTCCGTAGGCCGTATACGTATAGCCTAATGCATGTCAAACTGGGGGTCCTTGCAATTAAAATGGTTGGGAATCACAGCTAGAACCGTAAAAAGCTTCTCTTATGGGGGTATCTGGGATACATTTTTAAATGTCCGAGGGCTAATAAGAGTACATTTTGGGGTCCTTGACATAAAGGTTTGAGAACCAGTGGCCTATTATGAAAGAGTGATCCAGACCAGAGGAGAAAACTGATTTCAGTCTTGTAGGAAAATTAGAATTTGCTTCCAAATAAACTGTATGCTACATTTGTATTTCAGCAATACATACTCCACCGTCCAATTAGTAGCTGGAGTGGTCCAATTAGATTAGAACTCAATTTAAATCGAACCACTTACGAAGTCCTATCTGAAAACTCCTTGCTACAACAGGCCTAGTAACAGCCTCGGCTGTTTTTGATTGGTCCTCGAATTATTAGGTAATTCATAGTCTAGTATGCTGTGCTTAGCAGTGGTGTAAAGTAACTAAGTACATTTACTCAAGTGCTAAACTTATAAGTACAATTTTGAGGTATTTGTACTTTACTGGAGTATCCAATACTTTTATTTCTACTCCACTATATCAAGGATCCAAATATTGTAGGCTACTTTTACTCCACTACATTTATTTGAAAGAAAACTATTATACAAAACACAACTGGAGTGAAGCCATCCGACTTTGCCAAACGGGAGGTGAAGTGAGCCGACGTCCAAAGTTCGCTGCGCATCATGTAGTAATTACCGTAGGAGCTCGCTGGGGCTGTGACGAAAGCAGGCAATGGTCCTGAAAGATACATAACGTATCTTTTGAGTCTGTCTGTTTTATCAACACAAAGCAGCTCTACGTTTTACCCTATAACTCTATGGGTTTACCCAGAGGAAAGTAACTAATTATTTACTAAAGTACCTTTAATTTACCAGAGTATTTTCTTTTTTTCCTCAGCTTGTAGATCTGCTATTTTCAAACATTAGTAGGCCTATTTTTACTTTTTCTACTTTTACTTTTATTCCAATACTTTTGTACTTTTACTCAAGTACATTTTGAATTTTTACTTGTAACAGAGTATTTCTATATTGCAGTATTTATACTTTTACTCAAGTAATGAATGTGAGTACCACTGGTTTTACCTCATACTATAATCCAACAATAATAGTAGGCCTAATAATAATAATAATAATAATAATAATATTTAATTGGCTAATCATTGACAGCAACTTAAAAAAATAAAAAAAATAAAAATCAGTGACCTCATTTTGATTGAATAGTCATGATATTTGAATATTCATGATATTTTACATCTATCTATCTATCTATCTATCTATCTATCTATCTAACCATTACGGCCAAGACCCTTGCAAATTAATGCTGTCCTTTGCCGCAGCGTGATTCACACTTGCAAGGGAATTCCGTCCTTGTCCCTTTTATGCACATATATGAAGTACCCTGGTGTCATAAATATTAAGCCCAAATCTGGGAATGCCCATATATGGACTTATTGTGTCAATCTCATGTGGTCTATGACATCAGACATCTATGATGTGAGACATCAGTCATCTCCATATTTAGGAAAATATGGCCAGGTTTTGGCCAACTTAAACAACCAACCAGGCATTGTCTGTCTGTCTGTCTGTCTGTCTGTCTGTCTGTCTGTCTGTCTGTCTGTCTGTCTGTCTGTCTGTCTGTCTGTCTGTCTGTCTGTCTGTCTGTCTGTCTGTCTGTCTGTCTGTCATATATTACTTAGACAATTTCTCTGAAAATAAAATAAAAAAAGACTCCACAATAGGTTTGTTCACAATTCCAATTGGAATCAACTCACATTATCCAACTGTACATGTGATAACAATTTTTTAAGGTTTTATTGTAGAAAGTGCCTACAGGTAATATAGTAATAATATAGTAATATAGACTTTCTATGGAAAACTTCCTTCATAGGTTTGTTCACCATTCCAATTTGTATCAACTAACAATGTCCCACTCTACCTCTGATAATAGTTTTGTAAGGTTTTACAGTAGAAATGTGGAGTAATATAGCTCCAAAGTGGCCTACAACGCACATATTTTAGACACTTTCTCTGGACTTTGTGCATTAACCAAAAAACGTCCTTCATAGGTTTGTTCACCATTCCAATTGGTATCAACTAACAATGTCCCACTCTACCTCTGATAATAGTTTTGAAAGGTTTTACAGTAGAAAAGTGGAGAAATATAGCTTCAAAGTGGCCTACAACGCATATATTACTTTGGCTATTTCTCTGGACTTTGAGCATTAACCAAGAAACCTCCTTCATAGGTTTGTTCACCATTCCAATTGGAATCAACTAACAATGTCCCACTCTACCTCTGATAATAGTTTTGAATGGTTTTACAGTGGAATTGTGGAGTAATATAGCTCCAAAGTTGCCTACAACGCACATATTTTAGACACTTTCTCTGGACTTTGTGCATTAACCAAAAAACTTCCTTCATAGGTTTGTTCACCATTCCAATTGGTATCACCTAACAATGTCCCACTCTACCTCTGATAATAGTTTTGTAAGGTTTTACAGTGGAAATGTGGAGTAATATAGCTCCAAAGTTGCCTACAACGCACATATTTTAGACACTTTCTCTGGACTTTGTGCATTAACCAAAAAACTTCCTTCATAGGTTTGTTCACCATTCCAATTGGTATCAACTAACAATGTCCCACTCTACCTCTGATAATAGTTTTGTAAGGTTTTACAGTAGGAAAGTGAAGAAATATAGCTTCAAAGTGGCCTACAACGCACATATTTTAGACGATTTCTCTAGACTTTGAGCAATAAACAAAAAACTTCCTTCATAGGTTTGTTCACCATTCCAATTGGTATCAACTAACGATGTCCCACTCTACCTCTGATAATAGTTTTGTAAGGTTTTACAGTAGAAAAGTGGAGAAATATAGCTTCAAAGTGGCCTACAACGCACATATTTTAGACACTTTCTCTGGACTTTGTGCATTAACCAAAAAACTTCCTTCATAGGTTTGTTCACCATTCCAATTGGAATCAACTAACAATGTCCCACTCTACCTCTGATAATAGTTTTGAATGGTTTTACAGTGGAAATGTGGAGTAATATAGCTCCAAAGTTGCCTACAACGCACATATTTTAGACACTTTCTCTGGACTTTGTGCATTAACCAAAAAAACTCCTTCATAGGTTTGTTCACCATTCCAATTGGTATCAACTAACAATGTCCCACTCTACCTCTGATAATAGTTTTGTAAGGTTTTACAGTAGAAATGTGGAGTAATATAGCTCCAAAGTGGCCTACAACGCACATATTTTAGACACTTTCTCTGGACTTTGTGCATTAACCAAAAAACGTCCTTCATAGGTTTGTTCACCATTCCAATTGGTATCAACTAACAATGTCCCACTCTACCTCTGATAATAGTTTTGAAAGGTTTTACAGTAGAAAAGTGGAGAAATATAGCTTCAAAGTGGCCTACAACGCATATATTACTTTGGCTATTTCTCTGGACTTTGAGCATTAACCAAGAAACCTCCTTCATAGGTTTGTTCACCATTCCAATTGGAATCAACTAACAATGTCCCACTCTACCTCTGATAATAGTTTTGAATGGTTTTACAGTGGAATTGTGGAGTAATATAGCTCCAAAGTTGCCTACAACGCACATATTTTAGACACTTTCTCTGGACTTTGTGCATTAACCAAAAAACTTCCTTCATAGGTTTGTTCACCATTCCAATTGGTATCACCTAACAATGTCCCACTCTACCTCTGATAATAGTTTTGTAAGGTTTTACAGTGGAAATGTGGAGTAATATAGCTCCAAAGTTGCCTACAACGCACATATTTTAGACACTTTCTCTGGACTTTGTGCATTAACCAAAAAACTTCCTTCATAGGTTTGTTCACCATTCCAATTGGTATCAACTAACAATGTCCCACTCTACCTCTGATAATAGTTTTGTAAGGTTTTACAGTAGGAAAGTGAAGAAATATAGCTTCAAAGTGGCCTACAACGCACATATTTTAGACGATTTCTCTAGACTTTGAGCAATAAACAAAAAACTTCCTTCATAGGTTTGTTCACCATTCCAATTGGTATCAACTAACGATGTCCCACTCTACCTCTGATAATAGTTTTGTAAGGTTTTACAGTAGAAAAGTGGAGAAATATAGCTTCAAAGTGGCCTACAACGCACATATTTTAGACACTTTCTCTGGACTTTGTGCATTAACCAAAAAACTTCCTTCATAGGTTTGTTCACCATTCCAATTGGAATCAACTAACAATGTCCCACTCTACCTCTGATAATAGTTTTGAATGGTTTTACAGTGGAAATGTGGAGTAATATAGCTCCAAAGTTGCCTACAACGCACATATTTTAGACACTTTCTCTGGACTTTGTGCATTAACCAAAAAAACTCCTTCATAGGTTTGTTCACCATTCCAATTGGTATCAACTAACAATGTCCCACTCTACCTCTGATAATAGTTTTGTAAGGTTTTACAGTAGATAAGTGGAGAAATATAGCTTCAAAGTGGCCTACAACGCACATATTTTAGACACTTTCTCTGGACTTTGTGCATTAACCAAAAAAACTCCTTCATAGGTTTGTTCACCATTCCAATTGGTATCAACTAACAATGTCCCACTCTACCTCTGATAATAGTTTTGTAAGGTTTTACAGTAGAAAAGTGTAGTAATATAGCTCCAAAGTGGCCTACAACGCACATATTTTAGACACTTTCTCTGGATTTTGTGCATTAACCAAAAAACCTCCTTCATATGTTTGTTCACCATTCCAATTGGTATCAACTAACAATGTCCCACTCTACCTCTGATAATAGTTTTGTAAGGTTTTACAGTAGGAAAGTGGAGAAATATAGCTTCAAAGTGGCCTACAACGCACATATTTTAGACACTTTCTCTGGACTTTGTGCATTAACCAAAAAACTTCTTTCATAGGTTTGTTCACCATTCCAATTGGTATCAACTAACAATGTCCCACTCTACCTCTGATAATAGTTTTGTAAGGTTTTACAGTAGAAATGTGGAGTAATATAGCTCCAAAGTGGCCTACAACGCACATATTTTAGACACTTTCTCTGGACTTTGTGCATTAACCAAAAAACTTCTTTCATAGGTTTGTTCACCATTCCAATTGGAATCAACTAACAATGTCCCACTCTACCTCTGATAATAGTTTTGAATGGTTTTACAGTGGAAATGTGGAGTAATATAGCTCCAAAGTGGCCTACTATTATCAGAGGTAGAGTGGGACATTGTTAGTTGATACCAATTGGAATGGTGAACAAACCTATGAAGGAAGTTTTTTGGTTAATGCACAAAGTCCAGAGAAAGTGTCTAAAATATGTGCGTTGTAGGCCGCACTTATTTTAGACACTTTCTCTGGACTTTGTGCATTAACCAAAAAACCTCCTTCATAGGTTTGTTCACCATTCCAATTGGTATCAACTAACAATGTCCCACTCTACCTCTGATAATAGTTTTGTAAGGTTTTACAGTAGAAATGTGGAGTAATATAGCTCCAAGGTGGCCTACAACGCACATATTTTAGACACTTTCTCTGGACTTTGTGCATTAACCAAAAAACTTCTTTCATAGGTTTGTTCACCATTCCAATTGGAATCAACTAACAATGTCCCACTCTACCTCTGATAATAGTTTTGAATGGTTTTACAGTGGAAATGTGGAGAAATATAGCTTCAAAGTGGCCTACAACACACATATTTTAGACACTTTCTCTGGACTTTGTGCATTAACCAAAAAACGTCCTTCATAGGTTTGTTCACCATTCCAATTGGAATCAACTAACAATGTCCCACTCTACCTCTGATAATAGTTTTGAATGGTTTTACAGTGGAAATGTGGAGTAATATAGCTCCAAAGTGGCCTACTATTATCAGAGGTAGAGTGGGACATTGTTAGTTGATACCAATTGGAATGGTGAACAAACCTATGAAGGAAGTTTTTTGGTTAATGCACAAAGTCCAGAGAAAGTGTCTAAAATATGTGCGTTGTAGGCCACTTTGGAGCTATATTACTCCACATTTCTACTGTAAAACCTTACAAAACTATTATCAGAGGTACAGTGCGACATTGTTAGTTGATTCCAATTGTAATGGTGAACAAACCTATGAAGGAGTTTTTTTGGTTAATGCACAAAGTCCAGAGAAAGTGTCTAAAATATGTGCGTTGTAGGCAACTTTGAAGCTATATTTCTCCACTTTTCTACTGTAAAGCCTTACAAAACTATTATCAGAGGTAGAGTGGGACATTGTTAGTTGATACCAATTGGAATGGTGAACAAACCTATGAAGGAGGTTTTTTGGTTAATGCACAAAGTCCAGAGAAAGTGTCTAAAATATGTGCGTTGTAGGCAACTTTGAAGCTTTGAAATATAGCTTCAAAGTGGCCTACAACACACATATTTTAGACACTTTCTCTGGACTTTGTGCATTAACCAAAAAACGTCCTTCATAGGTTTGTTCACCATTCCAATTGGAATCAACTAACAATGTCCCACTCTACCTCTGATAATAGTTTTGAATGGTTTTACAGTGGAAATGTGGAGTAATATAGCTCCAAAGTGGCCTACTATTATCAGAGGTAGAGTGGGACATTGTTAGTTGATACCAATTGGAATGGTGAACAAACCTATGAAGGAAGTTTTTTGGTTAATGCACAAAGTCCAGAGAAAGTGTCTAAAATATGTGCGTTGTAGGCCACTTTGGAGCTATATTACTCCACATTTCTACTGTAAAACCTTACAAAACTATTATCAGAGGTACAGTGCGACATTGTTAGTTGATTCCAATTGTAATGGTGAACAAACCTATGAAGGAGTTTTTTTGGTTAATGCACAAAGTCCAGAGAAAGTGTCTAAAATATGTGCGTTGTAGGCAACTTTGAAGCTATATTTCTCCACTTTTCTACTGTAAAGCCTTACAAAACTATTATCAGAGGTAGAGTGGGACATTGTTAGTTGATACCAATTGGAATGGTGAACAAACCTATGAAGGAGGTTTTTTGGTTAATGCACAAAGTCCAGAGAAAGTGTCTAAAATATGTGCGTTGTAGGCAACTTTGAAGCTTTGAAATATAGCTTCAAAGTGGCCTACAACACACATATTTTAGACACTTTCTCTGGACTTTGTGCATTAACCAAAAAACGTCCTTCATAGGTTTGTTCACCATTCCAATTGGAATCAACTAACAATGTCCCACTCTACCTCTGATAATAGTTTTGAATGGTTTTACAGTGGAAATGTGGAGTAATATAGCTCCAAAGTGGCCTACTATTATCAGAGGTAGAGTGGGACATTGTTAGTTGATACCAATTGGAATGGTGAACAAACCTATGAAGGAAGTTTTTTGGTTAATGCACAAAGTCCAGAGAAAGTGTCTAAAATATGTGCGTTGTAGGCCACTTTGGAGCTATATTACTCCACATTTCTACTGTAAAACCTTACAAAACTATTATCAGAGGTAGAGTGGGACATTGTTAGTTGATACCAATTGGAATGGTGAACAAACCTATGAAGGAAGGTTTTTGGGTAATGCACAAAGTCCAGAGAAAGTGTCTAAAATATGTGCGTTTTAGGCAACTTCGAAGCTATATTTCTCCACTTTTCTACTGTAAAACCTTACAAAACTATTATCAGTGGTACATTGGGACATTGTTAGTTGAGTCCCATTGGATTGGTGAACAAACCTATGAAGGAGTTTTTTTGGTTAATGCACAAAGTCCAGAGAAAGTGTCTAAAATATGTGCGTTGTAGGCAACTTTGGAGCTATATTTCTTCACTTTTCCACTGTAAAACCATTCAAAACTATTATCAGAGGTACAGTGGGACCTTGTCAGTTGATTCCAATTGGAATGGTGAACAAACCTATGAAGGAAGTGTTTTGGTTAAAGCTCAAAGTCCATAGAAAGTCTATATTACTGTATTATTACTATAGTAGTTGTAGGCCACTTTGAAGCTATATTACTCCACATTTCTACTGTAAAACCTTACAAAACTATTATCAGAGGTACAGTGGGACATTGTTAGTTGATACCAATTGGAATGGTGAACAAACCTATGAAGGAAGTTTTTTGGTTAATGCACAAAGTCCAGAGAAAGTGTCTAAAATATGTGCGTTGTAGGCCACTTTGGAGCTATATTACTCCACATTTCTACTGTAACACCTTACAAAACTATTATCAGAGGTACAGTGGGACATTGTTAGTTGATTCCAATTGGAATGGTGAACAAACCTATGAAGGAAGTGTTTTGGTTAATGCACAAAGTCCAGAGAAAGTGTCTAAAATATGTGCGTTGTAGGCAACTTTGGAGCTATATTTCTCCACTTTTCCACTGTAAAACCATTCAAAACTATTATCAGAGGTACAGTGGGACCTTGTTAGTTGATTCCAATTGGAATGGTGAACAAACCTATGAAGGAAGTGTTTTGGTTAAAGCTCAAAGTCCATAGAAAGTCTATATTACTGTATTATTACTATAGTAGTTGTAGGCCACTTTGAAGCTATATTACTCCACTTGGGCTTAATATTTATGACACCAGGGTACTTCATATATGTGCATAAAAGGGACAAGGACGGAATTCCCTTGCAAGTGTGAATCACGCTGCGGCAAAGGACAGTATTAATTTGCAAGGGTCTTGGCCGTAATGGTTAGATAGATAGATAGATAGATAGATAGATAGATAGATAGATGTCAAATATCATGAATATTCAAATATCATGACTATTCAATCAAAATGAGGTCACTGATTTTTTTTTCTTTTTTTTTTTCAAGTTGCTGTCAATGATTAGCCAATTAATTATTATTATTATTATTATTAGGCCTACTATTATTGTTGGATTATAGTATGAGGTAAAACCAGTGGTACTCACATTCATTACTTGAGTAAAAGTATAAATACTGCAATATATAAATACTCTGTTACAAGTAAAAAATCTAAATGTACTTGAGTAAAAGTACAAAAGTATTGGAATAAAAGTAAAAGTAGAAAAAGTAAAAATAGGCCTACTAATGTTTGAAAATAGCAGATCTACAAGCTGAGAAAAAAAATTACTCTGGTAAATTAAAAGTACTTGAGTAAATAATTAGTTACTTTCCTCTGGGTAAACCCATAGAGTTATAGGGTAAACCGTAGAGCTGCTTTGTGTTGATAAAACACTCAAAATATACGTTATGTATCTTTCAGGACCATTGCCTGCTTTCGTCACAGCCCCAGCGAGCTCCTACGGTAATTACACTACATGATGCGCAGCGAACTTTGATCGTCGGCTCACTTCACCTCCCGTTTTGCAAAGTCGGATGGCTTCACTCCAGTCAAAACACAGCCTACATTAGTCAATCTACAAGCTCACAAAGCATCGCATGGTGACGCATTGTGAACTTGTAGATCTGCTATTTTGAAAAGATTTGTCGAATTAAACATTTGAAAACTTGTGAAATGGGATATTCTGCAAAATGAGTACTTTAACTTTTGTACTTTAAGTAGGCTACATTTTGATACCACATACCACTTCTTCAGTAATTTTACTCAAGTACAGGTAAATATTGAATACGGGACTTCTACTTGTAAACAGAGTATTTCTACATTGCAGTATTGATACCTTTACTTCTAGGTCTACTATTTCCACCACCACTGTAAATAACATTATAGACCAACAATATTGCGTATATTTATGACCCTCACCTTGGGGGAAATGGTTGGGCTGGATGAAATGCAGGAACGCGTGCACCATGTGGAAGAGGATCCCTATCGGCCCAGGTTCGTAGTGGGCCACTGTCTCGTAAAGTCCCGCAGGCACGTAGCCGAAATCCAACTTTCCCGGAGGCGTCGGTGGTCTCCTCCGGGACTCCTCCTCGTGGTTCTGCTGCTGCTGCGTGTGTCCGGACGGCAGACCCCACAGCAGCAGCAGGACACCTGTCCTCCACATCGCTCCAGCAGAGAGCAACATGGTGCGCTCCAGTCCAAACGACTCCACACACGGAGGCTTAAATAGACGGTAGATAACTGACTGTCTTGAACCTTAACCTAAAATGAACATAAATGAAAAGGAGGGGAAGGGGAAAGACTAATAAAGTCCCCCCAAAAAGGGACTGACTGCGTCTTTTTAGCTCGTTAGGATCGTCATCGTTCCCACGGCGAGTAGCTCCTTCCTGATGGACGCGAATCAAGCGGTGCTCGTCTGGTTGTGTCCGTCCTCTCCTCTCCTTTTCAGTCCGCGGTCTGTGTCTGTGTCCAGTAGGATGAGGAGTGAGGAGCGCGACTGAACTGAACTGACTGGCTGTGCGCTTCCACATGTGCGCGCAGGAAGAAGATGCGCGCCGCGGGGCCGCGCGAACCGACGTTGAACGAAACGAACGCGCGCGTCTGACAGCTCCAGTGTGTTGTGTTGTAGTGTGGGAACCCTCGTCGAAGCGCTCCTCCTGCCGGGAGAAAACAGAGTATTATGATTAGTGAGCCAGTAGTGGCGAAAGTTTTACTTAAAGTAGCTATGTATCTATCTATGTAGCTCTGTAGCTATACAAGTATCAATACTGTAATGTAGAATAGAAATACTGTACAAAATGTACATGAATAAAAGTACAGAAGTATAGTGTATCAAAATGTACTTAAAGTACCAAAAGTAAAATTATTCATTATGCAGAATGTCCGATTTCAAGTTTTCAAAGGGATAACATTCTTAATATCAAATAAATGTAGACCAAGTGGAGTAAAAGTACAATATTTGGATCCGAGAACTGAGAAGTAGTGGAGTAGAAGTAAAAGTATTTGGAAATTGGAAATACTCAAGTAAAGTACAAATACCTCAGAATTGTACTTAAGTAAATGTACTTAGTTACTTTCCACCACTGGAATAAGTGAATACATACTGGCATAGACACGTTTAAAATGTAGGCCTAAATTGTAAATGTATGCTTTGCCTTTATCTCATTAAGCCAGCTGGTTCTCAAAGTGAGGTCCGGGGGACCCTCAGGCAGGGTTCCAAACAGGTCTGTGTGTGTAGCCTACAAATTGAACCAAATGAACCTGCTAATTACAAAGTTTGAGAACCACTGCATTAAACTAATGATATACTCCTATGTTTTTGTTTGTTCCAGCAGCATGGCACTGTAAACTCCTCTCATATAGCACAGGAGGACACAGGTGTTCTGAGTCTTCCCCGACCTCTGACCCTGCTGACCTGCCCTGAAGGCTGGCTGACAGACAAGAGGATACCTGTGTGTGACAACGTCCCATGGGGAGCTGTGATTGGCAGAGCGTAAGAAGAGAGGACAGGTGGGGTTCACGTTTTTAGGAACTACATGTATACGGACACAATGGGGTCTTTGTGTAGGATCAGGCTATATAGAACAGTAACACAGAGGGTCTTGCTTGAGCCCCCGGACAGGAATTCTATGCCGGCCCGTCTTTGATCACATAATACAGAGGCGTTCTTCAACCTGATTAGACCTGCTATGGCTGGACCCTAACATCAGCAAGGCTGCGTACGGTTTTGTCAGTCAGTGCTGAGCAGGGGTCGGCAATTAAGTTTAGCTTCGGGCTATTGTTCTTCTAAGCCATTAGGTGGTCCACAACTGCATGAAGCACGTTGTATCGTCTAATTGACACTGTGTGTGGTATAACAATTGATAGAAATGCAGGAGGAATCAAATGTTACAGGTGCACACATACATGCTTGTGTAATCCTTAAGTTAGTTTCTATGGTGTATAGGGCTGAGACATGGACCTTCACAGCACAACAGGAAAGAGCCCTGGATGGAGTCTACACAAGAATGCTGCAAATGGCACTATGTGTCACATGGACGGACCGCATCAGAAATGAGGACCTCTATGGGGACCTACCACGGGTCACGGACAAGTTCAGAAAGCGAAAGATGAGGCTGACACCCAGAACTAGAGGCAAGTCAATTGACTCTATGGGAGCCAACCTAGGGCAAAGCCAGGAGGGGCAAGAAGCACACCACCTACTTAGGGTGATACAGTTTAGCTAACAACACTGTAGAGCTCAAGACCCTGATGATGGATAGGAGGGTGTGGAGGGCAGTGATCCAGGTGTCCCAAGTTGGTGATGGCTTAGACCACACTCTCACATCGCATTGTGTAATCCTTTTTTGTGCAGGCCCCATCCTTGAATGTGGCAGAAACCTATTTGGTTCATCAAAAGGTTTCAAAAGAACATTTTATCCAGAGACAGTCATACTCTTTTTCGAACAAGAGCTCTTTCATGGTTCAAGGTCTGTTAGAAGAACGGAGAGAAACAATGTATAATTTAAGGCATGTGAAACACAGCTTTTGTTGTTTTTTTTAAACGTGAGAGAAGTTTTTCTTCAAGTCTCAAGAGGAAAGTTTACAGTGAAAACATAACATTCACAGAATGGGAAATTGAATAATTTGATCTACCTGCAGACTGTATTGTAAATGAAAATAATTTGCCGGGTGCACACAGACTGTGTAGTGTGTAATCATAATAATTTGGCCCAAGAGCCGCCTGCTTCCTACCACTACTCTAGAGCATAGCTGAAATGTTGAGACTGTTGCTGTAGAGTAGACTAAACATAAATGCTTCACACAGTGGGTGAGAACGTGTTTTACTAGAGGTAGCAGAAAAAATGTGCGTAGATGTGTTAAAATAATTTAGGTAGGGAATGTCCTAAACCTAAACAACGATAAAAGTTAATGGGTTTAATGTTTTTTCAATCAACGCTAATTATTTATTTCCCCTTAGGACTATTTATCTGTTATGAATTGTCAGGCCAGTTTCCTCCTTGTTAATTTTAATGGGCATAGTAGTCATATCTATATATTTTTTTTTTTAAAGATTTGTTTTGGGGCTTTTTTATGCATTTATTTGATAGGATAGTAGACTGACAGGAAATGGGGAGAGAGATGGGGAATGACATGTGGCAAAGGTCGTCCGGATCGGGAATCGAACCAGCGACGCCAACAGGCATCATAGCCTAGTATGTGGTATGCGCCTTGACCACTAGGCCAGCAGGCGCCCCCATATATCTATCGTTTTTTGATAGAGAAGTATCAATATTCTTTCTCTCAGTATATTGTTCCATCTCCTCATTTATATGTGCATTAACTACAGTCCACACAGACTGACTCATATCATCCTCAAATCCTGTAGGTTACTGACCAAGTTCAGACTACTACACTAAAGGCTTACTATACTCAAGTCTATACTACAGAAGGGCTATTATTATACTGTACTGTACGTATGTTAAGGCAGTTAACTGGAAACTCTCTGAGAGAAAGGTACGGCAGGTCTCAGTGATAAGGAGCTTATGGTCCTGTGGAACAGTCAGACAGATTTACTCCACCTTACCTCACCTCTAACAGAGTTATCCCTCACCTCTCAGGTTGCCACTGGTGTGAAGCACAGCAACAAATAAACATCACCCTGCTTTACATGCATACAGATACACATTCATCGCGGAATCTACACTTTTACAATTTAAGCCTTTAGCTTAACCAAAGTGACTTAGAAAGTGCAACATCAAAAGCAAATGGCATAAACTCGAGTCAATAATAGACAGGTTAAATGCTCACGTGATTAGAATGCAAAGAACCTAGCATCTGTGTAAACATGATACAGTATCTACAGTTTAAATATTCTGCATAACTAGCACCTGTCCAAAAAAACAGGTGGCAAGAAGAACAATAACAATCTTCAGCACAATAAGGTTTTAACAATGATAAGAATGAGTAGGGTTCATCCTGCAATTTGCCTTATAGATTATGAGAAATCTCTTCCAGAGTTACCTTTCCAACATTACAATCTCAGACAAGCTTTAAAAAAACAACAACTTTAATTAATTCAAACAGGGGCCATTTCATACAATATAAATAGAAGGATAAAAGTGTGACCCAAAGTGATTAAACAAAACAAGTAGTGCAGTGATCCATCATTGCCTTATACATTCATCGAGAACACATCAACCTCGACTCCATTGGCTGTGTTTAGCCCAGCAATTATTGTACAGTTCCATCAATAAGAATTTGTTTGCTATAGTATGGAACATAGTCTGGTAACAGATACTGTATATTGTACCGTCAATGCCATATAGATTGCTATGGTATGAAACAGACTAGTACCAGCTTTATTGTACAGTACCATCAAAGCCTTATGGATTTATATGGTATGGAGCAGTCTGGTAAGGCATGTCAGAGTTGCTCAACCAGTGGGCTGGAATCCCAAATAAGTCAGAAAGGGGAATATTAAAAGGGACATCAAGTCATCTACTGCGATATATCAGACCCTGCCTGACTTCAACGAGAAAACAATTGAGAGCCACTGGGTTTGATACATTATTTGATCTTTTGCATGAAAATAGTGTAGGTTTCCATTGCCAGTGTTTGGCCAATGGCCCAGTTACTTTTTTGTCCCCAGGTTTTAAATACAGCCAGATCACAGCATGGTAAACACTGGCCACGGCAGACGTGGTATCTGATAAAAAACTACATGTAGGCAGCGTGGAGTTCATGCGCAAGTTATTATATTATGATATATTATTTTATATATTATTATACTATTATCATAACTGGCAGCTCAACAATTAGAAGTATCTTCTTTATTATTGTGATGTAATGAATGTAGTCTTCAAAATAAAAGGTTTTGCAATAATAACATGGTATCACAACATGCCATTATTGATTATTTTTTATATCAAATAACTGAGCTAAATGAACTTAGACTGAATTAGAACACTACGGAAATGTACATACATGGTAGCTCCAAACTTATGATCCAGCATTTACATTATATTTTGTATATTACGTTCTTATACATGTTCATAATACAGATCATAGCAAACAACTTCACAAAGCCAGTAAATGAAAAGGAAAAATAAAATAAAAGGCAGAAGGGCAAAAAGGGCAGGTGATTTTGGCAATATTGCTTCTGTATTCATAGGATGTAAACATTAAAACGTTACTTGAGCATAAAACGAAGGTACACAGCTACTCTGTAGCAATGCTCTATGCTACTGCGTAGCATATTTAAGACAACATGGTCCATCAGTGCAAACATTCAAGCAAAGTCCCAGCAGGTACAGTAATGTTAAACAATGAAGGGGGTTTGTCCTGGTGGCATCCCACTCTAAAATGTAATGAGTGTAATTAGTTTGGTAGAATTAAAGGAGATATACTCCCCCTTTCTTTCTTTTTTTTGGGGGGAGGGGGGGTTCTTACAAAACAACAGAAAACACAATAATACAAATTATGGTCACTAGGATGAGAAATCCTGTACATCATTCATTGATAAAACAACACTTTTACGGGCCGAATCCTCTAGATTTGACATATTGAATTAACTCAATTGTTTTTAAAATGTAAATTTTTTAAATGCATCATATAGTGAAAAGCAGGTAAAATGCACTTTTCCCCACACAGTGGCCACTGATGTAATTGTAAAATTAACCAGCCACCTCTACTATTGTACAGTACTTGAAATAAATACATCTTGATAATGGTTAACCACTTAAACAACCCAGAGTTCTACAAGCTCACAATGATCTGCTATGTTCACCAAATGTTTACCCCAGAATAGGGATGCTAGGGTTCATAGGGTTAATCACTTGAACACAGCATCCGTATAATGGCGGGGGATCAATGTTTTGATCCACAAGCTCAAGCCAGGCTTGTATGTTGTAGATTGTTTTGCTGTTGGTGTAGATGGAAAAAAGCAGTCCAAGTACAGTTGCAACTCAGGTGTGTTTGCCTAAGAATAGAGGGTTCAAGTGGTTAATCACCTGCCAGTGTACAGTAGCTGGTAGTACAGCAGGATGACTCACCAGTTCACCTGCATCTGTTGTGTTGGCTGATGATAATTTCCCCTGATGATAAGCTTTTTCCACTCCAACCGGATCTCCCACTGAAATGTACTCCAAAGAGAAAAAAATAAGCTGCAGAGTTCTGCAGTGGCGATACCTGTTTGCTGTGGAAATGAAGGCTCTACTTTAAGGCTCTATTTCAAATGCTGCTCATTAGAACAAAGACAAGTGCACATTTCTTTGTGCCCCCTGCACAAGTCAGAGTCTATTTGCAGACACATGCTGTTGGAAGAGTTGGAAAATAACCAGGGAATCAAGAGAATACAGTTAAGTAGTCAGGGACTGTTGAGAGCCATAGTTCCGCATTACAGGTACTGTATTCTCCATCAGTATGGTGCATGCTGACAGCAGCTGTGCAGTGAGACAGTTAGACATCATCAGGATGTACACTTCAGCTGTCGATTATTCTTCACAACAAATACGACAATGGTCCACAACTGCATGAAGCACGTTGTATCGTCTATTGACACTGAAATCATTATTATTTCCGCCATACTTTACTAGATTTGTCATTTTGCTAGCAGTTGAGCTGGTTGTGAACCTATTCACTCATGGTCCAAGTACTGCTCATACAGGAAGTGCTTGTGTGCTCTCTCTCTATCTCTCACACACACGCACGCACGCACGCACACACGCACACTGCAGCTGCCTCATGTGCTCACAAGAAGAGTCAGGAAGCTACATAGATACTCACACAATAGCCATATTAGGCTAAGCCCAGGACTGGGTTGCCATAGAAACACACTCCCTCTCTCAAACCATAGTTGAGGTTATCATCACCTTGCAACACCGACCTTGGGAGAAAAAGAATAACAGCAGGATCGCCTGATGCGCTGTTCAGAGTCCACAATAACTTAACTATTATTGTCAATAAATATTCTGCTTTCTGCGTGCTCTGGCTGCCAGAGCTGGGCCTGAGGTAGGCCGTCATCTCGCTGCCTCTCCTGAGTGGTTATCGCTGCACTGTCAAAGAAACAAAAACCAAAAAAAGTCAAAAGGCGCAGAGGGCCGGCGCTCGCCGAGGTGTCAGTCGATGCGATTCCCGCAGATTGTGAAGCGGTCGATTTCCAGCAGGTCCTTTTTGGGAGTTCTGTGTTTCAGTTCGGAGCCCGGCGAGCCCTGCGCCCCCCCTTCCTCCTTGTCCTCCTTCTCGGAGGTGGCGGGTGCGGGAGGCTCCGGTTCGGGCTCTGGCTGTGGGCTAGAGGGCCGGCTGGTCGGTGGAGTAGGGGCACAGGTGCCTTCGGTGGTGGTGGGGGTGATGGGTGAGGCGTTGGTAGGGGGGCCTGGTAAAGTGTCAGTCCTGGGCACAGGCTGTGTGGTCACAGAGGAAGAGGACATGGATGACGATGAGGAGGACGAGGTTGTCTGGCAGGGCGTCGCGGGTGTCTGTTCCGACCTGGGTTCATCTGCAGAGAAAGATGGCAGTTAAGTGTTTGACCATAGACAAGCTCAATGATGTTTGTCCACCAGTCATCACTTAATTACTCCATACTTAGTTGAGCAATCCTTCAGGGCTTTTATACCTAATAGAAAACATATTTCCTATGGTTAAAAACAGCCTCAAGCAGACAGGGTTCATGCCTTGTTCAATTGTCTTGTCTGCTATTATTGGCGAATGTTCGCTCCCAGAATAAGAACGCTAGGGTTCAAGTGGTTAAAATCACAATAAATACATACATTTATAAAATTTAGATTAAAAAGAGTAACGTCACCCAGTATCCATATTCTTGGATCATGTGGTAAATCACGATTCACTACTTTAGAGACAGTGGATATGACAAACTTCCAGTAATCTACCAGACAAGGGCAGTTCCACAACATGTGTATGAGACTGCCTTCGTTTGTTTTACATCTTTGACATAAAGCAGAAATGTTCACATCAATCCTGTGTAGCCTGAGCGGGGTAAAGTAAGTTCTATGGAAAATATTAAATTGCATCTGTCTGTGTTTTGTAGAAATCAGAACCGTTTGTGATCTTTCCAAAATATTTTGCCAATCAATAGGGTCATACACACATCCTAAGTCTGTCTCCCATTTATTTTTAAAAGGCATTAAGTCATAACTTGGTATGTTTTTATTCAAAATATTATAAATGGAGGATGTTAGCCCTTTAGTAGAAGTAATCAGACTGCAAAATATATGATCCTCCAAGAGAGACTTGTTTGGTATGTTAGGGAAGTCCGTGGACTTTTCTTGAACCCAATGTCTAATTTGGAAATATTTAAAGCGGTCATGATTGTTTAGGTTAAATTTCGAGGACAATTGCTGAAAATAAATACATACATTTGACTGTAAGACTAGCTTGAAACAGCTACTGATACTTAGTATCCTACACCTGCAATTGACCTGCATGGAATTAATGATGTGTCAATAGAGAAGTTGACAGGAGCTATAGGCAACATACTGTACAGTCTGGCAGATGGTCTAAGAATGGATTATATCAAGAGAAAATATAATCCCCTTGGTGATCTACTGTAGTGTTTAAGACCCTTGTTTCTGGACCACATACACAGGGTTACCTGCAGCACTTTATTGGCCAGTCAATCAAATTAATTAAATAAATAAATGTCGGCGCAGGCCAGAGATCCCCCTAGCCTACCACATGGCCAAGCCTTTTTCCTGCAGGAAACCCTGATACAGTATAGTCCCACTACTCTGGACTCAATCCCCCGAGTTTTCTCTGGTGTTCCTTCTCTTATTAAGTTCCATTTCTCTCATATTTTCCACTATAGGCGAAGAAAACCTTCATCCTCACAGTCAGGGGGTGGAGGAAGTCATTAGGGGAGTTGACCAAAGAGAATAATTCATTATTCACAGAGACCTGAGTGAAGCTGCATTGAATATAAACATCCTCCTGATTCTACCGAGACAACTATGAAGCCTCCGGATAGCACAGTGCAGCATGAGGCTATGAGGCATAGCTACACTGAGTATACTGTAGTGGAACTGCAGTATATTGCATTTAGCATACAGGTCAAAGTTAACATTTCAGCAGGGAGGTATAAGGTTAGTAAACCCTATGGGGTTAGGGAAATAAATGCACTGCAGTCAACACAAATTTGAAGATAGTCCTCACAAGCAACAAACAACCAGAGTGCATGTTTGTGTGTTTCTGCGTTTGAAGTTGCTTTTGTTCTCCACAAAGCCCTCCAGCAACATCCCAGTAAGCTCTTGCGGACTATATTCTGGGTTTTAATGCATTCTAATAGGAATCTCTAGTCGATTCTTCACTGAATTATTCAGACTGAACTGAAGGAAAATATGCTCTTCGTGCAGCCCAAAGCTGTGTTGTGATGCTTGATTGGGCCTGCATTTCATTTATCTGTTTCCTCTAGTAAATTCTATTTAGTATATATTGAGTTAATTCTGTTGATACATGTCCGGGTGGCACAGGGGTAAAGTTCCTGCCCACCACCGTGGACACTGGGGTTTCTCCACGGTGCATCTGGCTTGGCTAGGTGCTCCAATTGAGAAAATTAGCCAGGGGGAAGCCGGCACGGGAGGGCGCTCTCTGTCCTCCACATGCGTTAACTAAAAACTCCTCACTGTCATCTTCTTTAACATTTTTCCTTAAAGGGGAAGACCACCCATTTTCAATATTGAAATATGTCATTAATATACCGGCTTAGAGGAGTTGTGTGGAAATAGAAAAAAAGTTCCCCCCCTTCTGTGTTGCCTAGAACTGGAGGATTGATTTTGGGGTTGTATTGTAAAGTACAATGTGTGATGTCATCAAGTTGTACTTTACAATACAAACCCCCAAATCAATCCTTCAGTTCTAGGCAACACAGAAGAGGGGGAACTTTCTTTCTATTTCCTCACAACTCCTCTAAGGTATATTAATGACATATTTCAATATTGAAAATGGGTGGTCTTCCCCTTTAATGTCACTCGTTTTAGAAAGCAGTAGCCCATACTGTAGCCCAGAACCCCAATATCTCTGTTGGCTGGCTGAGCACTACATATTTAGTTTCCCATACAGGACACCTAGGTTCAAATAAAGGTAGTCACACATTCGGGGCTCTTTTAGGATCCTGTTTCCCCGTGGGGGAGAGGTCAAAGTTGGGTGAATGTAGTAGAGTAGCCCTGAACAAGCCTTAATGCTTCCCTCAGCCAGGGGGATTCTATTTTGCACGAGCGGTAGACGATTGGTTTCCCATGTCATGTGGCAGATCTGGATTAAGGTGGTCTGGTTACATATCGTTGTTGTCAGGCAGAAAACCTTTTATGTTCAAAATGGTTACTTTTCAGGAAATGGGAAAAGGAACCTGTGTTCCACTGGATCCAATGTGGTTATTATCATAATCAGCCTCTATTGTCTCAAAGGGATGTTCAGTTTCACAGTCTTTTCAACAACAAACACATACTGTAAGAACAAAACATAAAGACAACACTTAGAATCCCCAGAGTACATAACATATACAGTATCAGCTAAGCATAGGTCTTTAAAGCTGCACTGGCTGAACGGACGAAACCCCTACTAAAGCAAACCTTTTCCCATCTCAAAGTTCTGCATCTCCGTCCAGATGGCATGAATGAATGTAAAGTGAGTAAGCCAAGGCATGATCATTCACAATTGTGAGCTTTATCGTTCATATCAGAAAGTGTGGATGTGCAAAAGCCAATAATATTGGAGGCAATGTGTCTAATACTGAGAAGAAAAAAATAGAATAGGTAAAAAATGCTTTTGTAGAGTAACAGCAAGAGGTGAGCGGCACAGACAGCAGTGATGTTACTAGGTTTTCAATGTAATGGGTCCCGGGACCCACGGGTGGTCATTCAAATGGGTCCCAGAAAAGTTTTATGATTCCTCAATACAATGTTTTCGAGCGCTGTGAGCTTGTAGATCGGGCTATTTTCACAATGTTTGCCTATTTCTTATATTTATTTTACAATTTGGCTAATGTTTGAACTTAGAACTACTAAAACTACTAAAACATGTGCCCCTAATGAATTCGGGCGCGCAAAATGGCGTCGGACGTCGGTGGAATCAAAACATTGACGTTTCTATCGCCTGTTTAAGACTTTCTAAGTGGATTTTATTTGTGTTAACGTAGGGTAAAGTAGGATGCTTTCACCCATGAACAATGGTGGTGTCTGTGGAATTTTAAAATGTTTTTCTTTTACCGCGACCCGGTAAATTAATTTAACATGGACTCCAATGGAGGCGCATCCCCGGGACCCCAGGACCATGACATGAATGAGTCCCTGGGCGACTTGAATGAGTTTTTGATGCGGGATGCGCACGTAATGACATCACTGAGACAGTGCTCTTAACTTACAGATAACATGTCTTTGCTGGGATCGTGTATGGATAAATAATGTGTTGCTCAAACTGAGTTTATTGTCAAATGTGAGTCCAAGATATTTACAAATGTTTGCCCGACAGCAATGATTTGCTCATCATCTTGCTATATCTTGGGGCTTCTATCTGATTAGTACATCTTTTTATTCACACCTCCTCTTGTTTCATCACTTAAAGGTATCTGACAAAAATAATGTCAGCATTAATAACATTAATAACATCTTGGAGAACTCCTCCCACCCCCTCCATCTAGAGATCACCAGTTACTGGAGTAAGAGAGGAAACGACCGCTTTGCCTACCCAGGACGGAGATGTGAGAGATTAGGAAAATCTTTTGTACCGGCTGCCCTTAAGCTGTACAACGAGACACATAACGGACGCTTGAAAAGGTCTCCCTTCCTAACTTAGACTGACGGAACTATTGCTGTATTGACTTTGACCTCTAAGGAACTATTGCTGTATTGACTTTGACCTCTAAGGACCTTCCAGGGAGAGTGCTCATGTGCGTCTTGCGGTGACACGCTTCCTAGTTACTTCTGCTCTGAGCTTTTTTTCGCACTGATTTTTGACATTGCACTATTAGGTTGTGTTGGTAGTTTCTGAGTATTTTGCTTTGTTTAACAATGACAGTGAGATACTTGTTTGCACTAACTAGCATTGACTGCTATGGTCTCTTTTGTAAGACACTTTATGTATATATACTTATATATTATTCGCCCCCTCTATTGATGCACCTTCTCTTTATTGGTACTGTACTGCTCTTGTTTTTTTTGTTTTTTTCCCCCCTCTTATCTATCTTTTTTCTTACGTCTCTGCAACTTTGTAAATAACTGTATACTGCTGTGCTACAACTGGACAACTGAATTTCCCCCTTGGGATAATAAAGGTATCTATCTATCTATCTATCTATCTATCTATCTATAAGATAAGAACTCATAAGATAAGAACTCAAAGTATTTTAAATCAAAGGTCTTGGATGGCTCTGTTAACGTATAATTATAGTAGATATTCTGAGCAAAACAAATACACCAGTAAGACTCCCTAATCGGGAGATAAGCGACCGTAGGTCACTTATCTCCACAAATAGAGCAAAAATGTGTTTTTCCAAAATCTTCCTGATCCATGTTGATGACATGAGTGTAGACATACTGTGTAGTGATTTTCGTGATTTTAGGGCAAAATCTGAATCGGCCTCATGGTGGCGCTAGAGGGCCATGTGAGAAATGAGGGGTGGGGTCTCCGCGCCGCCAAGGCGGACGAATAGGTACCGGCCCCGGCTCTCCCGGTCGCTCCTAGCCCGAGTTACGGCATTTTATGTGAGCTGCAGTGGCAGGGGGTCCTCCACTGGGGGCGCCACCACTTTTGCATCCGTTCTGGAGCACCAGGAGTGGGTGGTCCCCGGGAATGCCCCGTGAGCAGCCCCGTTGGGGTGGTCATTTAAACCACTCTGTGGTCACTTTCATCTTAATATACTGTAAGACATTTCTGTCTTGATGGGAAATGTCTCTTAATGATGCTTCCATCTGACAGCTGATCACTCATACAGTACATACTTCTCATTAACCACACATCAAACCACGGTTCAAGCCGATCTAAAATCTCACGACACGTTGCAACGCGACAAGTGAGCTTGTAGATTTGTCTCCCTCCAATTCATCTGGAGAAATGTACAGCTAAGCACAATGACATACGGGACAACGTACATTACGTAGCGACAATGAGAAGTGCTGCGTGATCAGTTCAGTTCCGCCATAAGGATGATGTAAACAAGTGGGAGTTTATTAAGATGACGATCATACACGGTGACAGAGAACACATGCAGCTTACATGAACTTAATACCAATAGATGCTATGCTGCATTAGTAAGTACATAATAAAGGATTATAATATCAACTCAAGGTTATAATTAAAGGATGTCTAAGTCCAACACAAACACATGTATGTACATGTATTTAAGAATGACGTAAACAAAACAACCGACCTCCTTTACAGCAATCTACTGTAGTAACACCGGTCGCTTACAAGATGCTTGGTATTTTGCTTTATAATCTTTAATTCTGGTGGATAAGTGAACAGTGCAGCTTGAGCTCCATGACTCATTTTAAGCATCTGTGGTCGAATATAACAGTGTGTGTACACAGCAACTTTTTAACACCTGAACGTCTGTCCCGATGTTAATGGACAAGTCAGTTAATGGTGATAGCTGCTGCTCTCCTGGATATACAGCGAGTACAAATGCACAGTGATATACAGTGGTATCTTTGTTGTGTCATCAGTCTTTCTAGCAGCGTAGCTGGCCAGTCCGCCACACACATTTACTGCAAAACAGATCTACTCAGCTTTGGCTAAGGATGAGAAAGTGATGCCACTGCCACTTCCAAGTGTGTGCGTGTGCGTGTGTGTGCCTGTGTGTCTATTTGTGTCTGTGTGTGACAGGGTATTTTGTCTGAGTATTCACGTTGCTGGTTAACAATTAACTTGACTTTTCTCAAGAATAATTTATTTTTATCACACTGTATTAGTGGCCCATCTCAAAATGATTTGAGGTATCCTGGTTCATTCGTATACGTACTGTGTAGCAAGCCAAACCGAGACGGACCCAAATGTGAAGTCAAGTCTCTAATATTGCGCATGTGTGCACAGCAAATCCCCACTGGATAAAATAAATGAAAGGAAAGATGCCATGGCTTACCAGAGGGAGGAGGGCCTTTGGTCTTTTCTGTTCTACTGGGATTCTTCCCTGCGGAAGACGACGAGGAAGAGTTGGAGGGCCTCTCAAACAGCTTGTCCTCCATGTGGGCTCGCTTGACATAAACGCATGACTTCCCCAGCAGCACAATGCTGTTCAGCACCTTCAGAGCAACCAGCCTACAGAGGATAGAGACCAGGGCCATGCGTTAGTCACAGGTTCAAATGGACACTACTGTCCGCCAGCCAGATTCGGCCACCCTCTCTTGTAGTTAACCACTTAAACCGGCCTATATACTTTGTTTGTGCCGAATTGTCAATAAACTGGTCTGGTGCATTTGTTGTGTGCCAGAGCGAGATGATAAATGAACCCAATGACACTACCGCAATGTACATCAACCATTAAACATTGAATTAAGCAATTACTCTCTTAAAACTGCAGATACTACTGCTACTGAATGACATTGTCAATGAGACAGTTACAGTATGTTCATTAATACAAGCGCAGTAGTAAATAGAGAAATAGGGTTTGGTAACAGTGCAATGAAGCTATAATTATCAGACTAGACTTACCCGAGATAAAAGAGGAACACACACGTTGACGAGAGAGCTCCCTGAACCTTGACTGAACTCATCACCACACGGATCAGCTGTTAAAACACATAAACACATAATCCCCTAAGTTAATTTGAAGGCATAACCAAATATGCCTTTAGTTCAGCACTACATGCAGCCAGTTATAGTACAATTACAGTACATCAAGGCCTGCCTGCTTATACCAGTGAGGACACGTTACAGCACATTCCAGGGTGTGATGCTCTTTCTCAACTGCTTGTGCCACTGCTGCAAATGAATGCAGATGCAGCAGCACAGGTGAGGAGGGATCAGGTGGCAAGGGGGCTGCTCCATCTGTAGGCCGGTATGCAGCCGGAATGGTTTATTTTGGTAAGGTTACATCATCTCAATGCAGTAAGAAATACGGTTCCAGGGATTGAGCTTGCATGATTTACATTTCTATAAGATCCACTGATTAATTCACATTTAACAATTTCACGAGTATCTGTATTCTTCATAATTTAAGGTAATAATTCAGTCAGTCAGTCAGTCTGTCCATCATGTCATGTCACGCCCTACTCTTATCTCCGGCATCGTTGCCCCTATCCATGCCAAACTTTGCAAACACACTCCTTGGCTGGCAAACCACAACCTCCACCCCTGATTTCTCACATGCCCCTCTCCTAGCGCCACCATGAGGTTGCCAACCTGACGGTCACTTATCTCCCGATTAGGGAGTCTTACTGGTAATTCTACTGATGCCAGAAAATGAGGATACGCTTGCTGCTACCTCCTCCCATGCCTGCTAAAACTTGATGAGTTTTGAGACTGACAATTTCAATTTAGTTTGAATAAATCTTTTAATAGTGGGCTTGCTGAAGGCGAGCACACGTATGTTATCTTCATTATTTCTTTATATATATCAGTCAAGTTCCCCTCAAAACTTTGTACCGACAGTATAAAGGCAGGGCCCTTAGCCAATGAGGTGCAGCCAAAGGTAGATCTTTGTGACCTACCCAAAAGAAAGCATAATAATGGATCCACCTTCACAACCTCAGAGCTTTATTCCAAAGCTCTTTACATAGGTAGACCGATGGCGGAGGAAACCATGCAAGGCACCAACCTGCACAGCGGAAGCAATTAGGGGTTCAGCGTCTTTCTCAAGGACACTAACACTGGGGGATGGTTTCTCCATCCAACATGCAGAGAATGTTATGGAGGCAGGGACTGAAATATCTAAAAGGGCCTTTTGGTGAAAATATCTAAAATAGCAGACCTCCAAGCTCACAACATGTTACATGCGAGCCCACACTGTTTTGTAGGAACAGTATTTCTAATTAGTTTTAGTTGATTTGTATTTTCTTTATACAAGCAGTAACATGGGTATTTGTCAGGGTCGAGATTCAAAATTCAAAAAGATAAGAAAAAGTATGTGCAATAAAAACTCAACAAAACATACCATTACAAAACATATTCACAGAATGGCAAACGCTTAAAAAAGTCGCCCTTTGTCATTTTGATGTCACTTGTGTCGTGCGACGCGTCTTTGACACTTGTAGTGCAAAGCATAATAAATGTACCTTCTGCCAAAGTCTCAAAGGGTTTTACAGGACCACATAAAAAAACTTGCGTGATGACTAGGATTCAGTCAGAGATATACAGCTCATCTTTATCCTCGTATATATAACGGTTGGTAGTCATGATTGTCAGTTCCCACTGGATGTCGTGTGGGAGTTCAGCCCACTCCAGATCGTACTGAATAACTGCTAGCTTGCATAACATCTTCAGACTAGGATTTAATTCCAAGACAAACAGGTCATTTTCATCATTGTTTTCATCACAAAAGAGTATGACACGATCTCCAAACATGCAGCAGTTTCTACCATAATATGGGATTGGGCCTTTCCCCTTCGGCTCAACCTTCTTCCAGGAGAACGTCTTTGGATTGAATTTCCACATATCTTTGGGGCAGCGTCTCAGACCAAGGCTGTAGCCACCAAATATGTACAGCTCTCCGTTGTAGGCAAAGGCAGAATGATCAACGCGTCCTTCTGGAAGAAGCGGCGCAGAAGGCGTGCTCAGCCAGCAGTTGGTCTCTGTGTCAAACACCCTGATGCTGTTGTAGTCGTTTTCCGTCGATTCATGTCGGCCGCCGAATACAAACATCTTCGTCCCTATGGTGGTGGCAGAGTGACGACCAGACAAAGGCGGGGGAGTGCCTCTGGTGTTAATTAAAGACCACACCATTGTTGTGCTATCCAATTTATATATGTTTTCATTATAGCTCTGGTAGGTGTATCCTCCATAGATATACATTGAATGCCCCACAACACAGCCCGAGTGCCAGCTGAGGGCAACTGGGATAGTTCCAGAAACACAGGGCTTGAACCATCTGTGGGTGTCAAGATCAAATGCATATAGTGCACTGCTATCCTCTGTCAGAGCCCTGCCCCAGATATAGATTATGTATTCTATCAGCACAGCTGTCTGATCCCAGGGAGCACTTGAGAGAACCTCAATGAGTTCTCCTCCAACGGTCTTTGGGGGCAACTGCATCCAGCGCATAGACACTGTGTTGAAGATGTGTACATGAATTGTTGTATGTCGTTTCTCTGTCGTATCTCTGTCGTATATCAGTCCAAAAGAGTACACCTTATGCCCTACTACAACCTTGTGCACGTCGTCGCCGGGTGTACCAATTCTATGATCTACGTGTAATGTCCAACGAAACATTGCATACGCTGGATTAGCCAAGTCTTGCCTTGTAAGATTAGAGTTTCAGAGAATTCTGAATCTGATTCTCAGAAGTCAATGTTTCAAAATAGTTTAATCTGATAAGAATACAGTTCTAGCTTTTACCCTACAAAATTGGACTTTTGTTTTAGCAAAATAGTTTTAAAGCACATGGTACAGTACCACTTATATTGGTTCAGGGGCACACGTGTCACACGAAGCTTGGCCAATCTGTGAAGGATGACCCCTCCTTCCTGCACTGGTTGACTGATGTACTCTGTTCAAGCCTTATTATATTTTATTTCCACAGGAAATCCGGGGGGGACTTCATCTTTCGTGTATCATCGTCCTTGATGATTGGTTGGCGAAATGTTTATTTCACAAGATTTCTTGTTACTTGTTGCGAAGGCTCTCACATCATTCAGTTTATCAGACAGGTCACCAAACAAGATCCAAACCTGGATCCGCATATTTGGAGCTGACTGGATCATCACATGGATTTCCATATATGGAGCTGACCAACACTGACCTCATCAAATCCCATAGCCATACATGGAAACGACTGGATCATCACCTGGATTTCCATATATGGAGCTGGCCAAAACCTCTATGTCTGACCTCACAGACTCTGTGAAAAAGCCTCTGTGTTTGATGTTGCCTCTCTTGTCATTCCACTTTATGGCCGATGGGCCAATGTTTTATCCCCGTGTAGTAACAGTGGTGAGAAAAAAATACTAGGCTACTTGACTTATCTGTGAGAATATTTTTTGACAGTTTATAAACAGAAAGTTTCACAGTACAGTTTCAGTTTAAAAGAAAATGCAGTTGACAGATTGCAGTCTCTCTTACCAGAACAGCCAAAGGCAGAGGGATGAAGCCCATTCTTCTTGCCACAGAGTCACTGTAGTCTGTACAGGCCTATGCAAAACACAGGCACACAACACACTATTGCTCAAACTACTGTATTAACCCTGACAATGTAAATGTGGTTATATAAATGACTGCTATTAACAAAAAAGGAACAAGTGCTTACGTTCTTCTGTCGACTGCTGACGAGTTCGAAGGCCAAGCTAGCTCTGTACTCACTGTACACCTAGAGAGAGAGAGAGAGAGAGAGAGAGAGAGAGAGAGAGAGAGAGAGAGAGAGAGAGAGAGAGAGAGAGTAAAACCTCATGAATGTTTGTAGAGTTCATTAGGCTAGTTTTAAAATAGCAGTGTCCGATGACGCCGCAAGGTTTTTAGAATCTCGCCTCCACAGCTCTGCCCACCACTACAGCCCTGGGTTTCGTGGTGGTGTAGAATCCTTTAAAATAAGACAAATAGAAGAAAACAAGCTCTTCTTAAATAATTCTTATTCTATACAAACACAAAGGGCGATGTACACATGAACAGTATAGTACATGTGTGTAGCCAAGTACACTCATCAGCTTGTGAGCTTGTAGATCAGCTATTATAGGCAAAGCGAATTGATGTCGAGGGGAAAAAGCAGTCCAAGTACAGAGCCAACTCAGGTCCAATATACTCAAGGTCAAGAGGGTTTAAGAGGTTAAGGAACATGTGGACTGAGGCTTTAGTTGCTCCACCATCACATTTAGCAAAAAAAGACAATAGTACAAATAGTACAGTAAAGAGAAGCATCGACCTGTGTGGATGACACCAAAACACTATTTGCTGCTTAAGCCGCCATGAAATCAAGTGGCAGCCAACAGCAGAATAATAATCCTTCTGACGTGAAGAGCGTTGAAACCACACACTTCAATTATTACATGTGTTTATCGTGTAAACTTCAATCTCAAGAACTATCTCATGTTTCTCCGCTCCATTGTATAAATAGCCACCCCTGCACACCAGATATATGCTACTGTAGGTTGAGAGCTTTAGGTGCCAGGTGTGCAACTAAGTATACTATAAATAAGGATTTACTCCAACATGCCCTTGCAGTGGTTTTCAAACTCTTTTGGCTGGAGTACCCCCTTACACCCTAGTACCCCCTTACACCGATTTAGGAAGCCAAGTACCCTCTTCCCCTGTCTACAGCAGAATTGACATCAAAAGTCCAGTTCCAATGCCAATACGTTCAAAATAAAACAGCATAATGGAAAATAAACATGGCTTTCGATTCAATAACTGATACTACTAGTCAAGTTGATGTAATTTATAGATGAGCAGGTTCACACAAACCCTGTCAATGTTTTATCATTAACCATAACAGTAAAATACATATTTCCATTTTCTAGTTTTCCTCAAGTATCCCTGCATACCCTTAGGGGTACACGTACCCCCATTTGAGAAACACTGCCATAGGGGAAATAAATTCACTTCACTCCTCACTTTGATACTTTGCTTTTTGTCTATTCCTAACACGATCATTCATTTAAAACTGGATTATTGTTTGTGTGCCAAGATTTAAATAGATTCATCATTATCATGGCTAATGGCCTATTGTACCAACGACATTTGGCAGGCGGCTGTTGGCAGATTTCCAATACATTCCATGAAGTGTGAAGTGCTCCACAGAGTGCAGATCTCCGCCAGGCCAGGTTGCCTACCCAAGTTGTGTCAGTCGTGGGGTGCGGCCACGACTGACATGAGGAAGCTGTGCCGGCAAATGGTGGAAGTTAGCAGGATATATACAGTATTATGGCGACCGTTGCTTCATGATCCAATCCAAGGAATACAGGGAAAATACATGTTGACTGTAAGACCCGCAGTTCAAAAGCTATAGGCCAGCGCCCTGTCATGAGCACGAGGCTCATTTTCTAAATTTGTGAGGTTCTTCCTTCCTGCCTTATGTGAGTGTGCATGTAAAGTTTCACACCGATCGGTAACTGGTCCCAGAGATTAGCTCACACATGCAGACACATAGAAGTACAGCTTGGTGGATAAAAAAAAAGTTGGTAGTATATATAAACACAATTTCCACTTCAGGGCTCAGCAGTTTTAGCACTTCTTTTATAATATCAGACCCTTTTAGACATAATTAACGTCATGTCGGCATCCTTACTTCGGCGGTGATGTCGTTGAACTTGGTGATGAAGGCGTGTTTGATGATGTCGACAATGACTTCAGAGATGACCACCATGCAGAAGTCGGGGACCAAAACCCATAGGTGGTCTGGAGAGAGGAAAAAGAGGTACACTGATGTGTATTTATTTGTTTTAACTCGTTAAAATCCGTGTAATTTTAGATTTCAGACATATATTATAGTAACATACATTTTTCAGAAAACTCTTAGGATTTAGAACAGTGTTTTTTAAAAATAGCAGATACAAGCTCAGAGCATGTCACTTTGCGCCGCGCTGCAAGCTTGTACACCTGCTATTTTCAAACATTTTTGAAAAATCTCTAAAGTATTTGGAAAATATTTCTTTTTACATTTTTGAATACAAATCTTCTCTTCTGAGGAAATCCCTGGCACAAAACATTTTTAATGGGTTAAGAAAATATGTGTTAAAGAGGGGACAGTAACAGGCATTCTATTTTATCATGTTCAATGTTCATTTATCACCGTCAGTGCTATCCACCCCAAACACTCTTCTTTGTGCAGAGGTAGGTCATCCCTTCCTAACTGTGGGAGTGGAAGGACAGGACTGCTTTTAAAAGGTCAACTGTCAGGCTGTAGGAGTGATAGGAGTGAGCAAGGTTCCACGGAATTTGCTGTAAGGCAGGTTGGATTATGATTGAGCTTGTGTGAGTGATTTACTGTATTATATAGTCAGAAACGTAATTATGCAGAGTCGTCTGCATTCTGCAACTGTAGGAACACAGTAGGGATCGACCGATTATCGAAACGGGCGATAATGGAAGTCGATATTCATAACATTTATTAATATAGCAAAATATCGATATTTTTAAAAAAAAGTTAAAAAAAAAAATCGATATATATTTTTTTATTATTTATTTATTTTTTGCATCTTGGTTACTGATTTCCACCGATTTCCTGCTGCGGAATACGTTTTTAACGCTATTCTAGTATGTGGCGACTAGATGTGAGACTCTAGACATTTAGGAGGGGAAAAATATATAAATTAATTAACCACTATTTCAAATTGGGGGATACATTTTTTCTTTTTTTACTTAAAATGCATATCGGTTCATAATATCGGTTGTCGGCCTCTTTGATCACGACTTCAATATCGAAATAGAACATGAAAATCCCATATCGGTCGACCCCTAGAACACAGTACTTAGTGGGGAATGGTGGCAAGGGAGTGAATAAGTGAATTTGCAGAAGGTGCATTGAGCTAGGTGATACAGTGGGATTATGGGTGGTCATATATTCAGTGGTGTCAATGCTGAGGGCAGAGAGGTGGTGTCAGGCGAGGCGAGGGTCTGAGCACTCTCTCTGTCTGTGCGTTGGCAGCTTTCTGTGCTGAGGCAGACATGAAGATGACTGTAAAACCATTATTCACGGCTCACCTTTTCTGCTGCATTGCTCAACTCCTGCTGCACTTTTGACTTCAAGGGGAACATTTAAAGGGCTACTTCACCTCTGGGACAACCAGATCTTATTTTATTGTTGTTTGGGACACGATCAACACAATCCTGAGTTATTTTTTGTGTTCAATCTGTGTTTTGAGATATTTTAGTATTTCAGCATGACTAGTGATGCATTTTGCATCATCAGTGATGCGTTTTGCAGCATCACTAGTACATGCTGAAATACTAAAATATCTAAAAAAAACAGATTGAACACAAAAATGAACACAAAAAATAACTCAGGATTGTGTTGATCGTGTCCCAAACGACAATAAAATAAGATCGGGTTGTCCCAGAGGTGAAGTGGCCCTTTAAGGAATTCTCTTTTCTAAATCATCAAATAACTTATCTGTAGTGAGACACTAGGGGTTTTTGAGTTACAATACTAATCAAGAAGTATACAGTGAGCGCCCACTGGCCTAATAATTACTGGGGGAAACGCAGAGGGAAAATGTCAGAAATACCCCCCCAAAAACCTCTCTAAACAGTGTGCTATAGTCTTGTGTCTTTGTGTATTGTATGCACATTTAGAACCTGCATTGTAGAGGTCCTCACCTCCACACTAGCTGTCAGTATTATTAACATTCCAGTGTTGTGATTGCTTCAGACGGGCCAGGTCTGTCTGCTAGTGTTTTCCTGTCTGGGAGACTGGCAGGTGGAGCTGACTCTGTTCACAGAGCTGTCACACGACAACACGCGGATCTCCTTGCATCATCCGCTTTCATTGACTAAGCCTTGTTATAGAAGAGGCTTTACGAGGGTCATTGCAGCCTCATCCAGACAGCAGCATAAAGAGCCCACTCAGCACATTTGTTTAAATTTTCATTTTGAGGCCTTGAATGAAGTATCCTTAAAAGAGAACTTTTTTTTTTCCAACAAGAGTTCATATTTTAGATTGTAATTAGAGAAAAGAAAAGATGAGTTTTCATTTACTTCTTTCTAACGTTTTAGGGATTTTGATTTCAGTGGGTGGGGGCATGCGTACAAGTGGGTAAATATGTCTTTTTAGACACAATAAGCCTGCAATTTCTTTATTACTATTTAAAGTAACACTACCAGCCCCAATAAGTCACATCTGCCCATGAAAGATTGCTGTGCATCTTGGGAATGGGCTTATTGTGTATAAACTAGACCAGGTCAACCAGGTCAAGATGTGTCCTGATAATCTCCTGAGGCTCCTCACACACTGCAGACCATTCTTTCTTGAATGTTATACAGCGGAATCAATTTAGTACGACTGAAAAGCTCTGGCCTCTCTGCCAAATAGCTACCCCTCCACGTCCTTGGTAACCTGCTAGCTGAAAAGAGAGTAAAACTCGATTTGTCTAGGCCACTCCTCTTGAGGCAGAACGATACTAGTGAAGGTTCTGCAAGCTTTCAGGCCAAGCAACAGCTACAGTGCATCTATACATTACAGCAGGGGTTTTCAAAGTGGGTGACGGGGCACCCTGGGGTGCCGCGACGGCAGTCCAGGGGTGCCGCGAGATCATTTGATAGTATTTGAAATTTATTTGGACACTTGAAAAAATATTTAGGATCATTTTAAACTTGAAAACAAAGTTATTTTCAGTCAGTTCTAACCAAAATGGCTATTATCTCAAAGTTTTCCTTGCAACATAATCACTAAAATATCGTCACTGTCAGGCAGAAACCTTGTATCTCCAAGTTTCAAATGTGTAGGTCTTTTGGTAAAGCAAAGCCCTGCTTCATCATACAAGACTGTCGCACAAAACTAGTGAAAACAGCCGATCTACAAGCACACAACGCCTCGCGATGCGAGGCGTTGTGTGCTTGTAGATCTGCTGTTTTCACTAGTTTAGTACATTTTATAGATGATAAATACAAAACGAACAGTTTTGGACATACAAGGTTTCCACCCGACAACGACGATATGCTATAAATATAAGGTGCTGGGAGTGAAAATGATAATGTAGGGGTGCCTCGGATTAAAAAAAATATTTATGGGGTGCCCCGAGACAAAAAGGTTTGGGAACCCCTGCATTACAGCACATTAGTTCATTATCACACAATACAAAGGTTTTGGGAGAGTGAAATGTATTTGAAGAGTTACCTGGGTTCCATGAGAACTGCTCCATGTTCCGCAGGCAAACAATGAGCAGCAGAACGTAGTTTGTGAACCGCTCCTTGATGTCTGTAAAAAATACATCACAGTGATTTTCAGCTTTAAATGTACAGTAGGATGACATGTGGAGGATGGATTAATATAATAATAAACTTTATTTATAAAGCACTTCAGAAAACAAAGTTACAAAGTGATTTACATAAAACATGATTAGCGACATAAATATGAAACGCATGAAATCAAAAACCAACATGCATTTTTCACATCAAATCCTTTCTGAGACTTTTAGCTTGGTTTTACATTGTGGTGGTCTCTGAATTTAATGGATGCTCAAATCCTGTCTTCTGTGCCTCAAGGCTGCCGCAGTTGTTATTTACCAGTAGCAGCAGAGATGTGTTCTAATCATCATTAGCCATTTCCTTCCATCTGTCTACCACCAGCCTCATTTAAAACATTCAGAACAGGTACTCATTATTGTGTATTATTATTTTATGCTTTAACTACTGAAAAATAGCAGAAATACAAGCTCACAGCGCGGCACCGAGTGCCACGCTGCGAGCTTGTAGATCTGCCATTTTTGAAAAATCGTGAAAAGTGTCTTTTGAATCCTCCTAAGGTTTTTTTTTAAAAACCTGTTTCTATGTCAGCAATCTGGCTAGCCACCGTCAAAGAAAAGGTCCTTTCCACTTAACTGGAGCTCAGTTAGTCGGTTCTTGAAAGACTACTATGTCAGTTTTCATGTGAAGGACCCCCAAAATGATATGAATTTGTCCACGGGCCCCCCATCTCAAAATATTTAGTTCCAGGGACCATCCAGAAGCAAAATTTTAGTTACAAACGATTGCTTTAAAAATACATATATTCAAAGATTTGCACACATTTTCACAACTTTTTCAAAAATAGCAGATCTACAAGCTCGCAGCGCGCGCTGAGCTTGGATATCTGCTATTTTTCAATAGTTAAAGCATTCCATAATTCTAGGCCTAAATGGGTTAAAAATATAGCCTATTGAAGGAGCTGGGGAAGTTTGCAATTAACTCTGAGATGAAAGGTTCAATCATGAATTGTCATGCCATTGCATGTTGTCAGTGCAACAGCTTAATAGAGAGTAGAGACGCTGACATACTGCTTCAAACATATTTATCGGATATATCCGTTTTCGGTAGAGCATTCAATATTGATTGTCTTACCACTGTTGGACATCTGGAAGAGATTGTTTTTCTCAAACTTCTTGAACACACTTCCCTTGATTTCCACAAACTGCATGAGGGAAACAGACAAAGATGGAAAAACAGAAGACATGTTTATTAGGCAGAACATTTTATTAAAAAATAATAAAAGACAAAAGAAACACCACACTACACACCACACTACAGCTGTTAGAGAAACATCTCATCAGTGGTTATTGTTCAAACAAAAATTATGCATCAACACGTTTGTTTTTGTTTCTCTTTTCTTTACATTTTTTATCCCACGATTTTGCAACCCATTTTTCACCCAGTGCCAATTATCCTGGGCGCTGCTCTCGCTCTGCCAACCTGGGGAGAACCCCGAATTGAGCCCATTTCTACGTTTCTGTGGATCCGCTGTCGATTGAAGATCTCCTCCTACCGATACCTCTTGTGATATCTAAATTCAATGCAGGGGCTAAAACTGTGTGGAAACAATTCATAGATTTAACAACCACCTTCATTGTAGAACCAATGCAAAGACTTACGGATAACTTCACATTAGGACAGTGATAGGATTTGCTTTCAAAGCAGAAGGCGTAGGTTTGTTCTAGCTTACACATTGAATGTAGACAGTCACCAGAGATCTCCCATTGTCTGGCAATGCAAGACTAGTAGTCGGTACGTGTGTGTGTGTATAGATAGATATCATTGTTTAGCTCCGGCTGTGTGCATGTCCTTGTGTGTGTGTGTGTGTGTGTGTGTGTGTGTGTGTGTGTGTGTGTGTGTGTGTGTGTGTGTGTGTGTGTGTGTGTGTGTGTGTGTGTGTGTGTGTGTGTGCGCGCGCTACAGTACGTATGTGCTTACATTGTTGGACATCATGATGGTGAGCAGGGACTTGTTGTGGGAGTTGAACGCCACATTGAGCGTTGATGCTTGGACCATGATGAGGATGGCATGGAGGACTGAGAGACAGGCACTCAGGAAACCAACCAGCTAAAACCTTAAATTGTACTCTGTAATACAAAATTGTTACTTGGCAAAAAAGAACAGATCTACAAATGAACTCCAATAGACTATAAATTAACACTGGACTCAATTCAAATAATCTGTTTTATAGGGTTGTACAGTACATGTAACACCCTGGATTCAAACCCGGTTCTCATCTAAAGGGGAATCCGCCCTTGGCTAGAGGAGATATAGACTGTTTGTCTTCAGACAGAAGCTCTGAGCCACTCTGCTACACACAGGGCGCTTTTTGACCGGCAAAGAACCGGTTTGGGTTCTTTCTCCCGCCTACGGGATGAACCAGAGGTGAGCTTTTCCACCGAGAACCGAGTTGGTGGTTCCGAACCGTAAAAGTTGGTTTGGAACGGGAACCACAAAATCCTTGGTTCCTCTGGTTCAATCTGGTGGAAAAACGCAAGCCGGTTCGCAAGAACAAACCAAGGCTCCAAGAAAGTTGAATGGCACTGGTTGTTTTGGTGGAAAAGGCTCCACAGAGAAGGATACAGACGTAGGAGACGGCCATGAGGAAGTGAGGGATGACTCCGATGCTGTCCCTCTTCCTCTCCTTGGGTTCCGTGGCCGTCCAGTAGAGGGCGTCCAAGATGTCCTGGCCGAACGAGGAGAAGAGGCGGTCCGCCACCTGGCAGAGAGGCCAACGCTTTAAGTTAAAGGTTTAGCAGAGGGAGCAGAAATCATAGCATGTGTCTACAGTATAATCGCCTGGATTTGAACCCGAGTCTCCTGCATGTGAAACCAGTGTTCATTTTGTTGACTAAGACTAAAAGACTAAGATTTTTGATATCTAAGACTAAAGGTAGCTGCACGCTAGCCGATAATCGGGGCATTTAATGACCCTCCCGAGTATCAGGGGGACTGCATCTGAGTTCACCCTTTGTCAGCCTTCTGATTGGTCCCTGACTGACCAACCAGCAGGCTCTTTATGCCTTGTCCCGCCTTTTTTATGTTGAATTTGCTAAAACATCATTTTTGGAGAAATAAAAACATTTAAAAACATGCCCAGTCAGTATACTGCACCCGAGAGGCTCCTTTTTACTGAAACCAAGTTTAAAATGAGAATTGAATACACAAAACAACAATAAGAAGCAACTGAATTTCAATGGTAGTGGATTGAGAGAAAGGACTTTTGTCCCACCAAGGCACAGCAACCAATGGGTGCAAAGAGGGGCGGGACAATGGGCGGGACTTGACAAAGGGTGAATTAACGCCGATTCTCTGTTATAAATGTCGTTTGGTGTGAGGGCTCAATGATCCAATCTGAAGCCAGCCGAGTTGCTCACAGGACGATCGGGGCCAGCCCGACTCTTTTCAAAAATGTTTGATATTTTTCTGGTTCGGACTGGTATGGAACTAGCCTTGTAAACGCCCTCTTACGTAAAGTTGGTGGTTTACTAGGCTAGTATGGAACAGCAGCGGGACACTGAAGGAATGACAGCCGCTGTTTGGACGTAAGTGGGGGGGGGGGGGGGGTTTATTAATGACAGGTACGGCTGTTGTGTGTTTATGTATGTGTGTACGTTTATGTGTGTGTGTGTGCTTGTACCTCCAGCATGTTGTAAATGATGTATAGTTTGATGACAGACTGTCCTCTGATGATGTGGTACATCATGGAGTAGTCCACATAGTGCATCATGGAATAACACAGCACCATGATCAGCCCCTTCAGCACGTCACACACCTGGGCTGGCTGCAGGATCCGTGACCCACTGGGGACACGCAGGAACACACACACACACACACACACACACACACACACGCACACGCACACGCACACACACACACACACACACACACACACACACACACACACACACACACACACACACACACAGTGCATGCATCCATGGCCACAACATGCATACACACATAAACCACACATACAGGATAATTAGCTGACCGTGTGCATGTAAATGCACTACATATTCAGTCCATTATATTCACAAATGGTTGAGTGCATACAGAGTTATTGGAGCGGGCACACATGCAGATAGATACATGCACATAAACAGACATCCTCGCATACTCAGGCACACACACGCACACACACACACACACACACACACACACACACACACACACACACACACACACACACACACACACACACACACACACACACACACACACACACACACACACACACACACACACACACATTAACCCTTCCCCCCGTGGTCTAATTAAACCACCACACTCATGTCATTTGGAATGAAAGTCTTCTCATGTTGGGGGAATGAAAGGGAAAACATGCCATGTTCACAACCAATGGAAATAAATGACACTGACGGATTTAGAGGGTACACTGCACAGCAAAAGGAACGGAGGCCAAATCCTTAGAGCCCAGTTGGTAGAAAGAGCCCGAAAAGTGGGCCACAAGTTAATCTGACAGGAACCACTTTGATACAGGAATATTTTGTATTTTAAGTCCTGACATCACGGTCGGTCGCTGCAGAAATGTGGGTCAGCGTGGAACCACTGAACCAGAATAATATTTATGTTCGCATATGAACCACTAACAGGGCGCGACGTTACTATCTGCCACACATGAATGTGGCATGGTAATAGGGCATCACAGTACAGTCGCATTAGGTGTAGGCTTGTCACTCACAATTAATACATCGCCTAATCACAATTATTTGAGATAACTGCAATTAAATTGCATAATCGTCGTTATCGTTTTCATGTTCATTTTTTCATACCCTTTTAATGCGATGTGACACGAGCTTGTAGATTGGTTATTTCCACTACTTGTTTACGAAGCCTAAAAACAGAAATGTAATTCCTGTTCCAATGTTCAGCGCCAGAAACATAATTTTATTGTTAATCGCAAATTGTTTGAGTAACAATTAATCATCAAGTAAAATGTCGTGATCTCGGCAGCCCTAATGTGTCGGGGAATGTAGTGAAAAGTAGCAGGCGATCCACCACAAGATGGATCCCCAAATCCATCAGGTTTATTGTTGTTGTTCTTGTTTTAAGACTAGGAAAAACAAAACCATAAGATAAGTGGCATTAGTTAGTCTTCAGGTAGCCGTTTGGTTAAATAGTCAAATAGTGAGTTGGAGGCATTTTCCACCCTGCAACTAAGCAGACTAGGAATCATTACAGGACAGATGCTCACTTTGATTATTCTCATCCACAGTTCCTGTAGCAGCATTTACATTCATTAACAAAATAGAACTAAGGATCTAGTGAAACACTGCTGTTCTGCTCATAGTACTGAAAGAAGGCCTTGTTACCCCTCACAGATAAATCACATACTATACAAATATGGTAGGGCTGGCCAATATATTGGTAATATGTCGATATTGTGTTTGTGAGACAAGATATCGTCTGGGATTTTGACATTTGTAATGTGTTATGGTGCCAAGTGATTAATTAAAATGATACCACTTACTACAGTGGTACAGTAACACCAGGTATAATTTTCCTAATTTACCTGAATGTTGTAGCTCTTCTATTATTTGCTTTTACTGATGATTATCAAAAATTTCAAAGTGTAAATATTTTGTGAAAGCACCAATTGTCATTCCCACAACATTGATAAATGTATTCGGTCAAATACAGTACATCGTGATTCATAATATGAGATATTGATATTGATATGACTTTGTCCATATTAGCCAGCCCTAACATTCGGTAGGCTAGACTTTGACCTACTTAACTGGACTAAAGTACAAGACATTGAAAAACGACCACAACCAACTACTGGGAAAGCTAACTCTCTCCTACAGATGCGTCCTTGAAAAAGTCACATTCTCTTACTGCAAGCATGCTGCACAAATGCTGCCTTTATGCTCCATCTCCTGGAGGAATTATTTTTGCTCCCTTTCAAGCCATCAGAAATGAAAAGGAATGCTGAATAGTTGGTGGAGGGACACTGGAGATTTGGTTCTACTGCTTAGCATTTAAGAAAAACTAGTTGCCTGCAGTATTAGAATACGAGATCAAATGCATGAAGGGTGACTTTTACAGTGGCCGCCTCTGTAATTGAACTTACGGTAGCCGTTGGTTAGGTCTGGCTTCGCAGCGAAATGTTCATATCCCTTACATATAATCTGGCTAAAAACACAAGAGAGAGGAAAAGAAGTCATGCTTTAAATGACTGAACAATCTGCTGTTGGGGAAGGAGGGCTGGAAGGTGTAGATATTTATCTGGGATATTTTTAGTAGCAACACACTGACGGCTCTGGGCTGAGGAAGGAAAAGAGAAGGACTTGAGCTCAGCAAGATGTGTAAATTGGCCTAATAAAGTGTCTCGCTGGCTCTCGAATCTGTGTGTGCAGTCAAGCAACGAGCTGTGTGGAGACGAGTGAAACATCTGTGAATGCCTTGCATCGTTCACAAGACATAAGATCGGAGAGATGATTGCAGTTAATACAACAACCACACATGTTCCGTATTATTTATGATTTTAATGATAATTCATTAAGTGTTAATAGAGCTCCACAGTAGGGTCAGTACAAGTGAACGGTACACTGGTGCAATGGGAACACTCATCCTGGGCCCAAATGTTTTTTTTTTTTTTTTTTTTTTTTTTTTAAGCTTTAGCTGTGGAAATCTACAGTCGCATCCATCTGTACCTGTCTAGTCTTCCCATGGCTTAGTTTCTCTAAATTACTCTCTCTCTCTGCTGCAGATACCCTCTCTGATTTGTTCCTGATGCTAGGGCTCCATCTAGTGGCCAAGTCTGGAGACACCCTCCATTTAGAGCTTTCTCTACAGAGGATTGATTCAGGTTCCTACTCTCTTCTAATTGTACTAACTTGAGAGAGAGAGACAGACAGAACAAAAGAGAGACAGACAGGCAGCAAGAGTGAGGGACAGTGAGAAAGTCAGACAGTGAGAATTAATGAAACAACAGGCAGTTAAAGGTGAGGCAGCGACTCCTGTCAGGCTTGTGCTCCATGCTGGCAGGACATGCAGCACAATGAGCACGACCCACAGAAAGACTGCAGCCATTCAGCAATCAGCACTGAGGCTCGGAGAGCAAAAAACACACCAGAATTTCAACACAGCCTCAAAGCTTAGGCTGGGGTACACCAGACACCAACTACACCAATACCATCCGACCACAAAGAGTTTTTCTTCATCAAATACATTTTGGGACGTCACAAAGCATTGAAAAAGCATTCAATATGTATAGCCTTCTCACACATTTTAAGGAATCTTCTGTCTAACATTTCTAATATATTTAGAAAATATAACAGCATGAAGAGTGTGAGAACATTCTTTACAACAAGCGAATGACGTCTGACGACATTTCATTCAGCAAACATATTAGGTACAAGAATATGAGTCTAAAAGCCCCACTAGCAGTCCTTATGGCCTCTTCACGCTGGACACGATTTGTTTCTGAGTAGCAGAGGGGTGGTGGGAAATAGGCAGTTATGAAAGTTCCAACAGGACTAAGTCACGACTATGTCATAAAAAACTTGTTGTATGATGTTCTGTATGACAATTACGCCTCGGAACCTCAATACTTCAAATAAGATATTTAATCTTTAGTCTGTTGAGCTATTGAGGTGCGAACACATAACAAACCAGTTTATCATACACACATATTGCCTACCCACCTACAAGCTGACATGCCGGCTTGGGTGGAAACATGTTACCAACATGGCTTTCGTCCCAAGGTCTCGACATGAACGCAAACTTGTGTCAAATACTTAGACGCACAAATTCTGATTGTTTTCCTTTATGTCAAGTCAATTTTGATTGCACAAAACATAATTAAGTTTGACTTAACATAATTACATTTGACATTCAAACATTAAGTTTGACTGGGACTTGAAATCGTTGAAATCACTATGAGCTGCCAGCAGAGCTCTCTGGGGTGCATAACTTTGCTCGAATGGAGCAGCAAACTGCCCTTAAGAAATAATGGAAAATAGAATAGAATTTATTTTTTTAATTTTTATTTTTTTTTAAGATTTTTTTTTGGGCTTTTATGCCTTTATTGATAGAACAGTAGACTGACAGGAAATGGGGCGAGAGACTGGGGAGTGACATGCGGCAAAGGTCGTCCGGATCGAGAATCGAACCGGCGATGCCACCAGGCTATGTGGCAATGCCTAAGTGGTATGCGCCTGGACCAGTAGGCCAGCGGGCACCCCAGAATTTATCTTCTACTGAGCATGAATGACCTAAGCAAGGAAATCTTCATAACAGATTTTTAGATAATGTATTTTTGCAATTGGAAATTGGAATTGACTTGAGAGTGGCGCTACAGGAGAAATCAGTAGGGGCCAGGGCCATCCTCTGGGGAGCATGAAGGTGCACATAAACTTAACCAAGGCTATCCAGCATGTCGTTTTTGACATATGTTGTTTTGGACCAACGTGGTGATGAACAGATGGACAGACCACTGCCCTGACCAACAGTCATCCTGTCCCACCGCTAAAAAGATAAATTGCTTTAGAACTGAAATATGTATTGATATAAATGTATATAAGCTGAACACTCTCTAGTACTAGTGACACACATCCAGCTCCAAACCTGCATCGCATTTAACCCAATCTCTACCAGTTCTTTCTGCTGTTCTAATAAAGAACAGACATGGCTTAACTTACAATCTCAACACCCAAGACTGAACTAAAATGAAACCAGGCGTGAGGACCATTTAAAGAAATCGCACGTTTCTCAAAAAAATGTCTTGACTAATATTAGCCTTACTGCTTTTGTGAAAAGGGCACACATTAGTTCAACTGGAGGCAACGAGAGCAAAGCCATCTGCCCACACAGCATCTGCATCTGACACAAACGCGCACGCGTGTGCGCGCGCACACACACACACACACACACACACACACACACACACACACACACACACACACACACACACACACACACACACACACACACACACACACACACACACACACACACACACACACACACACACACACACACACACACACACACACACACACACACAGTAGACTGTAGCTGCAAAGCCGGCTGCAGCTGGCTCAGTTAATGTAGCCTGAGCGAAGCAGGCGCCACCAGCTCGCAATGAGCTACCTTATCAGTTCCTCACAGGTGGTGCACGATACCGTGCAGTCAGCTATGTCACTGTGTGTCATTCAGATTGCTCTGCATTTCTAGCCTTTAAGATCTAGAAGAGAAAAGAGGAGGGAAGCTTCAAAGTTGACTTGTTGTGATACAGAACACTGTTAGGGAAGGTTGCTGGTGCCAATTCCCAGAGCGGGTTGGAATATCGGGTTTGAGAAAGTTGAAAGTTGGAGGGGGAGGTAGCGCTCTCCCTGTGAGCTCAACTACTACTGTCTAGATGCCCTCAAGCTAGGAACCTTAGCCCTGTCCTGCCAACTGCTCCAGTGGAAGTTTCCCCAGCAGAATGTGGTAGTGACTCCCATGTGAGTGGGTAGGTCTGTCCTTTTATGAACTAAACAAAACATTCTATACGGATAGAATTAAAGCAACCCAGACCGTTAGCGCTATTCGAGACCGACGTGGCCACTCTTGTCTTATATCAACAACCAAACGACGTGGGTGGGATAAAGAGAGTGCCAGACAGCAGATGTCAACAAACAAAGTGGAGATGGGGGAGCTGAGACTGTGACATGGAGGATGTGTGCAGCAAATTATGTTGCGAGATCATACAGTACCTGCTTCTCCTGCAGTAGGGGCATGTGTGTGCCCTGCGGCATTGGAAAGCAAAGGAAGAAAGGAGGGATAGTAAAGTGAACAGGGCTGCAAGGAGAGAGCTGGGGGGGAAACGGTGGACATGAACTATGTAGATGTTTAACTCTCACACTCTCTGAAATGTGACTCTAAATTAAAGATAGGGGACATTCAACATTAGTGAGATAGGAAATTGTCCCACTTTTGGCTTGAAATAATTTATTTATTTGCGTTTCCTTTTGAAGCTGCAATCTGTAACTGTCATGTTCTAACCAGGTCCTCCACACGAGCTCTGACACTTCTACTGCTAAACTAGTTCAGAAAGCCTGTTGGAGCAGGATTGCACCCGACCAGGAAACGGCTGAATAGAACAACAACTGCAACAACCACTGCTGTCGTGTTATAGTATTATAGCGACTTTAAACTTTTGACGGCTACGGCAGATGACAACGGTAACCGGCCGTCTCTACAATGCCAGAAGCTCCCTTCCCACCTAGTGGCTGGAACGTCTGCTGCGTATACGCGTCGCCATGGGAACCAAAGAGTTCAGTAAAAGGGGTGGGACCCCATCGCCGACGGCTGTTTGCTTAAAGTTTTTTACTGCTATGGCGATTACGTCATAGCAGCCATAGTCCCGCCACGCGTCACGGTTGTAGAAACAGGCTGCTTAAACTGTCTATTGTCTTAACATACTACCATACAGATTGGTCCTAATAACTGTTTATTCAATTATAAAAATAAAAAAAAAGGTTATGGATTGCACCTTTATTTTCACCCACTAGTACTGTGGTAGCAACTGTTCTAGCTACAGTATAGTATATTGAAGAGAAATGGAGAAAAATTAAAGGATACAGAGTAGTTTCAATAAATCACATATACAAAAGTACACGTATAGAATGTGGGGTTCACTGTAGCGGACTTGGGGTGTAATATCAAAATAGGTGTATATGTTTGCAGTGTGTGTATGTGTGTGTGTGTTAGGGCATTCACGACTAGCGATTTTTAGTATTCAAATTATTCGACCTCAAAGTATTCGAATAGTCGAATATTCGGCAGGACTGTCCAAACTGTCAAATATTAAGTAAGCAAGAGGCGAACATTGTGAAAATAGACGCTCACAACGCCTCGCGTTGCGAGGCGTTGTGAGCATGTAGATCTGCTATTTTCACAATATTTATCTGTGGAACCGAGTCACATTAAATGGAATACCTATAATTCCAAGTGCTTGTCAGGGCCGGTGGGGGTCCCCAGTTCAAATATGTTTATTTTGGGTGTCACAGCCTAAAAAGGTTTGAGAACCCCTGGTATAGAGCATTAACAAATTCATCTACCAGGGGCATTGCAGGAAAAAAAGGCGAATATTCGACTTCGGTGAACAACGTTGAATAGTGACTTTGATATTCGAATATTCTAATATTTGGTGAATGCCCTAGTGTGTGTGTGTGTGTGTGGTGTCCAACCTGACGCCGCAGCAGGGCAGGGTCAGCAGGCGCAGCAGGGCGAGCAGCACCCTCAGGGGGAGCAGGGTGAACACGTAGAGGAAGGCGTCCACGCACAGGAAGATCCCAAAGGTCATCAGCTGGAAACACACAACGCCACATCTCCACGTCAGACAAGCCATGTGAGGAATGCCACGTCCCATCAAGACCTGAAGCCCATTCTACAAAATGCCTTCTAAGGTTCCGTTCGGACGACAACGGTCAGTACAGAAAACATTAAAGTGCCGTTGCGTTCAGGGCTGTCACGAGGATTATGACATTTTACATGACGATTAATTGTCACTCAAATAATTGCGCTTAGCGATTTAATTGTGTTGTTGCCGTTGCCAATTGCATTTCTGTTTGGCTTGTAGGCTTTGAAGTTGCACATGCCAGGCAGATATGAAACATAACCTAAATATACAAAGAAATGAATTTGACAACATTATACTTAAAAAAAAGGACATTTATAGTGGAAATAGCCGATCTACAAGCTCACAACGCGTCACATCGCGACGCGTTGTGAGCTTGTAGATCGGCTATTTCCATTATTTTTTTAAATGTTTGAAAATATATGAACATTTTTCAACATGTGAACGATTATGTCGATTATCGATTAATACAAAATAATTGCGATTATGTCAAATAATTGCGATTATGTCAAATAATTGCGATTATGTCAAATAATTACAATTAAACGATTATGTAATAATTGTGACAGGCCTAGTTGCGTTGTCACTTTTTATCAGTGACTGAAAGCGCTGTAGTGTGCAATCTGTGCATGCCATGTGGCTAGGTGGCTGATAGACTATTGGCGCACGTCCGTTTCACTTCCTATCACTGCTAGCAAGTGGTGCGCTGTGAGCTTATATCTTCTATTTTTGAATAGCCAACGGAAAAAACAAAATTGACACAGACTTTGAATTATGGGACAGGTTATACTTGTAACCCATTCAAAGTGTTGGTGGTGTAATGGTACAGTTATAGTGAAGTGCCTGCCAAGCTCAAGTGGGAGCAAATGGCCATGAACTGACCTTTATGGTTGGAAAATTGATAATGAAAGCAGTGACACTGTGTGTGCGTCACATACACACTCAGTACATGCACATACTGTAGTATGTGAATGTGAAAGTCTGATAGAAAAAGACAGATTGAGGCAGATAAAGAGTCTTTGGGGCGCTGCTGGCGGCTGGCCTAGCAGTTAAGGCGCATACCAACCACATGTAGGCTCTAATGCAGCCTAACAGCAAGTTGCGAGTTTGATTCCCGAGCCCAACAACCATTTATGCATGTCACTCTCTACTGTGTTCTGATTACTGTGTAATCATTAAAAGGCAGAGAAAAGTGAAAGAGAGATAAAGAGAAAAATGTTAATTAGAATCAGGTTTATTTGTTCTCTATGATTTCTGGATCAGGGTCCACTTGAAAATCTCGCCCACCCATCTGAACCTCTTGACACGCCTGACGGTAGCCGTCAGATGGGTGGGCCGCTTACATTTTCAGAGCATGCTATTTTAATAAATAACACACAGGTTGAGAATCGCTGCACTAGAAGCAAGAGTTTGCTGGAATGTACATGGAGAGATACAGATAATGAGGTCACGGCACACCATAAAAATCCTGATTTTACGCAGCTCATTTGGTAGGCCAGAGCTGTATATAATGTACCTTCTCCAGTTCCTTTGGAATCCGCATGCACGTGTACACTCTCTCACGGCGCTCTGTGTACTTTGCCTCGTTGTGCTCCAGGAAGTAGCCTCTGGTGAGCTCAGCACACATGAAGCGCCCCAGCGAAGGGTCTGGAACAACAACGTTAAAACAACACACTGTCACCCCAAGGCCCTTTGTCTCCACCGATCACACACACACACACACACACACACACACACACACACACACACACACACACACACACACACACACACACACACACACACACACACACACACACACACACACTATCCAAACAATGAGCAGTGCATGTGCCCACTATGAAGGTCTAATTGCAATTTGACAGACAAAGAATTCTCTCAGTGGTGAAGGCTAAAGGTTTAATGGTAAGACTGTGAGTCTGGGCAATATATCAATATTATATTTAAAATGTGAGACTACTTATTGTCTGGAATTTTGGACACTGTAATATCATAATATGGCTTAATATGTGTTGTTTTTTCCTGGTTTTGAACTTAATTTTGCCCTAAAATAGCGAGCTATTTCCGATATTTCAATACAATCACTGATCAACTGTCTCAGTTTCAGGCTTTTTTTTTTTTTTTTTTTCAAGGTGCAATTTTGTCAGTTTTTTTCACACCTAGGTCACATGCCTACATGTGCCTTTTTCACAATTCCAATGCATTTTAACTAGTTCAAATGCATTTCACCTCAAAATGTAGGCCTACTTATACAACATATTGGATATCAAGAATACAATATGGGAATACAAAGACATTTCGTAGGATTCATAAGATACAGTAGTTGACTTCTTGTGTTACTCTTCACCTCGGATGACCCTTATAGATCGTATGGGAATCATTTCCGCTTGGCCTGGTATGAACTTCAAACTGTGGAACATTTGAACAATATGAAGACGAAAGTGTAACTTAACATTGTCAAGCGGTCGGGTCGGTATTATTGAGGTTTTTGGTTTGGTAGAGTGTCGAGTGTGTTCTGGATCTTTACTAATTCTATTTATTTGCGGTTGTGTGTTATTTCTGGTACGGAACAACGACGTGAAGCGCCCCTTCCTTCACTCGAAGAGCACGGTCGCTTAATTGCCCCCCAAAAAAAACAGATCTACAAGCGTTGCAGATATGTTCTTATCTTTTAGGCTAGCGGCACAGCCACAGACAGACGTCGTACTATCTATGGACTGGAGAGATAACATCAGGCTTTCCTTCAAGACCACACCGCAGTACCTGTGGAAAGCTGGGTTTCTATTTACTGCTCAGTGGGGCAAGATCCGGTCTAGACTCTAGATCCCGCCTACTGTATCCGGTAATTACTAATTTACAAACCATTGGTGTCGTGAAGTAAAAAAAAAAGTTCAATTCCAGACTTTCACTTGTAACAGTCTTTCTACGTTGAAGTATTGACATTAACTTTTACTTAAAGGGGTTATGCAAAAGTTAATGTCAATACTTCAACGTAGAAAGACTGTTACAAGTGAAAGTCTGGAATTGAACTTTTTACTTCACGACACCAATGGTTTGTGTAAATGTGTAAATGTGTATTCAGAGAGACCACGTGACCCACAGTCACCCACCGTTTACTACTATGATTTAAGGTGACAGTAACAGTTAAGGCCCATTCCCACTGGGCCAGATAACAGATATCTGGAGATATTTCTCCAGATATTTTTCAATGCAAAGTGGATGGTAGATACAGATAAAAAAAATATATACCACAGATATTTGCCACAGATACTTTTATCTGTGGCAAATGTTTTTTTTATCTGTATCTACCATCCACTTTGCATTGAAAAATATCTGGAGAAATATCTCCAGATATCTGTTATCTGGCCCAGTGGGAATGGGCCTTTATGCTGGCATAACCCCTTTAAGTAAA